>NW_024469024.1:0-296179 GCF_003184825.1 Aspergillus fijiensis CBS 313.89 | reverse complement strand
TTCCTCCACCCCAGAAGAAACAACCCGCAATGGGGATCCAGAACTGATAAGAAGCAGTCTTCAATTTCACCCACATGATCACCGAACTCTCCTTCGGCCCGCACTACCCCACGCTCCTCAACCCGCTCGACAAGACCATCGCCGCCACCGAGCACCACTACTACAAGTACCAGTACTTCCTCTCCGTCGTCCCCACCATCTACTCCAAGGGCACCGCCGCCCTCCAGGAGATCTACACCGACCCGCAGCACGCCCGCACCAACAGGAACCTGGTCATCACCAACCAGTACGCCGCCACCAGCTCCGCCGACGTGCTGCCCGAAAGCCCCTACTTCATCCCGGGAATCTTCTTCAAGTACAACATCGAGCCCATCCTGCTGTTGGTCAGCGAGGAGCGCTCCAGCTTCCTGGCCCTGCTCATGCGCCTCGTCAACACCGTCTCCGGTGTCATGGTCACCGGCGGCTGGCTGTATCAGATGGCCGGCTGGGCGGGCCAGTTGCTCCTCCGGCGGCGGCGGGAGAAGTCCGAGGGGATGCTGAATGGGAGGCATTTTGCCGAGGATTGAATCTGGTTTCCTGATCGCACTGTGTCGAAGGAGCGTTTGGTTTTATATGCTAGCCAGGAACCTGGAATGATATTCGGGATACATATTGACACTTGGTTTAAAAAGATATCTTGCCGCTAATCTTCGAATGATCTGTCATATTCGTCATCCTTTATCTTTGTCAGAGGGTCGCGATTCGTTGGTCCGATCGGAATGACTTCTGCATTGACTTCAAGACAGAATGTAGCTCGAGGTCCAGTGCTGCTCTCGAAAATGCACACTATACATGACAGCCAGACCCAAACAGCAGCATAGGTATACAAACTACATACATGTAAACGAAGATCACATGCTCGAAGTAGTATACAGAAGCACCAGTCACAAGGTGGTCGTATAATAGTACTGTAGTAGTAATTGTCTAAGTCATATCATCTCACTCCAGTCACACCTTCCGATCACTGCAGGAAGCACTCCGTAAAAAAGCAAGACAAAACCACGGGTGTACAATTCCGGGTATCGATCCTCGAGATTCTCTTCGAGATAAAGATAAATAAATATACAGGTTGGGGAAGGGGCGTTTAGCTGTCCAATAAAAGTCTTCATCCCACCCAACAAACACCCAAGGGTCATCACAGACAATAAAAAAAGAGTGACATATGGAAAGTGTAGGAGAAGAAAAAAAAATGCCGACATATGCATGCAAAGATTTTGACAACAAGAAAGAATAAGAGGGGCTCTCAAGGTCATGACGAATACCACAAAAACGAGAAACAAACATGCTTGAAAGAGAACTTTGCAACAAATCTGAAAGGTCATGGTCGAAAAGCATGCACATGCTCGATTAAGGGTATAAGGTAAAAAAACTCTTGGTCCGTTCGCTTCCTCTTCTCTTGGGCGGGCCTCGAACAAAGTTTCAAAATCTCAATCATGACGAACGGGGACACGCAGAACCTCTTATGTGTCGGAGCCCGTTTATGCAACCTTGGTAATCAAACAATTATTATTACAGATATGCAAAGAAGCGAGGCAGAAAGGAGAAGGAAAAAGATCTAGATGAAATTGCCTGCATCACTTGGTCCTCTATGAACTGAGTTAGTCGCTATCCTGAGAGATGTTTGGTGTTTCACAATGAAAGATCCACTTACCAGGCTGGTCACAGCCGCCGCTGTTGCGAGATCAGGCTTACCACTGATACTTCTAGCCGCAACACGGGGTAAAGCGGACCCAGGAGTGCCTGTGCTAATACTCGTGTTCCGTTTGGCGGGCGTCGACGGTGGAATTCCGCTCACAGTCGAGTGACGCTTGCCAGCGGGCTTGACCGGGGAGGTGCCCGAGGCGTCTCGAGTGCGGGCGAGAGTGCCGCCTTTCAGGCCGGCCACAGGTGGCTCTGGAAGAGGACGCCCTAGGGACGGGTTGGAAGAGATCACCCGCTTGGCTGGAGAATTGTTCGTCAAAGTATATTGCCTCGGACGTGAAGCCAGCTTGATACCAGTGATGAACTCGTGACGAAGCGCGTCTTGAGGACTCATCCGACGAGCGGGATCCCACCGAAGGCAGCGGGCTATAAAGTCAAGGAAGGCTTCATCGTCACACTTCAGGACCTGCCGGAGCTCCTTGGAGCTGGGACGACGCCTTCGGCCCTTCGAAGAAACCGTAAGCCTCGGTTTGCCCAACGAGTCAAAGAACAGCTTCTTGCGAGTACTCTTCTCGATCAAATGCTTCTCCGGAGGTCCGAACACCTCCATTATGCAGGCAAGCTGTTCCTGCTCATTTTCGCCTGGGAAGATAGGGTAGCCAGTAAACAGCTCGGCAAGGATGCACCCTACACTCCACATGTCAATGGGCATACCGTATGACATGCCAAGAATGACTTCGGGAGAACGGTAGAATCGACTCTGGATATATGTATACACTTTCTCATTCTCGAAGCAACTGGAGCCGAAATCAATGACCCGAATGTCAGAGCTCAACGGGTGACACAGCAAGATGTTCTCCGGCTTCAGATCACAATGAATGACCTTCTTCGCCTGCAATAGCACCAAAGTGTTCAGCATTTGTTTAGTGAAGCGGCGGATGAGCTTGAGAGAGAAGCCCTTGAAATCGTGAGCTTTGATGAATTCGTACAAATTCATTCCCAACAACTCGGTGGAGATGCAAAGATGGCCACGGAAATAAAAGCTTTGGGTGAAGTTGACCACGTTATGCCGACGCTGAGGGTCCCACTCCTTCAGTTTCTGAAGAAGGTTGACTTCGATCAAGGCTTGCTGGTGGAATCGTTTCTTATTGCGGATGATCTTGACTGCAACAAGACCTCCCGTTTTGTGGTCAATGCATCGCACTACCTGACCAAAGCTTCCTTTACCGAGAACATCGATCACTTCATAGCGGTATGCCAGATGATCCCCAATGACGATATTGTAGTCGCCGCGGTCGTCGTCGTAGCCAAAATTCGCTTGGACGGATAGATCACCAACGTGTTTCTTGGCATTTTGGGTGCCACAGAAATAGACATCTTTGAAGTCGATGATCTCTCCTCGCTCGAATATATTCAAGTTTGCGATTCGTAGGGCCTGCGCTGGGCTCACACGCTCCTTGGGACTAGCTTTGCGACGCAGATCATCCAGATTCTTGGCGGCCGTCTCAAAGTCTTTGCGTTTACTGCCAAGTTTGCGCATCTCTTCGTCAGCAACACGAATATCGGGGTCAACGTTGGGATCGCTGGTAGGCGGGGGAGCTGGAGTAGAAGCCACGCTGGACTTAGCCGAACTGATGATTCTGTGAACCGGCGAAAAGATTGAGCTTGCAGTCCGATGCTGAGGAACGGGAGGGTCACTGTCATTGGAGTCATTGGATGGGCTCGGTTCCAAGGCAAGACTCTGCTCACTGCTGAAGCTAGGCTTCCTCAGTGTCTGGCCAGAGGCTTTTGAGACAGATGCTTGCCGTCGGGACTTGAGATAGCTTGGTTTAAGCGTGGGGCTGGAAGTCTTGATACTAGTGAGGTTGTTCCAAGTCGAGGATGTGGGAATCTTCGGGGGTGGCATTGGGTCATGTTTGACGGGATCGCTGCTGGCTTCAACTCCTGTCTGAGTCTTAGAGCTGCTTCGCTTCCGGGTCATTGTGATCTTGTTGCGAAGGGATGAGCTCGATATACTGTTATTGTCCGGGTCGGAGGGCGTTGAGAGCTGACTGATCGTCTCCGCGTTCGATGAGAAAGCAGAAGACTGTGTTTGAGGTCGAGGACCTGTCATTTTGTACGACTGAATCGCTTTGGGCGAATAGTCGTCACTGCCTTTCTGCTTCAAGTTCGTATGTTCACTGTTGCTTTTCGGAAGGCTATATGCAACATAAGGCGACACCGTCCTTGTATTAGTCGGCGTGTTGTCGAACCCTGCAAGAGCACTGGAGCCGCTCACAGTTCGCAAGGCTGAGGCAGTTGATGAAGTACTCAGCGCAAAATGTGAAGTGCTGCTTCTCGCTTGTGTAACTGCCAAAAGATCATCATCCTCGACTGTCGAGAAAAAGTTGGCCTTCGAGGCAGTCAGGGGAGTACTCGGTGTCTTGGATGCGATCTGAGCGGATGGCGTGTGAACTGTCAGATCATCTTCACGATCTCTCAATGCCTCGATCTTGGTTGTCATGGGCGTGCCAAGGGGAAGCAGATTCAAAGGTGGTAGTTTGAGAGGTTGAAGATTCCTTTTCCCAAGAAGCGCGGAGGTTCTAGGCTTGGCTTCAGGAGTCTTCATCGCGCGTCCTTCTCTTGTCTTGGGGGCGTCCTCCGTTGAAATAGTCGCGGTCAGGTTGTTATCCGGTTCTGACTCGAATTTAGGTTTGGAGCCTGTTTCCATGTTTAAGCTTGGCTTGCGCGGAGTGACATAATTCGGCGGCTCAAAATCACCCTTAGGGGATTCATAGGCTTTCGGGATCGCAGGAACAGGTGGGACCTCCTCATCAGGCGGGTTCGGTTCGGAGCGGGTCTTGGGAGTAGGTAATCGGGACGTTGACGAGCTATGAGATAGGCGGTTTTGCAATGAGCCAGCTGAATTTCTTACGGAATTGTAGGTTGTGGTTGATGAGAGCGACAGGCCGGAACTGTACGACTTGCGATTCGGGTCAGGGGTGGTTCGGTTTGAGGACGGAGTAACGCTCTTTCGAGGTATATGCGACGGCGATTGCGCGGACGAGCGTGGTCGGACAGGCATGGGCTCTGTTTGGGTCGGAGGGGTAAAGGGCGTAGGGTGTGCCGAAGGAGCTGTTGACATACGTTTAGCCCGACGAGCATCGGTAGGGCTTATGGTACGGGCTCCAAGACCATGTACATGTGGCGGCATGACCGAGACTCTTTTGCAGGACGAGGCTGGAGTATTGGGAGCGGCTGCCGCGGTTTTAACTGGTGTTCGAACTGCATTAGTCGATGATGACCGAGAATATTCTGCTGGGCCAGACGCTGTCAAGTATTTCTCGTGGGGCTCTCGCAACGGTGGCTGAAGCGACTTTGCCTTGATACTCCGCGCGTTGCTGGAAAGCTTCGTACCTTCGGTTCGACCGAGATCGAATTGCTGCGTGCGGGGACGGAGATAGCTGGTCTGCTCTGTACGAGTGGTATCCGCGCTCGCTTTCCTCGCAGACAGGCTCTGTCGTCTCCCGGTCACGGTGGATGGCAATGAGACCGGGCCTATGGACTTCCTCGGGGCACGCGAAGCTGTACCATTCGGGCCCGCTTGTTGAGCAAGGCTTTGGCGACGATTACGACCTGTCGTAGTAGAAGTCGCTGATGGACGAGATGATACCGATTCGCTGGACGAATTAACCACGCTTTTCCGCCGGATAGAATTGCTCCTGGAGCGTGTACCCTCCCCATTGGTACTGCCATTCGTCCAACCGGGCTCATACCCCGAACCAGTGTTTCCAGGCACGGGGAAGTACTTCAGCTGCGATTCTCCCACAATACTATTCTGCATGTCATCGAAGTTGACCGAGGAAAGGAACTCGGTACTTTGGGAGGGCATTTGATTGTAGTCTGGCTTCGCTAACTTTCCGACACTGGTAGATCGTAGGCTAATGCGGGAATTGTTGCTCTGCGTTGAGTCATTTGTGGAATCGATCGAGGAGTTTCCGGAGTGGAAGAACGAGCCGGGTGTATTGCTACATGTTGTTCAAATTAGTATCAACATGCGTGATCGGAAATCTTAAAGCTGGAGGCCAAAGGTTTCACAATTGAATTTAAAATAGCGGGAATGTGGGGGGAGAGGCAACGGAGAGCTTGAGGCGATTATACCTTGTTCGTGAAGGATCCTGCGGTCGTGGGCCTTGCGGCGCTTTCTGATCGCGAATAGACAATCTCCTCCGGTTCATTACACTTGTTCGGGTTGCGGCAATGGATTTGGACGAGTGGGACGAAGCTTCGGAAAGGAAAGAGGTCGAAGAGTGCTTTTGCAACCGTCTGCGCGTGGGTCCTTCTGTTCAAGCGAGTGACAATGGGTTAGCCGTGGTCAACAAAGAACCACCTGCAAGCGATAACGACGATTCCGATCTTGGTCAAGCATTTTTACCTTCTGGACATGAGCCGTCATTTCTAGAAGGGCTCGAAGACCTCGATTGGACTTTGCGCAAGTGCCCCTTTCCTGGAGTGTCTTGAAAAGATGGATTTTCCGGCATCATCCTCGAACTGCGACCGGGAGAGCTCCGGACGACAGGTAGGTAGATCAACCGGAGGCGAGAGGTTGGGGAAACGAGTTAGCGGGGGGATGCAAGGGCAAACCCAATCGCAATGGCATTCAGGAGTAGAAGGCGAATGTTATTTAATTTTTTTTTTCGGTGTCCAAACCAAGCAGAACCCTGATCAACACCGTCGCGCGACCCATCAACGGTTGCTACCGGTCCATTGCGGGGGTCAAGAACAGCGGTGTCTGCTGCGGGCTGGGCGACGAAGGAATCTGGTAATCGATTAGATCGAGTCGAAACCACAGATGAAAGCTCTGTCTGCGAAAGCCGTTCTGGGGGCCCCTTTTCGGGCAAAAATCCCAAAGAAAAGATGGGTGATGTTCTGCAGAGAAGAAACTCTGCCTGGGGCAGCAGTAGGTTGTTCTTTGCCAGACTTGGCGTCGAAGAAAGTTACGTACGGGCTTGTGTACAGTACACCTGAGCAACCACTCCAAATGAGAAAGAGCAAACACGGAGTGTGCCCGACACGGGTGAGAATAGGAAGGTGGTTAAGAAAAAAGAATGAATGGGTGATGTGACAGAAGAAGAGAAAAGAGTACAGGTCAACAATGAGAATCCCCTATACTTCTATGCCTGAGACAGTAAGTGGGGGGGGGATGGAAGTGTGTTGTGTTAGGAGAAAAAAGAGACCGAGAGAGGAAGGATTGATATGAATGGAACTGGAAAAATAAAGAGGTGGTAAACAATTTCGAGCCCGAGACCCATTCAGAAACCTCTTTAGTTGTGCCCCCTGCTCCTTTTTGCCTGCTTCCATGGCTGCAAACAGCCCAAACACCCACTCACTTAGTTACCATTTGGGCGGGATCGCCCCGATGGTACTCCGTAATCTGCTCACTGCAGTAGTTAGTAAGTTAACCTACCGTCATCCGTCATTCCCTCCGTCCTATCTACTGCTCTACGTAATGGTCGTATTGCGCAATACCACCCGTGACTGACTGTCACTGACCCTATCCATAGTTACAATACAAGCTCCCGCCGATAAGCTCGGTGACCCCAAAATCTGGGCATCCAGCCATGCATGTGCTTCTGCTGCTGCGACTTCACTTGTGACCTCACTCTTTCCTTTCTCCACACACACCACCCCCCTTGGAGATGCTCCTTCTACTTGATTTGACTTGACCACAGCAGAAGAGTCCTCGTTGATGGATCGTCATGGATGATACTATCGCAGAACCCATCGTCAATCGCGATGAGCCTATACCTGTCATATTCTCCGACAAGCAGAAACATGATACCAAGCATCCGCGAGCTCGGGGGCACAAGCAATCAGTCTCGGGGGTTGGGCGGTCTCTGCAGGACAGGCTATTCTCCAAGTATGTTCTTTGATCCATTCGCAATGCTCTCAGACTTTCCCTAACCCATCTGTTCAAAGAATTCTGGAGCAGGTAGTGCCTACAGAAGATGCCGATAAGGAACCGTTGTCAGGCGGCGACAAGTCTCTCGCCGCAGACCCCAAGCGGCCAGCCTTCAGCCTACCTCTCATGGCAAACAATTTTCGCAGGTTCAATGCAAGGTACAATACTAAGCCTCCCAGTTTTAATTTACAGAAGATGCTAAGGATCAATGCAGAATTGGAATTGTCTTTACGTTTCAAATCCAGGTTGAGCGTCTGTTCAGCTGGAAAAAAGCCTCCCACACGCTTTCGTTCCTCTTCATCTATTCGTTCATCTGTCTGAACCCACACCTCTTCGTACTGATTCCGATCTCCATTCTTCTATTCTTCATCATGGTGCCTGCATTTCTTGCGCGACACCCTCCCCCTCCTTCAACGTCAACCTCAAGTATCATGCCTTACTACTCTTACGATGGCCCGGCACTGGCACCTGCGAAAACCATCAAGCCAGCCTCAGAGACCTCGAAGGACTTCTTCGTGAATATGCGGGACTTGCAGAATTGCATGGCGGACTTCTCCGACGCCCACGACGCCATGGTCTCCGCCTTTGCACCTGTGACCAATTTCTCCGACGAGAAGCTTTCGTCAGCGGTTTTCTTACTGTGCCTGCTCGTTGCCGCTCTTTTGTTCTTGACTGCCCATCTTGTTCCTTGGCGCTTGGTCTTCCTGGCTGGCGGTAATCTAGCTATATTCTCCCTGCACCCTCGTTTTCACCATTTTGTCCAGGCTATCACAGCGGACCTCTCACAGCAACCTGCGGGAACGGAATCCATGGCCGAAAAGCAACTCAGGAGCGCGGCAAACGCTGCTGGGGTTCCACTACCCGCTTCCTCCTCTAGTGCCATGTCCTTGATGAGATCATTGGCTAATATCTCTCTGGATTCTGACACTGAAGAACGCGAGGTCGAAATCTTTGAGATTCAGTATCGGTCCCTGGCACCATATGCCGAATCTCAGTGGGACCATTTCCTGTTCAGTCCGATGCCATACGACCCACTCTCGCCACTTCGCATCGCAGGCGACCGTCCCAAAGGGTGCCGGTTTTTCGAGGACGTCCAACCTCCAAGCGGTTGGGCATGGAAGAGCAAAAAGTGGGAGCTGGATCTAGACTGTCGCGAGTGGGTGGTCGAGCGCATGATCACGGGGGTTGGCTTCGAGGTACCGGGGGGCGCTTCTGAAGACCAAACAGCCGGTGGAGAGATCGGGGGCTGGGTCTGGGATCTGCCTCCTGCTTTTGTCGCGGATGACAACACAGCCAGTGATAGAAAAGCTTCTGCCAAGAAGGGTAAGGAACGTGCCTCGCACGATTATGAAGAAAGAGGTAATACCGGAGGAATGGGTGAGTGGAGAAGGCGGCGCTGGGTTCGCGTGGTACACAGAACTAGTATGCCGGCTGGTCAGCAACAGACGACAAATGATGAGACGTACTGATGATGAGGTTTGCGCATGAAGTTCACAGCTCCGGTGAAGGTGAAGTTCTCAATCTCCTTTTAAAGTTCGGATCAGCATTAATGCAAATTCGCAATGACACTGATATCACGTGACTATAATTAACTGTTTCACTTTCTGAACAAGAATGCTCTTGGGACTCACCCCACTTACAGGAGACAAG
Organism: Aspergillus fijiensis CBS 313.89; assembly: GCF_003184825.1. Classification (NCBI taxonomy): domain Eukaryota; kingdom Fungi; phylum Ascomycota; class Eurotiomycetes; order Eurotiales; family Aspergillaceae; genus Aspergillus; species Aspergillus fijiensis. The sequence continues at coordinate 286,908 of NW_024469024.1, read as the reverse complement.
AAACCAAGTAATTTATCTTATACGCTTGGTGATCAGCTCTCGGCCAAGGCATGCAAGGAATCGTGCGAGTAAGGCTATTTGTGCGAATAGAACTATTCCTACGAGCAAGAAATCACGTAAGAAGTTGCGGCTGTGGCAGTGCTCATGGCAGTAGCAGTCCTAGCAGTCCTCGCAGCTGTGGTAGCTTTTGCAACTGTAATAGCTGTGGCGAGCAAGGCCTCACACTATCAAGACTAGCGGATAACAGCAATAACAAATATAGATTATATGATTTGTGCTTGGCAGGCTATCCAAGCAGCTAATCAGTATGTTTGAACAGCGGATGACTTGTCCCCGAATGGCCAGTTTCTTGTAGGACGCAGCACATACATGCTTTGGAACAATAACCATACCCTGTCTGGAGGACTACTTACACAAGGGCCTGACCTGCAGGCAGCGCCTATGGCGGGCCCAGGAGGGCCTATACTTATATCTTCCTAAGCAATTTTTGAGTAGCCGAAGGTCTATATTACAGCTTTGACGGCCTAATTTCACAGCTAGACAAGAGCATCTATACAGCTGTTCCTGGTCTAATTATACGGCTGTTCAAGTGCCTTTATAATTATGATGAGAACGTTGCACTGCTCGGCCAAAAGAATATTAAGGTACTGATCTAGCCGAGAATGTTTGTCAAGCCGAAGATCTGGACTATGTATATACTACAGTATACAAAGATTCTGTTCTGAGGGTTCTATAAGATCTAAGTAGTACAACGATTTCTCTTTTGGACTTCTGTAAGGCCTAAGACTAACTTTCAAGTCTATAATATAGTTTTTTCCAATTACAGGCAAAGTGCTCAGCACCCGAAGAACCACTAGATGCCTGATCGATACAACCTTATATAGTGTACGCAGTGTAAAGCCATCGGCTTTACATTCTAGTCCTTTTGCTAATGATTCAACGGCTGTCCTTTGGAATGCGCACCTGAAGGTGCTTTGTGACAATTAGATTCAAGTGGTTATATTGGTTTTTCTATGATTTAGATCTGTGTTGGTGGGGCTGCCAGAGCTAATAAATAAAGACTTATAATCTGATAAAGATATTATGCTACTTATTTTAAGAAATATTAAAGTACTAATCTAGCTAATTGATTGCTTCAAAGAATTCTAAATCCCATAAAATGGCCTGTATAGAGCAGTGCAAGATAGAGCTGGTTAAGGCTGAATTAACTCAATGGTTTGGGAGCTAGTAAGATGGATTGTGGTTGTTATTGCTAATATCCGACTAAAAATACATTTAGAACTTTTTCTTCGATACTTAAGTTCTGACAAAAGTCCATTGAGTCAGGGGCTGAGGTATATTCATCAAACTTTATTGAGGTAATGAGTCTCTTAGTTCTTATGTTTATACTGACATTTTCTATTGTGGTGTATCTCTTAAAAAAGATTTAAGAAAGTAGAGATAAACAGTATTATCATGATATTGACTTAAGGTCTGATCTTGAGAATAAGAATAAGATGATAAGTAATATTAGGAGTTGAATTTATTCTAACCTCAATAGTCGCTACTAGGATTATATCAAAAGTGTTGTAGTGGGGGAGTGTTCTCACCCCCTCTAGGTTACGCCCCGCTCACCATCCTTCTGCTAGTCTGTTTTCGGATGTAGTGCCTGAGGCATGAACAAAAGGCGGTGCGGAGTCCGCCGTTTTAGCGTCTTAGCCTAAGGTGAGATGAGAGACCTGGATGGCTTACTACTTCCTCTAAGTGCCTTGTGTTACCAAAACCCAGTCTTTAGGTGGTCAATTCTGATGCTGATAGACATGAATGATGGAGATGCTAGTTCCTGTCATTGGCTGTGGGTAAGCTCTTCTGAATTCTTATCTGACATGCATGTATCGAATGTCCGTTGTTGACATATTCCGCCTCAGGACTCTCCCCATGCGCGGCCGTCGCTCTGTGCCTTGGAGTACCTCTCTCTTGCACCAGCGATCGTTATTTTGATCATTGCACTGAGCCACTTACTATCACATGGAGCTTCGATAAGATGCCCAAAATGGATGAATACCTTCATTCAGGAGCAGCCAGCATTGATAGAGCTGCCCATAGAACGGCCACCGCAGCGGGTTGGCTGGGTTGTAGCCCTGTTCGCCATCTCGATGATTGGATTCCTAGCTGAACTGATCAGTGTTATCCTCGGCGGGCCTTTGATAAGCACCGCACTCCCTGTCTCCTGGGTACGTGGAAAAAGCAATGGTTCGCGATGAAACTCCGCCCCGCTGACAAGGGACCAGGCTGTGGCTGCTGCCATGGTTGCAGTGCTGCGCCCGAGATCGTGCCCTACATCCCTGCTTTCCTTTTTTCTGAGTGCATTGGTGGTTGAGTCCGCATATCTCATCAATGATGATGTGTATAATGTCTCTAGACTCTTCACACGCCATGTGGCTGCTGCTGCTGCTTTGGCCGGCTGTACGGTCATCCTTGCAATGCCCTTTCGCCGCCATAGTCTTCCGCAGGACGACATCAGCGCCGTTGGTCAAGTGCCATCCAGCGACTTGCGCAGCCCAGAGGACAACTTGCGACTTTGGCAGTTTCTGAGCGTGTCTTGGATGGCTCCATTAATTTCTGTAGGCAAGAACAAACAATTGCAGGAGGAAGATGTGTGGTTTCTGGGGTACGAGTTTCAGCATCGCAGACTGCACGAGAAGTTCCGGCAATTGAAAGGATCCGTGCTGGGAAGGCTACTTCAAGCGAATGGAATTGACGTGCTAATAATAACGACAATCTCCATCGTGCAGATGTTTTGTGGTTGGTAACCTGTCAATGAGGGGCTGCGCGTCGCTGACTAAATATGCAGATTTCTCGACCCCTGTCTTGCTCCAGCAATTGTTGCAGGCGATGAAGGATCGAGGCACATCCAATAGACCGGCCTTGACCTATGCATTGCTGAGTCTGATGCTTCGCCTGGTGCTAGCGCAGGCCCAGGTTCTCAATCTGTGGTACGGGAGACGTGCCTACGAACGGAGTAGAGGCGAGATGATCATGATGGTTTATGAGAAGGCACTTTCGAGAAAGAACGTCTTTGATCAGGAGATAAGCGAGAAGGAAGATGGATCCGAGCCCTCCGAAGAAACGGATGATGATACAGAATCGGATCGCCAATCAAAGAGGTGGTGGTGGCCCTTCTCGCGCTCCAAGAGGGTAACGCGCAAGGAGAAGATTAAGAAAACAGCGTCCATGGGCAAAATCTTCAATCTATTACGTGGAGACGTCTACGAAGTCGCGCAGAGATTCTGGGAAATTGACTCCCTGATTGACAAACCGCTGGGGCTTATCATTGCGACCGTTCTCGTCTGGAAGCTTCTCGGCCCGTCATGCTTCTTGGGAGTTATAGCCATTCTGGTTGCCCAAACGCTTAACGCGTTCATCACTCGTACGCTTCTTCGTTGGGAACGTGTACGTCGCCTAGCAACAGATACCCGGCTTCAGATATCTTCTCAATTTGTTGAGGCTCTGCGACATTTGCGTTGGTATGGTTGGCAGAACCATTGGCTCCGTCAGGTAATGGACGCCAGACAGTCCGAGTTGAACCTGCGAATTGTCACTAGTCTTTGGAATGTGCTGATTCGCTTCATCAACACCCTTGCTAGTGGGCTGTTCCCTGTGGTCGCATTATACGCTTACACCTTCTTGGCTGGAAACCCGCTGCGCATCGATATCATCTTTCCTGCTCTTCAGCTGTTTACAATGTTGGAAACCCGACTGAGGGATATCCCGAGTCTCATCACTGTGCTCATAAACGCCTCGATCGCTATGGAGAGAATCGAGGACTTCATGGCAGAGCCTGATAAAGAGAACACGCCACTTGCTGCTGACTGCGCCTCTCTCATCAAACTGGAATCATGTACCTTTGCCTGGCCCGGGAAATTATCACCTGTGCTTGCCAATCTCAACCTTGACGTGCCTCAAGGTCTGACCGTTGTCCACGGTAAGGTGGGATCTGGCAAGACAGCTTTGCTCCAAGCCCTACTGGGCGAGCTGGATAGACTGGAAGGAATCTCCCATCTCCCAAATGAAATGGTCGGGTTCTGTGCTCAGACCCCGTGGCTGCAGAGCATGAGTATCAGGGACAACATTCTGTTCTCGTCGCCGTTTGATGAGCAGCGTTACAAGCTGGTGCTAGATGCCTGTGCACTTATACCGGATCTCTCCAACTTCAAGCATGGTGACCTGTCTTTTGTGGGCGAGAATGGAATAGGTCTCTCTGGGGGTCAGAAGGCACGGGTGGCTCTGGCACGGGCAATGTATAGCTCGGCTAGGATACTGCTACTTGACGACCCTCTTTCAGCCTTAGACCATAATACAGCAGAGACAGTTGTTCATAAATGTTTCTTGGGTCCGCTAATGCGCAACCGGGCTGTGGTACTTGTCACTCACAGAACCCACCTAGTCCGTGAAATTGCTGACCAAATTGTTCGCATCGAAAATGGGAAGGCCACGGTAGAAATTAACCAGAATGTGTCGTCTCATGGCAGCGATGACCAGGAAAGCGCTCCGTCAGAAAGCACAGAAACTGCCAACGAGGGTGAAGTTGCTCTTGAAGATGCCTCTGCTGCAATTCCCTCGAAATTCATAGAAGAAGAACATAGAGCAGAATGGGGAGTGCAGGCACGAGTATATTGGAAGTACATCCAAGCTGGCAAATACCGCTGGTGGCTCGCCCTCTTTGCGGTATTGACAATCTATCGCCTGTCTTCCGTTGGCCAGTCATGGTTTCTCAAGGAGTGGGGAGAGGCATACAAGCAGGTACTCTTGTTCTTCGGACAATCGAACCTCAACCGTGTGTCTTCCAGTGCGGAACTAACTACCGCCTCGACGATGGCAAACAACATCCACTGGGCGCCGCGGGACCCATTTGGTGGCTTCCCCGCGCCAGAAGAGAATGTGAAACCCTGGTTGGTAGCATTTTTGCTCATTACCAGCTTTCAGTCCCTGATGCTTCTGCTCGCACAGCTTCTGATGTTGGTGATCGTCTATTGCGCCGGCCGAACGCTGTTCGAGGAGGTGATGGAACGAGTGAGCAACGCCACGTTCCGATTCTTCGATGTCACGCCCGTGGGTCGCCTGATGAATCGACTTACTTCTGACATTGGAGTGGTCGACGGGAACATCAGCGAACAGTTCCAAATGATCGCATTCCAAGCCATCACCTGGGTGTCCTCGATCGCCGTGATCGCAACTGTGACTCCCACATTCCTCGGGTTTTCGCTCCTGCTCACCGCGGCCTTTGTTCTCATCTTCCGACGATTCCTCCCCACCTCGCAGAGCTTGCGACGTCTGGAGATGGTATCGCTGAGTCCACTAATCTCCAACTTCGGTGAACTGCTTCATGGCCTAACCACCGTGCGCGCCTTCCACGCTGAAAGCCGCTTCCAGGACCGCGTCATCGCCGTCGTCGACAAGTTCCAGGGCATGGACCATTTCTACTGGTCACTGCAAAGCTGGCTCATGTACCGGTTTGAGAGCCTTTCCGCGGTCTCGACCTTCTGCCTTACCGTCCTCGCTCTCTACACCAGCGTCAGCCCCGGCCTAGCAGCCTTCGTCCTGATCGCGGCCAACAACTTTGTCACCAGCACCCATGCCCTGTGCAAGCAGTACGGCCAGCTCCAAATGGACTTTGTATCGGTCGAGCGAGTGGACGAACTGCTGCACGTGGAGCAAGAACCCCTCGGCACAATCGATCCTCCGGCCTCGTGGCCCAAATTCGGCCAGGACATCGTCTTCGAGGACGTGACGATCCGCTACGCGCCGCACCTCGACCCCTCCCTTCGCAACATCTCCCTGCGCATCCCCGGCGGCTCCACAACGGCCATCATTGGGCGCACCGGCAGCGGCAAGTCCACGCTGGCCGTCGCTATGCTCAGCGTCGTGCGGCCCGAATCCGGGCGCATCCTCGTCGACGGCCTGGACATCGCGCAGGTCACAACGCAAGCGCTGCGGTCCCGCGTCACGTTCGTCGCGCAGGACCCTGTCCTCTTCCCCGGGAGCATTCGGCTCAACCTCGATCCGACGGGGGAGTACTCCGACGCCGATTGCGCCGAGGTGCTCAAGCGCGTCTGCAGCCGCCACGGCTGGAGTCTCGAGACGCCCGTGGAAGCCGGAGGCCGCAATCTGAGCCAGGGCGAGCGGCAGCTGATTGGGCTCACGCGAGCGGTGCTGCGGCGCAGTCCCATCGTCATCCTGGATGAAGCGACGGCGTCTATCGACCATGAAAGCTCGTTGGAGATCCAGCAGATTCTACGTGAGGAGATGAGGGAGTCGACGGTGGTGACCATTGCGCATCGGCTGGAAGCGATCAAGGATGCGGAGTATTATATTGTATTGGATAAAGGAGGGGTTTTGGAGCAGGGATATGTTCGGGATATGTGAGGTGGAATCATGGTGAAGGGATCCGCCTTTTCTACCACGAAGCATTTCCTATAGCTAGACCGATAGAAAAGAAGAAGAGTTTGAAGTGGGTATCTGACCTTGGAGTAAGCTATAGCAAGCACTAAACAGTCCGTACCGAGAAGGTCATGCGATCAAGGGGCGTGATCATGATGACACTTCCCATCATGTCTCTAGCCGCGGGGGTCATCTACAGGCAAAGAGAACCGCGTCCGTACTCAATCAAAAGGGTTTCATCCGCATTAGCATACCGCAAGGACCAACAGGAGAATCCATTGACGGTTGAAAAGCAAAAGCTATTGGAATGTGCGGCATTAAGAACCTCGAGCTTGTCCGTAAAACCACCAAATATCCCTCCCCAACTGCTCGATAACATTGGTGTTCTCGCTGATAGGGAACCCGCGATGAGAGGTGGGATATGCGCGTCCGAGAGAGCAAATCCCCCTGTCCATGAATTAGTCACAACATCGTGGCAGATTTAGAGAACAAAAACCCTTCCATACACTTGCAGACTGCGTCTGTCGAAAATAACCTTGTCCGGGTCGCCGTCGACATACGCCCGGCCCCGTTGTCTCAGCTCCCTGCCCCAAGTCAACCTCTAGTATTAGCCAAATCCATCACCATCGAACATGAGGAGCAACTGTCAGGCCCGGTAGATTGGGCCTCACATTGTGAGTCTAATTACCTGACAATCCGCAGCACTTCACCCTTGACATGATCCCCTTCCCACGGCTCAAGCCGCCCTTCAAAGAAATTCAGCGGATATCCAGGCAGCCGGGTCATAGCCACGATGTCCAGCTTGCCCCCGGGATACTCAAAATCCGGGCCTTGCACCACCTCACCGCTGCTGCGACTACGATCGAGAATGTGGGGGACGCCGTTCAAATCTTCCGTGGCCTCGAGTGCTTGGAAGTCGTCTTCGATTGCGGTGCGCCCGAGCCGGTTGAAGATGCCCCGGTGTGGGTCTACGGTGGTGAGGATGGGGTGTTGTCTAGATTGCCATGGTGTCTCTCAGGTCAGTTTCTGGATATCTTAAAATACTCAAGAGTTGTCTGTCAGACAGAACAAGGGGGGGGGTTGGAAAGCTGCACTCAATAAAGAATTTGACGACGACGTCGAGGCCGTCACTGATCCTGTTCGTCCAAAACACTGCGCGTCGCAACCTGTGATAGACGTTCATGCTTTCCTCCACGAGACGGGTCAGACCGTACTCGTTGGCGCCGACGATATACACCTTCCCTTCGAGGTGTTGTAGTGTCTCTTCCTCCAGTGAGGGAAAGCCCTTGGGCTCATCGGACGCCGGGTCACTCATCATGGGTATTGTACAATCTTCGTTCGCAGAAGTGTGTCGCTACGGACGAAGAAAAAGAAACCACTGATTGATTATGACGGCAGAAAGGATGGGGTTGGAAAAGGGAAAGAAGATCATTGGGTGTTAGGTGGGGGAGAGACCTTGGGAGGGGGAGGAGGTAGTAGGTGATGTCCGGGTGAGGTGATGGAACCGTGACAAGCCATACGGGTTTGCGGAGCGCATGCTGCGGTACTAGGTACTAGGTAGGTAGTTGAGCCCAATCTCTCCTGCCCTATGTCGCGCATTCAGATGATCCTGGCACTCGAATAGACATACCGGCTCTTCTGCGGGTCCCTGGCGAGTTGTTGGTAACATTGAACACTTCTGTTCGGTTGGGTCGGACTCTAACTATAAAGGGCCGCATTCTTCCACCGAGCTTTAATCAGGAGGCTGTAGAATTCTTGGTAGTTCAATCTAAGGATACCTGTAGCACCTCTTCTCCTATCAACATGCGTTGAACGAGGACAAGCCAGGATACCCACCGCTGCTCGGATGACATGCGCTTCACCTTCGATCCGGGTCATCTTAATAACATTCATAAGTGGCAGCTTACAACAAACAATAACATCTTTTTTGTTTATCAACAACGTTCCAGAAAGAAGGATGAGCCTCAGCAGGCCATCTCATTCAGCAACCAAGTTTCCGGCCTGCAACTATCTTCTCACTAAGATCATCCTAGATTCAACGCCGACAGGCTATCATCCTTGCCGGGCGTAGTCGATGCTTGTGGATGACTCCGGGTTCGGCTCAGTAAAATATTCGCATCCAGAGGCTGTATGTCATTGTGAATTCATACTAGCGGTATGTCTATTCGGACTGGATGTTGCAGGCGCTGTGGAATTTTTGTTTTGTCGATCACGTCTGCACCTTGGCAATGTCTAGCAATGCCCACATGCCGTGCAGTGAAATCCTCGGTTAGTGTCATACTGCTTAGGAGGCGTTAGTTCCTGTCTATCGTGATACCTTTTGGGCATGAGATACCGATATGGATGCCGAGAAGGTCTTATTCCAAAAATAGATCAGACTGGTCTGCCTCATCCTTCTCTCCCTCGTCACGATCGCAGTACTCTTGTTGCTCCTCAGCACTCACATTCTTCCCGGAAGAAGGAAGAATACGGTCTGTGATTTTGCAGGTATCGGATTTAACGAAGAACGGATGGTCGGGACGCAGCCTTCGGCCTTGACAAACATATTCCATCGGCGTATGGGAGATATTCTGGCCCTAACCGGAGGAAACGCTTTGGGACGACGGTATATGGTTTTCCGTAGCTCGAGCATTGAGACGGCATGCTCTATGGGACTTAAGAGCGTCCACAGATGTGCTAGCATTCAACAACAGGCTTGTCTGATTGATGAGAAGATAATCAGGTTAGCTGATCCATGTAAAATCATCTACCCCGGATTAATCCCCTAAGAACTCACCTAACCGCCCGCATTTTGGAAAGCCCATGAGTGGGTGAGAAGTAAAGAAAGGGAGAGATCGGAAGAGTGGAAAAGTGAGTAAGTAAGAGAGTGGACAGAGATAGAAAAGATATGAAGGATTGATCCCAACTGGACGTACAGTAGAAAAGATCTTGTTTTCACTCTTACCATGGGCGATTGACAATGAGATCCATGAGAGTGGTTTTCCTCAAAGCCGGAGGAACGTTGATTCTGACAATAGCGAATTGATTTGTACGTTCAGGATTTTCTTTCTAGGTTTAGTTTACTGGGCGACAGAGTTAAAAAGCAGATATGAGCATGCGGGATTTCGAAAGGCATATCTTAATGTGGTATTTTGAATTGCCGCATCAACGTGGTTTTCGCCGAGCTTGGTGAATAACGCGTGACGTCGGAACCAGAAAGCCTTGTACTCATCCCATCATGTCCCTTTTCAAGCATGGAGAGAGTCGTGGTGAGAAATCTGTGGATGTCGACGGAGGACTGAGGTGGTGCTATAGAGTCCGTTCAATTCATCATCGCGCCTCTTTTGCCTCGTTTAGGTGATTAACCATTCCTCGATCTCAGAATCTATAGCTAATCCGCTATAAACCACAAAGGGACTTAGAGAAAATAGATTCCGAGTGCCTGAAAGTGGATTGTTTCTACTTAGCAAACCAGAGCTGTTCTACATCGCTGGTCCTTCTATTCAAGTAGCCTGATATCTATTGATGGAACTCGGTATCTGGCGTGTTAGGCTAGTGAGTGAATATATTGAGCAACATGCATTCTTCTCATCCCTCTTCTTCCCTTCCTCGAATAAGTTCCAGTGTATTCTGCAGGCTCATTGCGTTTATTTGCAGGTTATTCCAAGTATAGTATGATAGCAATGCTATGCTATCAACCGAATACGAACGGAATTAACCTCCGACCACACCTTGGATATCAATATCCACACACCACCTGGACGGCGTCCTTAAGTTTGTGTCATTCAAGGTTCTGTCATCACGAGGTCTTCTCTAGGCCCGCACCATCTTTCTACAACGTGAGTCATTTCCATTCTGCTTTTCTACATTGTCCCGTCAAGTATCTCTATTCTGCTCTGAATCAGCACACAGTCACTCATTGCCACAACCTCATCCATTTACATCTTTTTCTCCCATAATACCCACCAAAGAATACTTGAAACTTGATCGAAGATTCACTCTCTCACAACAATCTCGGTACCATTTTCCTCAACTCAGAGACATGCCCCCTACGGGTTACTGGACAGCTAAAGGCCGAGCCTTACGACGATGGGCCTCCTCACCCCGAGGAATCTTCGTCATTCTCTTCTCTTTGCATTCCCTCGCTTGGTTAGGAGTTTACATCTGGTTACTTGGCTACCCACCCCAATCAATGTGTCACCCCACCTGCGAGGCCGACAACTCCCCCCGCCAGAAGTGGGTCGAGATTGCCACCCAGGTCCTGTACGCTCACAACTATCTCCCGGGCCTCGCGGTTGCATTCTGTAGATCTCCGGACATGTACCTGTGGGGCCGCTGGCGACTGGGCGGCTCGCTCCGCACGCGCCAGAAAGCGTTCGCCACTCTCGCCTCGATCCACGATTTCTGGTTCAGGCTCGATGACCAAGCCTCCTCCGTTGCCAGAGACTTGGTGGATGTGGATGAGGAGAAGCAGCAGCAGCAGCATCAGCAGGTCGAGAAGGAAGGTGAAGCACTGGTACTAAGGGCATCACCGACTCCGATGTATAAGCTGGATCTAGTGGTCTGGAGCTATATTCTCGGTTCCGTCTTGAATGTGGGCCTCGCGGTCTGCATGTGGGCGCTGAATCGATCGACCCGACCCTACTGGCTCCCAGGCTGTTTGGCACTTCCCGCGGGGGTCGTGATAACAACTGGGGGGGTGATTATTCGGTTAGAGCAGAGGCGAGCGCGTGTTCATGCTTCAAGTCATTGCAACACCAGCACCGATGCTGAAAGCATGGACAGTGAAACGACATATGCTGAACGCACGGACAGTGAATAGACAGATGTTGAAAGCACGGACGGTAAAAGTATCAATGCTAAGACTAGAAATAAGGTGAGTCGGTCCGGCGCGCCCATTGTGATTGCACCTTTGCTTTTGAAGAAAGCTGTAAGCTAAGCAGATTTGGCAGAGACGACTGGCCCGGGCAAAATTTCGGAGGAACGGCATGCCGCAATTGATATTGGTGTCATTTCATGTTACCAGTCGCAGACGCCATTAGGCCTCACCTTGGTTCGGCCTACTTGCTGCCTGCGTTAGCTTCTACTTAGTCTCTCTTGGATAGCTTCCAAGCCGAATTGCTCAATCTTCAATGGGTTGCTTGATTATCTAAGGCTATGCTCGCACAAACTACTTAAGCTCTCTGTATGAATAGTAAAATGATAAGAAGGTCGAGGGTCAGTGGGCACGAGTAGAAGACGCTATCCACCTGTCAACACATCGAACACCGCGCCTTAGTGAAGTTACTCGACGACACAGGGCCCCGAGGTCAAATTCGAAGTAGGTGAATATGTCTGGCTCCGCATCTCAGGATATTTCGCTTATTTCACTCGCAAGAAATGTGAGATGGAGAGTCTGGTCAAAAAGAGGATCGCTGCTCTTGCACGTGGCAGTCGAGTACTATGCGTAGTGCCTGCTCCGCTCAATTGGGCGGTCCCCCCACCACTTGTTTCTCTTATACCATTGTATTGGCTACACACTGGCTTCGTCGCTCACCGTGAAATTGATACTAAAATAGGCAAGTCTGCAACGGCTCCAGCTGGAATTGCAATGCTTTTCAAGACGCTTTCAAAGGCACTTAGATTCGTGAAACTAAAGCTATCACTGCAGGCATTATACAAGGACTCGACGTCACAACATCACGAAGAACTCAATCAAACCTAGCTGATGTCAAAATGACTCAGACACATGGACCTGAACTTGCTGACCCGCTTCACCAAAACCACGGCATTGGTACGCATTCACATAGCCCACAACTTGAGCTAGTAGTCCTCTCGTGTACTCTCCCTTGCCTTGGCATCAACAGCCACCAAGTGCTCGACGGTGTCATCGTCTGCAGGAAGATATCTATCCTGCATCTCACTTCCAACGCACTGAAAATCTGATCATCGGACTTGATCAAGAAGCCGAAGGTCCGCAGAAGTCACTGCGCTGCCAGCCGCATCGTCTTATTCTGGGAGGGTCGTTTCAAAAACCACAGCAGCATTCACAGATGGTTGAGCTCCCCACAGACGGCACGGTTCTCGTCATATCGATCTCATCCGCCGAATAATCGTAGTATTATACCATTCAAGGCTTCATGCTGCCAGTGAACCAAGAACGAGGAGATCTCGGCCCAGTTTCCATAGTAGCCTGTAACCTCGGTCACTTGGACTTATGTGCCGGTTTCTCACATCATAACGAGCTTGCCGATTGTGTGTGACTTGTAATGAATTGTAGTAAATGGCCCTCGGGAGTTGTTCTAAGGTGATATCCTGATACCAAAGGGTCTCGTTTTGAGGTTTTTTCTTCGAAGGGTTCGAGTATACATTCGGTTCGTTAGGAGCAATGAGTGAGGAGCCGAGCGGTAGCATGATGATGACGACTTGAGGCCTATTCTGTGAAAGAGGATTAGCTGGTGAGCAACGTTGGAAGGTGATTTTGTCCTGAACTTCGTAGTCGCCATCCTCACCGCGTCGAAGTCCGAGTTGTAGTTGAGGCTTTTCCGACAAGACAATGCCAGCGCTTGAAGCTTCTTCCCATGCATCACCTCAGCCACCTTCAGAACTGTCAGGAACTGTGCACATCATGGATGTGGCTTTGTTCTCTTTTGTTCTCTTTTTCTCTCTTTTGTTCTTTTTTTCTCTCTTTTGTTCTTTTTTTCTCTTCTTTTTCTTTTGTTCTTTCTTCTTTTTTTTTTTTTGTTTTTTTGGTCCCTAGCTAAGCAAAAATATCAGTAAGAATATTATTTTTTTTGGGGTTTTCTTTTTTCAATTTTTTTTTGTTTTTCATGCCTCAGCACCCTGGGCATCCTGCTCGGGACCCGGGTCCGGGGGAGGAGGACCCCCCTCCGTCTGCTCCTCCAACTGATCCACCACCACCTGCAGCTCATACCCTTGGTCCGGCTCCCCCGGTCCCGGGTCCCTCATCCTCGCCTCTCTCCGCTTGTAGAGACAAGACGGGCAATTGAGTGCCTTCGAGATGGCGACTATGAGGGCGAGGAAGCTGAGCAGGATGCCCAGGAGGCTGGTGATAACTGGGAGGAGAATATACCACTGCATTTGCTAATTCTTGATATTAAAAACTAAACTAAACGTATATTAAAATAAAATAATATAGGTTCAGTGGGAAGAAGAGAGAAAAAGAGAAAAAGAGAAAGAAGACAAAGTCCTATAGTATTATACTACAACCTAGTGCTGCAATGGCCTCCCAATCTACAATGGAAGGTGCGTCTAGAATGGAAAGAGCCAACACCATCCCACGACCTCTCCAAATGACGCTTGCTTCTGATCTACATCTATAGCTTCGAAGGCTCGAAAGCCAGTTTCTCAGACTTCCCAGCCCATGTGCACACCGCCCTGACTGATCTCTTGAGCGAGTCACACCTGATCTACACTCGAGTCTATCCTCGATACAAATCTCGCGGCGAGCTACGCACGGCCGTTGAGAATTTCAGTGAATGGTAGGTGAATACCTTTGACAGGAGGACAAAGCACAGAGTGGCAGTACGCCGACAAAACACTCCAACTAATTACTCCCTATCTTCCAGGTTGTCACCACACGTAGCTGATGATCTCGACGTGATCCTACTGGGCCATAGCCTCGGGGGCATTCTCGCAGCCGATGTTGCGCTCCTACCCAGCCCTTTCCCCTCACAATCCTCACATCGCATTCTCGGGCTGGTCAACTTTGACGTTCCATTCCTAGGGCTTCATCCACATGTGATTCCGACAGGGCTTCGCGGGCTGTGGCAGCCTAAACAACCAGACACAGCGGCAGCCGAAACTGGCCAGCAAGATGCTACCCTGAGCGATATCGATCTATGTGCCGCAACGGCCGCCGCATCAGCGGGGCCGCGATTTGACCCGCCATTCGCCAATGACGTGCATCTTGCGGAGCGAGATCGTATCGATGGCATGCTTCACTTCGTCCACAAAAACCATCACGATCTGCCACGGTCGATCTACAAGCGCTTGGTGTCCTCATATCGATTCGCTGGCTGCTTGAACAACTATAGGCAATTGCGTCGACGGTATCGCCAGTTGATGGCGTTGGAAATGGAGGAGAGCCCGCGTCGAGTTCGCTGGATCAATTATTACACCCACAGCACAGCAACCACCAGAACAAGCCCCCGGGGAAGTTTGAAACACAAGGATCACGCACAGACTGAGCCGGCTGAAACAAATTCAAAGACAGCCGTGATGCAGACGTGGAGTATACTCTCGGAAGAGCAATCGCTGGTAGTGCCCGCAGACAATCTGGAACTCAACACATCTTCCTCCAGTCTGGCAGAATCGGAGGATCATGATGACGTGGAGGATGGATGGGTGCCCTCGACGAAGGAAAGTAGTATGGCTGCCTCCGACGACTCCCAACATTACTCTAGAAAATACTCACATTCAACGTAACAACGTTACCCCGGCTAGGAAGGAGAGATGTAGCGGCAAGCCACGCAAATTCGTACTTTTGCCGTCACACCATTGGAAGCACGGAGACGATTCACTCTGGATCCCGGTGCCGATGGAGCATATGGATGAAGTAACGGCACACCAGTCAATGTTTTTATCCAACAGCGGACAATATGATCGGCTGGTTGGTGAAGTTGTATCGCAGGTTCAAAGTTGGATCCAGGATGATCTTAGTGAGAGGGCAGTTGCAGACCGGAAACCTGGATGCTGAATGAGACCAACAGCAGGGGGTCATCCTTCTCCTTGGACATCGCCAATGGATTACGGACGCGCCTTATAAAGCAAATTGAACATTGGGATTAGTTAATGGCTAAGAACCGAGTAATCCAAGTCGTGCCCCACTGAGGAGTATCTTCGCACGCGGACCTATCTAAGAGAAACTCCTTCGATGATAGAAAACTACAACTAACACGAAAGATATTGCAGTGTGAGATCAGAACCTTTACTTGAAGAACAGGAAGGAGCCATAAGAAGACGCTGGGTCTCACCGCTTCCATCGATAACCCAAGGCGGCGCGGGGCCGATCAACACCTTCTAGAGTACCGAGTACCTAACAGTACTCGACTTCCACCTGCGAGAGCAGCAAACCTCTTTTTGACCAGGCTTTTCTCCCATCTCGGATTTCTTGCGAGCGAAGTGCTCCGAGATATGGAGGTAAATGTATTCACCTACTCCAAGTTCAACCTCGAGGCTCTGTGCCGTCGAGCAAGTGCACTACGGCACGGTGGTGTACCATGTGTTTGCACTCCGGATCAACGTCCTGCCTCGGGAAGCTTCAACTGGGCTATCTTCATTGTATTTACAGATGGAATACGATGGGTCCTGCGATCTCCACACCCCAGACCATTTATGCCACTGGAAATGGCAATGAAGTTACTGGCCAGTGAAGCTGCCACGCTCCGATACCTGAGGGCTCATAGCGACATTCCAGTCCCAGTAGTGTACGACTACTGGTAAGAGACCCTCTCAGACACAAAATGTTAATGTGCTAATCTGTAGTAGCGCTTCTTCCGACAACGATATCGGTATCCCATTTATTCTCATGAGCGAAGCGCCGGGGTGGCCACTCTCGAAAGCCTGGAAACCGGCTGGTTCTCCTCAGCGTGACCTAGACACATCCATCAAGGCAAGAATTACACAGCTGGGCCGCATTACCTGGAAGCTCTCCCACTTGCGCTTTGAGGAAATTGGCTCACTCTTCGAAGAAGAGGAGTCCTTCCAACCCAAGGAATGCCTCTCACGTGGTCACATATTACATGAACGATACGATCTGGAGACCTCACGTGGACCTTTCACTTCTGAGGCAGAGTTCTGGGACAGCCTTATTTCTGCGTTCGTGGGGCACGCAGAGGCTCTGCCGTTATCGCACCATTGCTTCGTGGCACCTGTTCCCTCGCCCGAAGATTACCAAGCCGGCATGCAATACAAGAGCGCCGTGAGCCTATGGAACGACTTCGTGACTGTTGGAGGTAAAATCGACTCGTCACGAACAGACTGGATTACATCATTGTGGGCAACGCGCTCCGCGACATTTTACACAGTGGTCAACTTCCAGCCATCGTTCCGGAGACATTTCCCTTGTGCCACGCTGATCTGAGTGTCAACAATATATACGTTGATGACGACTATAATATCACGTGCATAATTGACTGGGCATTCTCTTCATCCGTCCCCGAATCCATGTTGTTAGCCGCCCCAGGACTGCCGCAGTACCGCGACGAAATCAGTTCAGAATTACATACCCCCTTTATACATGGTTTTGTCGCTGCCATGCCCGACTCCGCCGACAAGAGCTTGATCCACAGATATCGCGAATCACTTTATCAGGCCCACGTTGCCTGGAGATTGAGTCGCCTTCTCAGCCTTGACTCTATTGCCGACTACGACCTTTTCGCGACCGTGTGGCACTTTACACGTGGTCCCGAGGCCGATCTGGCACAATATATTTTACAACAGCGGTATTCGCCTCGATACGTCCAGCTTTATAAAGAACTTCAAAAAGAGGACCAGCAACCCTCAAAGATTGAGAAAGATGAAAAGAACTACTTTCACGACAAGGATCTCAGATATACAGTTGCAAAGAAGCTGACGATTATGCCAGAATGGAAAACTCAATATACCGCAGACGATCCGCCAACACGGCTTCGTAAAGACATGTTTGTCGCCGGCCCCAAGCTGTGGAAATGGATCCTACAGTTTATGCGAGACTGGGAAGACATGCGATGACTGGTCGTTTATGCAAGAAAGGAACCGCCTGAGGATTTCCGATGGCGATACTGTTAATGCGAGCGAGGCCGTTCATGCGAGCCAGGCCTCGCAGTTGCGAATAACGGCAGAGAAAGCTTTCGTGATCAGGGCTAGTTGAGCAGCCGGTCAGCGTGCTTGGAAGCCTGTGAAATCCACATATCAGCGCAGCTAATCACTCGTCCCTCGATGGCCTATCCCTAGTAGGGCTCAGCACATACTGGGCTCGGTGCGTTGCGATGGATGCTCTTGGCACTGTTTTCACGATGGCCTCGCTTTCTCCCGACTACTTTCATGAATGAGCTACTCGGTTCAGTGCGTTATGATTGTAGTTTTTCGCCACTGCCGTCGATCTACCGCCTTTTCTCCCTTGTACTGCTTCATATCCATGAATGATCTGAACTCGAGAACTGGTTGTGCACTTACGTGCCCCGAGGATGTTTGTCAACGTGGTCCGATTAAGGCTAAGGGGGGATCTCGTACATGGCAGGAATCGATCTGTATAACTCGTGATTAGTCAAAATGTGGACAGAAGCTCAAGGGTTCATTGCCTTTCATGATGGAAACGGTCAAACACTTGTAACCGACCTGCAAGGTGACCGTGACCTGCCGCCACTCGGCCTATCGCTGACATACGTGTGTAGGAATCAATCAATCAATCAATCCGAGGCTCATCAGCGAACAACACTCAGAGGATGAGATTCAACCAGCAGATATGAAATTATTAAATCAAGACTTCACTGACAATCATAACGGACCTCACTGAGTATGTGCTTCGCAATCACGATGTGTTGAGGTAGGGTTTCAATCGAATGCGCTCAACCCTGGTTCTTTTTTTTTGTTTTTGTTTTTTTGATAACTTATAGTTTACTCGTGAGAAGACTGATATCATTCATGTACCGAAGTAGAATTTTCGTTGCGCATGGCATCATCTATCTATCTCATCAATTAGACATTAAGCTGGGACTAATCCCCGGCGATCCTATAAGTAGAGGGGGAAATAGATCAGACAAATAGAGAAAATGAGAGAGGAATGAAAAGAGATGAAGTAAAAGGGCAATGCAAGCAGAGGAAAGAGAACAACCCCGGAGGACTTTTAAGAATATTCAATCTTCCGCATTCACTTGGCGCCGAAGTCCCATGATTGGTATACCTTCAAAAAGTTTACGCCTGGCAGAAACGCTGGTACGAGGCGCGGGGTCCTCTGGGGACGACACCACGATCACCACTGATGATGACATGTTTTTTTAAACTCTTCGGAGGATTGCCTTGGAGGAGAAGGTATAGGTTGAGGGTTAGATGGAGGCTCGATCGATTGATCTGGTGCCGGTGATAGAGTGCTTGGTTGGGGGTTAGACGACTCGCTTGGGGTGGAAGGCATGATTCGAGGGGCAGATCGAAGCTCACTCGTCTGCTCTGAAGAGGATGGTGGAGCTGCTGCTGGGGACGAGTTAGAGGGCTCGACATGGGCCGAGGAGTAGACGAAGGTGCGATTGTGAGAGAATAATTCGAAGCCTGCCTTGGAGCAGACAAACTTTCAGAAATAGATGCTTGCTCTGGAGGCGGCGATGACACGATTGGTGGAGAAGGAGGCGAGAGATCTCTTGCGGTATATGTAGAAGTAGACAGAGACATGGTCCTTTGCTCTCGAGGTAGCAATGGAGGGGTTACTGGGGACGAGTCCGAGGACTCGCCTGAAGATGTTATTGGCTCAAGGGCAGTCGAAGGCGAAGTCGTCCGCTCGGGAAGCGAAGTTGAAACAACTGCCGACAAGCAGTCAGATTTCTCCTCTACAAAGGACATAGGTCGAGTAGACGGAGGCTCAATTGTCTGCTCTGGAGGAGGGAATGAAGCGGTTGCTGGGAACAGGCCTGAGGAATCCCCCGGAGGAGAAGGTGATTGAGAGGTGGACGGAGGTGTATCCTTCTGCTCTACAGGCTCTGATGGAGAATGGTGGTCGTGTCGAGTCGTACTACCCCGAAATGATTCGGCTGATGCTTGTGATCCCCGACAGGAAGCAGGAGGCGAAGGTGGCGGAATAGAAGATTCAAAAGCTGGGAGCTTTGGTGGCTTGGGTGGGGCAGGTCTCGCTGGTGCCGGTCTTGCCCAAGTCAGAGCCTCATCCCTGATAAACGTTAGAATCGGCCGTGGTGGCAGAGGAGGGGCTGGTTCTTCATCCTTGGAGGACGGGCGTGGTGGCGGCGAGCTAATCGCCTCTTGCGTCTGTGATCGTATACAAAAGTTCCTTGGTGCACACGGCGGCAGCCAGTGACGCGTAGGCATGCTAGCCATCGCACTCGTGACCGTCACAGTAGTCAGAGATCCCGCACACCTTGAGGCAGGAGACAGTTTCCATTATGGCTCGTGCTTCCGTTTCATAGCAGAGAATCCCGAGCAAACTGGCATATTCATCGCGGCGACTGGCGTCTTTCATGGCACTGTCCGCCGAGCCAACCGCTCCCTGGTGCACTTTGACTGAGTCCCCTCTATTTCGAGATTTGCAGGGACAGATGGAGCCCAGGGCTTGGACCTTGGCGCTCAAGCAATCACAAGACTGTCGCATGTGCCTCGCTGAGCAAGCAGAGACGTCAGTGGGTGAATTTCATCGAGCAATTTTGCCGGTTACCAAATCTTCCCCCTCCTTGCCGATCCTCTGGGGAAGATAGTCTCGTAGATGCAGCCCCTCTAGACATTGAAGTACAAGGCGAATAAGCTATGTTGAAAAAACTGACGACCTCCACGGACCTACGCTTTTCCCTTATCAGCCGCAGAAAGAAAATAACGATCGCATGACTGCTAGATCATCAAGGACGACTGACTTGATGAGTGAATGTACTCAGGGGAGAGAACGAGCCAGCACTGCCCCAAGAGGATCGGTGAATGTCTGTCTAGATCAGTGACCACGGACACATAGCGGCGATGCTGGTGGGAGAGACTCTTCTCAAGATTGAATCCAAGCTCGCTAAGCAAAGTGACTGGATTCTTTCTGGGCATGGGAAAGGATGCGGGTGAATCAAAGATAAGATCTCGGAATGGCCGTAATTGGCCTTTTTGATTGGCATGCAGATACCATCGAGAGAAGGCAATAGGAAATAAGGTACTAGTGATTGGACTCAGTCAGCCAGATTGTTTGCTTTTCAGGTGGTCACGGCTCCAGGGGGCTGTCCTGGTGTCTTTCCTTTTAGAGAGAGAGATAAACCCGTCAATGCCCGATGAGGACCTCGGCCCAAGTCCCCCAGAATAGGTTAGTGTCAACACCGTGGCACTTTCAACCATTTCTTTGACTGGCAACGGAGGATTTTAAGGTGCCATTAAGCTCACTGGGGGCACCTCAGTCCCTTGAACGCGGTCCTTGAGCTGCACAACACCAAGATTCTGTCTGGAGTCCAGACACCACAGTCGATATTTCAAGCAGAGTACTTCCACTTCCTGGTACATCGCCTTGCACTTTCTCGATACTAAGATGCAACTCCATCATTCTTGTCCATCTTTGAGCGTCTTAGCGAGATCTTTAGCCCCTGATTGTCCATGGGAGCTCACCGCCTCAGCCATTGTGTTGACAAGGGGCCGTTCATCCCAAATAGCCTCCAGGCTACAATCCACCATCTTCACGCTCCGAGAAGAATTCCTTATCGATTTGGCGGGGAGGGAAAGGGCTGGAGGGGTTGCCCATCTCGAGGGTTCTAGTTGGTGACGGTGGGGTTTCTGAATTTAAACTGTCCATTCCCGCCGTACATTCGTACACTCGTATACTCGTATGTTCGCTCATTCGCATACCCGCATACTGGTCGCCTCCACCTCACAAATAATTCCACCCCAAACATAACGCAAAACACATTCAGTTCCTATTCTTGAGACCTAATCTACTTACATACCACGAGATCAAGATTAGGGATCTGAACCCAAGATAATCGAGCTATATCCTAAAAGGAAATTTGACTCGTAAGTAGGTATATCGTAAGCCGGTCTTCTTCCATAGGTCTAACAAAACTGGATTGCCTGAAATACTAGGCACCTTTTAGATAAGGCCTTCTAATTGAATCAGGAATTATGCATATATCTATGCGAACAACGACTGAAAGTAAGACTCTCAGCCAAAACCGCTATGGTTGGATATGTTATTCTACCACAAAGTTCGGAAAATATGGAATGTGTAAGTGTTCTTTCTTATTATTCTTGAGGTGGAATTATTCCCAAATTGAAAAGAACCGACCCATGGGCTGACGATGGCAATGAGTATCCGTACGTTCGTACGCTCGTATATTCGTATCTTCGTAAATCTAGGCTTTATAGGGTTCGGATCCTCGCCGGAAACTCAGTTTTGCGCCCCACTTCCTCTCAGGTACTGTACACAGGCGCCATGGTCCTACGAGAATAAGAGCAAGATCTATTTTCATTGCTCGTGGTACCATATCATGCTCAATTCGCCACGAGGAGAAGAAAAGTCCTCCACATGTTCTCATTTAAAATGGCTTCTCAACCTCCAGCCCTGCAAATGGGCCAGAATCCTTTTTGACTGCAGCACCAGAGAAATAGATGAAGGGTGACACTATACTATTCATACACCTTGCATATAAACGTACCATCACCACGGACTGTCTTGTATTCTACACCCATGGCCGACCCAGATACAGACCAAAATGCTTCAGGTTTCGTCCTGTACCGCTACACGCCCTCGATTGCGGCAGCCGTGGTCTTCACTGGGGTGTTCTGCGCGCTTGCCCTTTTCTTCATCTATCGCATAGTCAGGCACCGGACACTTTTTTTCATTCCCTTCTTGGTTGGACTGATCTGTACGACCACCCCTCCTTGATTCCTAGAAAAGAGGTAAACTGACTGGACCTGCTGGGGTATTAGTCGAGGCCGCCGGCTACATCGCGCGGATCTTCTCGCACTTCGACACCCAAGCCCTGGGGCCCTACATCACGCAAACGATGCTCATCCTCGTCGCGCCGCCTCTCTTCGCCGCCTCCATCTACATGACCTTGGGCCGCCTCATCACCCAACTCCACGCCGAATCCGCCTCCCTCATCCGCGTCCGGTGGCTGACCAAGATCTTCGTCGTGGGCGACGTCATCTCCTTCCTCTTGCAATGCGGAGGCGGCGGATACATGTCCGCCGGTAGCGACTCCGCCATGCTCGCCGGCGAACACATCGTCGTCGCCGGCCTCGCGATCCAGCTCCTCTTCTTCGGATTCTTCGTCCTGGTAGCCTCTCTCTTCCACTGGAGGTGGGGCTACGCAGTTTCCCAGTCCACCACCACCACCATCAAATCCCAAAGCGGCCGGCTCTCGTGGCGGGGGCTAATGTGGGCGCTGTACGCGGCGTGTACCTTCATTCTTGTTCGGTCAATATTCCGAATGGTTGAGTTCGTGCAAGGCAACGACGGGTGGATCATGCACCGCGAGTATCTGCTGTATATATTCGATGCGTTGCTCATGGCGTGGACGGCGATGGTGTTGGGGTTTGTGTTCCCGGGATCGTTCTTGGAGGGGCGGAAACGCAGTGCGGAGAGGGCTGATTCTGTTTAATATCTTATTTGTCAAATGGATACTTTTTCTTGCTTTCATCGCCTTTAGCATTTCGTCTCGTTGCTTTTTGTCCTTTTTTCTCCTTTGTGTAGGTGCGGCGGGGGAGGAGTTAATTTGCTGATAGCGCGCTGAAATTGATCTATATTCTCACTTTGGGGCTTGATTTCCTTGGAACGTTTGCCTCTTTACTCTTTCTCAACATAGAGAGCACAATCGGAATAAACCTGCCATAAAAATAGGAAATTCTCGTCTGGGTTCATTCTATTAAGGCTTTCATTCTACCGAGGCTGGCTAGTGTGAATAGTGGCCGAGAACGAGCTAGACAAGATTAATGGGGGGGAATGATCTCATGGATTGCATTATGAAAAAAGCCCAATCACTTGTGGGGTCTAGTAAATTGCACGGTTTCGTATATTCGTACAAAAGAAGTTTACCATCGGAACCGGAAGGTCACAACCAGTCGCGAAACTTTGGTTCCGCATGTGTGGGGAACCAGGGGCCATGGAGGAAGAAAAGGTTATTCGGGTGCCACCCAAGCGAATTTTGGCCCCACAGAAGCCTGCAGGTTTTGAGTATCCCGGAAGAGGAACGGAGGGTATATGGTAATGTATGCGAATTAGGGACGGGATTACGAAATGTACGAAATTTGCCTTCCTACCAGGGACAGGGAGGGAAAAGAGGACTAGAGAGAGAAGAGGAAAAATCCCGACAGGGGAGAAGAAAAGGTCAAAAGTGTGAGTGAGCTAACAGATTTCCTTTCATCGGGACTCCGCAATGACGGCCATGGGCCACGTCAATAGACCACTTAATGCCTCGTTCTCTAGTCGGCTCACCAGCCGGATGATCTTCTGAATCTCCGAGCGAAAGCCGCTGTTTAGATACCACACATCCTGAAATAGGATTGAGACAAGGTAGAAATGGGCTAGGATCGTGTACGAAAACCCCTCCGCGGCCCCCAGGTGGTCGACAGCGGAACTCTGGAGGCTGTCAAAGAAGCGAGCCGAAAGCATACAGGGCCAGGACATCACGGCGCTGTCTTCGATGTCGTTTTGAATGTCGAGGGAGGCGGGGGTGTCACGCTCGCTTCGCGAAAATTGCAGGGCGTAGAGGATGCGCATGTAAATCTCTTCTAGTCTGTCGATGGTGTGGAGGTGGTCGTGTTGTGGATAATCGTCTTGTTCGTGGTCGTGCCGTGGACTGTCATCCGCTACTCTGCTGGGTGGTGGCTGGTCGTCGTTATCGGACTGCTCAGGTCTGCCGAAGCTATCCCGATCAATGGAAGTTGTGGTTTCTTGATTTGGGGACAGCGTCCCTGCAAAGGTACGTAGCATATGAAGTGCTTGGCAGGCACCTTGGGCAAACACGTGGAAGACTTTCGGGGCATACCTCAAGTGGGGAAACTGCGATGAGGAGATAGCCGGTACAGCCGCCTTCCAATCGTCGTTTGCGTGCGTGTATAACAACATGGTCCGCAGTCGTCCGCGCTTGAGAGTGAGCCAGTGTCCCTCAGCTATGCTTGTCAGGCCGCGGACCAGATGCAGCCAGTCGATGTACGGGCTCTGGTCATCGTCGGGTTGACTAAAACCCAGCCCGGCGGTGTAATCTTGATTCCTGGCAGATATCGAAGCAAAGGCAACAGCGACAATGAGTAGCGCGCCGCAGAAGGCATACTCTGCGGTGGCGGTAGAGATATCTGTCAAGGCCCGGCGGAACCCTTCGAGGCCCTTTTGATGATGCTGAATGGCACGGTGGTACTCAAGCTGAAGCTCGTGTTGGCTGCAGGCGGCCAAGGAAGACTGACTCTCGTCCATGCCTAAGGCGGTTGATTCCGCCATGTGGGCTTGATATAGGATATGCTCGCCCGAGAGAGCGAGGAGTAGATGCATCAGATACTCCTTTTTGGTCGCTATATCTGGTATCACCTGCTCCCAGATATATTTGCGTGCCGCACTGTGGGTCATCTCCTTTGAAGTGTGCATCATGAACCTTGAAAGGAGTCGTAAGTCCGCTAGATTGATATTTTGGTCGAGTAAAGGAAATTCTGTGAACAGTCCTTGGTGACGAAATTCCAATGGTTGCAAAGAATCTGCTGCGGAGCATGAGCGTCGAGAAGACCTGGATGGGGCAGAACTAGGCTTCACGTGTTAGTTTTCATCTAAGATTATGACAGCAGTCGGATATACGCATACTTGGATGGTGCTGATACAGGATATGAACAGGATTCACCGCGAAAAGCGCATGCGCCACAGATAGGCTGCACCTCGTCGCACTGAGCCGAATAGTTAGTGCATCCATTCATAAATTGTCGTAGATGACTGTTGCTGACTTTGACTCTCCGTTGCTTACAGATGAAGCACCCCTTGCGGGATTTATGGTGTCGGACGCGACGCCTCCTTTCCTTGGATAAACGCGAGCTACTATCCTGGTCCCGTACGGTTCCAGGCTCTCTTGGTGATGATGTGCCGGACATACTATCCGTAGAGTACGCAGAGTCCGATGAGTTGTTTGAAGGCGATGCTAATGAGCTTGACGCTGATGCTGAGTTTGTCAGGAGGTTGGATCTTGTTTCTGCCATTTGGAAATTACGGAGGGCCAAGAGGTCCAGAGCCGCACATATACTGCCTGTTGACGCTGGGGTTGGCGACGGTGTTGGCGAGACGAGAAAGAAGAACATCATCCCTTTGATCTCACATATACTGAAGGTTGCTTGTTAGGGGATAGGTGACCCCATATGATAAATCAAAAGGCGACAAAAACACTTTCATCGGTGGCAGGTGCGTGGTACAGCGACGGGCGGAAGTCATTATGTACGGAATCAATCTTGGAGGAGGGATACTCTCGTGGCGACAAATTCGGCATCACCGGACTAACCTACCTATCCTGTATCTATTCATCGGGTATCTCGTTGAACATTCGCATTCGGTTTCGTGGCTGGGCTGGGCGACGAGAGACCTGCGGGCGGCGACATATGGCGATACGAATATACGAGGTGGAAACAATTGCAGCCCTAGTGATTTTCACGTCCAGCATGACAACCGATTCTTAAATCATCCAAGCTTACATATATACCTGGTTCGTGAGATCCTTTCCATTCTTATGACTCCTCTTACTTCTTCTTGCCATCTACCTATCTGCCTAATTACTGAAATGAACAGCAACAGCAGCAGCAGTGGCGGCAGCGATAACAGCACCAATGCTGCCGCAGTGTTCGCATTCTATCGATATGACCCCAGCATGGCTGGTGCAGTCATCTTCACATTACTCTTCGCAATTACAACGATATGGCATATTGTCCAGCTATGGCGGACACAAACATGGTTCTTTATTCCATTTGTGGTAGGGGGCATCTGTCAGTAAATTCTCACCGCCATTAATCTTACACCCACAACAAAATGCTTACTTGGTACTCCCACCAGTCGAAATCATAGGCTACATTGGCCGAGGACTTTCAAGTCACGAATCGCCCAACTGGACTCTGGGCCCCTACCTCCTTCAGACCTTATTCCTCCTCCTGGCTCCTGCCCTTCTAGCCGCCTCGATCTACATGCTCCTCGGCCGGATCATCCTGATCCTGGGCGCAGAATCCCACGCCATCCTCCGCAAAAAGTGGCTAACCAAGGTCTTCGTCACCGGAGACGTCCTCTCATTCTTTCTTCAGGGCGCGGGTGAGTTCAGACATCCAATCTCCCCCCTCCCCTCAACCCCTCTTTCCCCCGAGACAGTCCTGACACCCCGCAAAGGAGGCGGAATCCAAGCCAGCGGCAGCCTTTCCGGCATGCAAACCGGCGAACACATCATCGTCGTCGGGCTCCTCGTGCAGATCTTCTTCTTCGGCTTTTTTATGGTCACAGCCGGCGCGTTCGACCGTAAGCTGAAGAAATATCCCATCCCGCGGTGTCGCGATCCGTCCGTCCCCTGGCGCAAGCATCTCAACATCCTCTACCTCACCAGCTTCCTCATCATGGTGCGGTCTGTCTTCCGGTTGGTCGAATACCTGCAGGGTAACGATGGGTATTTGTTGCATCATGAGGTCTTCCTGTATATCTTCGATGCGGTGCTGATTTTCTCGGCGATGGCGGTGTTTAATTTCTTTCATCCGAGTGAGATTACCCATTTGTTGCATGGTGGGGGGGATTATGAGTTGCAAGGTGCGGGTGATAAGTATGGTGTGTGAGGTGGTTTGGTTTGGGTAGGTGGAGTGGTTCGTGTTGCTTGCATTCTGTATCCTCATTGGGATGAAGGATGGGCTGTTAGAGGATAGAGGTTGATCGAACGATTTGGTGGCCAAATGCTGTTGTGATATACTATATACACTCTATGTCTGATTTGTATATATTCAACCCCGTTTTGGACGGTGACTACTAAGCTACAACGCCGTTGATAGATTCCAAGATGAAGATTTTTGTTCCTTTTTGTTTCCTTTCTTCCTTTTTTTTCTTCCAAAGTTCAGATGCCATTCCACTGCGGATCATGTTCCAAGCTGCTTGGATACTAGAAGGCACCGAAGGAAGCAACCAGGGCCGTATGTTCATGAAGATTGAGCCCTTATATGTAGCAATGTTGTCACGGGAGGAGGCAAGGTTGCTGAAATCATTGAAACAATAATGCAACTTTAGCTTAGCTTGCAAACAGGGCGCTTGAATAGTTAATAGTGCCACATAACATTCCGATCATTGAAACTGCAGGAACGCAGACGTGATCCGATGCTGGAAATCGTGAGCCTCTGATAAAGCTGTGTTAGTAAACCTCCCATGTGAACAAAACAGCTACAAATAGAGGTCTGTACCTGATAGTCAGGACCAGTACACTATAAGAACTGCAAACTACTTCGAGTATGATATGTCTATGTGCTATCAACACATAAAACAACTCCTGCAGGAGATCATAAATTCCACTATGCGTGAGTCAAACATGATCAAGATTGGTAATAACAAATCCGTCTTTCAACTCCATAATACGCCCGCTGAAATATTCGCAAGCAAGAGAAAGCGATCTTTTATTGAAGAAGCAACACCGAAAACGCTCCATCTTCAGCATCAGCATCAGTTGTCATCCCACATCAGCCACAGGCAGATAATCGCCATGCAGACCATGATGCAACCCAGCACCCACAGGGATGCCGTCACCACTTCCGCGGAGCCGGAATTTGCCGCCCCCTTGTGAGTAGGGGAGTGAGTGCCGGTCAGAGTAGTAAGGTCAGGACTCTCATCAGTGACGGTGGTCTTTGATGCTTTGGCAGTGAAGGTCACAACCACCGTGACGCGGCTAGCGGTGCCGGTTTCCTGAGGAGAGAAGGTCGCGGGGACCACGGAGCCTTTGTACATGTAAATTGTCGAGGTGGAGGTAGAAAGGTGACGGGTGGAAGTTGGAGAGGGTGATTCTTCGGGGGTCGTGAGTGCAGCGAGCTCGTGGAGACTCACGGGGGTTGGGTTGGACCAGTCGGTGGATGGGGATTCGGTGCGTGCGTTAGAGCAGGGGTAGTCTCGTTTGAACTGAGTAGGACTGGGGTTGGAGGTAGCAGTAGGGACTTCCAAGGTCGTGCTCAGTGCGATGACTGTAATGGTAGTATAGGCAGTCGAAGTACGTGTGAGTCGTGGCACGGAAGTTGAGGGCCAGTCATTCTGGGAAGAGGTGGACGGTCCGTAGACGACAGCAGTGCTACTAACACTGGCAGCTTCTCCTTGTCCGTTCTGTTCGGCGTCCTCACAGAGGAGAGTCTCCGGAACGGCAACAGGCAGGACGGGGCTGGAAAGGACGTAGCCAGTGCCGTTGAAGGCGCAGAGAGCGTCGCCGGCTGAGATAGAGGTTTCGTGACCTTTCAGAGAATTAGTTTGCTAGTCTAGAGAAAGCAAGAGCAGTATAAGCTGGGTGAAGGTGCAGATAGACTTACAGGTCGCAGCTTGCTTGTACTCATCCGGAAGCACTTTAGACAGGCTAGTCGCGCTTGCAGTAAGCTTTTAGTGCCTTCTGAATCCAGGAACAAGGAAGAACTTACAGGATGTTACAGGTATGAATCTCGACAGACACATTCGAAGCACAGCTGATAAGAGTTGGCCCCTTTAGCGAGCCGTGAAGGCAGTAACTTCCACCATTCTGGGGGCAGAGAACGATGTTGGTATCGGGGTCACTACAAAAGGTGCGACCGCATCAGCTCATTTCAGGCTCTTACTGAGGATGACTTACTAGAGTATCTGTGCTGCGGTGCTCAGCAGAAAGGAAAGAAAGATTGTGACCGTCAGGGTCCAGAAGGAACGCATGGTAAGTAACAGGATTTAATGTTCTTTGTAGACTTGCTTTTTGAATCAGATCGATAAAGCTGGAAGGATGCGGAACGGTGATCAGGGATGAAGAGAAGAGAAAGAAGAACAAGGAGGATTCAACACACAGCAAAGTAGATATACACTCTAGCGCGTTTCCTCACTGATACCTAGGAACGCGTCACTTCAAAGTCGCGTCTGGAACACCATGGAGGTTGTTCTATACTTTTTCACCCTCTCGTCAATAGAAAGAAAAGTAACTTGCTGTTCCTGCATTGAGTAACTTTCTACCTGATGTGGTGCCACAATGAATTCATCTAATATTGGTCTATATAGTAGGGTTTGTAGATCACATCCGTGCCAAGCATGAGGCTATACTTGTCTGAACCCTTAGAGCTGAAGCATATGGTCTAAGCTTCCAATTACAGTTCCTATGAGATATAATGCAGAATGCCAAATGAGTGTAGGGGTCTTGTTTACTGCTTTTCTGGGTTGAAATGGCAATTTTAAATGCAACAGGCTCGTCAAGTTCAGAAGTGCTTTCTATGCCAATTCCCAGTCATGTGACGGCCGGACGAGGCTGTGGCTGCCTTGTTCTTATTGGAAGCTTTACGATGCCTACGCACCGCCGAGGCACCTGACTGAAAACATGGTGTCTTATCGCCTCGACTTGTTCTCTGCTTGATTCATTTCTCTGTTCTTTCTAGGATTTTAGCCTTCTCCTGTGAGTTTACTGCATTCAAATCGATACGCAACCGCCAATAATCAGATTTTGTTTCATGAAACCTGCCTATTTTATTTGGAGCCTTTTTTCGTCCTGGAGATGTTGACAAGTTTGCCTTCTTCCTGGTCATATGTCCTTACCAACTCTTGACTTCAAGGCTCGACGGCGGAGCCTGGTGGAACGGGTCAACGAAGAGCTTCGTCAGCACTTCATGCAGGGAGATGAACCCTCCAAGCGCTTTATCTGTCGCCAGGCCCTGCTGGAAATATGGCAAGACGAGACGCGGCTGCATACCTTGCTTGGTCCCGATCCAATTTCATCCCAAGACATACGTCGGGTACAGCGTGAATGCGTCGCCGTATTATCCATCCTTACTTATATCAGAGCAATCAAAACCATTGCACGGTTTCACGCCATCCTTGATACTGACGAGCTTAACGATACAAACCTCCCATTGCAAGATGGGGAGATACGAAAGCTCTTATCGCTTGAACCGGAGCTGTTCTTTCTATTCAATGACTACCAATGGGCATTCTGTCCGGCCGAGATACACTGCGATCGAGACCCACCATTGCAACTGATCGATGCGCGTCGTCGTCTTCCCTTCCTATCCTCACCGAAATTGATTGGGTCCGGCGGCTTCGGGGTAGTAGAGCTTGTGAAAATCGCCCCACGTTACCTAAAATTAAGTCGAGGAGCTGATTTCGAGTATCCTTTCAAAGTTGCTTGCAAACGATTCGAAGGCGTCAGGAAGCTACAGGACTTCGAAACTGAATTGGCAAACCTACAAAATCTCAAGAGTAGCCTCACAAACCAGGCTCACATCTTGCAGCATCTCACCACCATTTCACATGGGCTGCAGTACTATATTCTCTTTCCGTACGCAGAGCTAGGTGACTTGGACCAATTTCTCTTAGATGGTGCGGGAATTTACGATTTCCGCCAACGATTCCCACTCATTGCGCCTAACTCAACTCCGGAAATTTACAAGCCTCTTTTGTATCAATGCTGGGCTTTGGCTTCGGCTCTGGACTGGCTGCACAATGGAATCAAGATCAAAACCAAGGATATCAAATGCGCCCACATGGATCTCAAGCCTGACAACATTCTGATTATGAAGGACTCTAGCTCAACCGTGGGAAAGTGGGTGATATCAGATTTTGGGATTTCCGTCGCCGAGCATGATCGTCATAGTCGAGCGCATGCATTGAGCATCAGAGATCTTTATCGCGAGGTGACCATTGACAGAGTAGCAGTCCCGCAATTGGGGACGTACCAACCCCCTGAAGGGATTCATATGAAGGGCGACTCAGTTGAAACCGAAGGCGCAGGGCGCCGAAGTGATGTATGGTCTTTTGGATGCGTGTTCTCTGAGGTTCTTGCATGGGCGATCGGCAGACGAACAGAGGTGGAGGAATTTGCGTACTCGCGAGCGCGCCGGGGTCAGAAGGATGCTTTTTGGGAAGAAATCACTCCCAATACGCTATTCCCAGGCAAGAAAGAGTTCAGATTATGTGACGCAGTGGCGAAGTGGTTGAACGACCTCCAGACGCGGAGATTCTCGACAGATCCTGTTGTGAGGCTTTGGGCCCAAAAGCTCGCAAAAGAGATATTGATCGTCAACAAAGCAGACAGGCCTAGTGCGGCAAAACTCGAGAAAGTTGTGGGAGGTCTATACAACGCTTGTGAAATGTTGACCACCTACAATATGCAGGAGTCAGGTCCGCCATTACTACGAAGATATGAACCTCCAGAGCTAGTCGTCACTCCTGCGTGCGTTTCAGGCATATCCCCGGCCATCTCAAGCCCGAGCCTGTCCACAACAGGGACGCGGAGCGGTTCCAGTACTTTTAGCCAAGCGCCTACTCCAAGCACACCTGTCGATTCCACCTACGGCCACACCATCTTCCCACACAGTAGTAGCGGCATACTTGCCACGGCTATATCTCGATCTAAAGTACAAGACACGGTGCCAGTGGCGATGATCTACAAGAATCGGATCGAATTCATCCACATCAACCTCTCACATGCTGAGTCACACGAATGCAGGACAAAATTGCTTCCTGATGAATGGAGAAGTGGAAGTGCGGGAGTGACAATTGAAGGCCGGTACTTTGCAGCTTGGGGGGACTGCAAGAAAAGCATGAAAAGACGTGTGCGTATACTCTGCTTATCTTGACATATTACTGACAAGCCTCAGGTGTACGTCGGGGATACGACGTCTGATCCATTGTCGATGCTCCCATCGGATATAGGATTTATTAGCTCAGTGGCAATATCGGCCCAGGGAATACTTGCTTTGGTTCGTGACAAGGAGATCTTGCTACGGTCGCAAGCATCCCAATTTGAGCCCCAATGCCTATACAGCGAACCAGAGCTGGATCAAACATTTGCCCAAGCAGTATTCAACGAAGAGGGCAGTATGTTGTTCGCATGGGCTGTTGGGAGCAGACAAGAGTCCTTGTATGTCTGGAGAATCGAGAATAACAACTCCTCTAGCCGTCATCAGGTTCACTATAGCTTGGTATGCCTCAGTCATCCTGGTGATTGTCCTGGTGTTCTGATGAGATTACAGCAAGCACGTGGCCACCAGCCCACCACCATCATTCCATACAATCTCCGCTCCGGATGTATTCTTGCAAGACAAGACCGAAAGGACTACCTTGCAGTTTCTTTGAGCAAGCATGTTACGGGTCTTCCTGGCATTGAACGACACAATGAACACTTGAAAATAACTATAGGATGTTTACTGTGCGACGAATGGTTGCTCGGGCTGACGGACCCTGGTATTGTGCGATCCGATGTGCGTCTGTTGAGATACGCAGTCATCTGTACAGACGGCCAAAGTCAATTGGGCCAGCCAGGCAAGCCGTTATGCAAGATGCCCAAGGTCTGCAAAGATGCACTGTCGATGCAGGCATTCAAGGACGGAAGCATGATCGCGGTTGTGGTATGCACCAAGAATAGCATATCTGTGGTCAGGCTCAGCGATACCCCATAAAGTGCGAGAACACCACGCATCAACATCCAGCATTGCCTGTGTAAGAACCAAAAACGGTACACCAAAAGCAATGAAAGCTTTTCTGTCAGCCTTTGGTTATGATCTGCGGCCCCAAATCTGTCTCCACTCTGGTCGCCCTCACCGGCCGCTGGAACAAACGAAATGGCTTTCTTTTCCACCACGCATCGAACCAGACAATCAGCACATATATGAGACCCGTTGCAAGCGTCAGTGGAAGCCATGTGGCAATAAAAATCCAAAAGTCGTGGGCGATCACGATCTGGCGGGCGTCCGTGTCGAACACGAAAAAGTTCATGCCATAGAGGCTGACGATAAACGAGCCGGGTAAGTAAACTGCTGAAACGAAAGTTATGATTTTGACTGCGGCGCTATCATCAACCGAGTCCCGCTGTAACATCTCGAGATGACCGATGAGGTCTCGTAATTCGCGATCGATCTTCGCTGTATCAAGTTGGTTGTGAAGAGATAAGGTATACCCAGCCTGCATCTTATCAGTCTCTGTGATGTCACGGAAATTATGCAATGGGAGTTCGTTCTTCCTAATGCATACCAAATCAATTGCGTTCCGGATTCGGGGAATAAGTTCATCGCAGCTTGCAAGGTAGCCATGAAGTTCAGTTCCCATGGCTTCGTATTCCATCACAATCTGCTTCAACGCGCCACCTGCTGTTGTTAGCGTGCCAGAGGCTGTCGCAGCTTTCAGCTTTTCTACCAGCTCGAGGTTTCCTCGACAACACACTTGAGCACGCAGGACCGAGTCGTTCAGATCTCGAAGTGAAGAGACCATGTCATAGCTCTCCAGGGGTGTGGCTTCCTCTGGAACTGCTGTAAGAGCGAGGTCGTTCTAATATAGTTTTAAGTTGAGATGAAACATCAGCCACTTGATCTTCTAAGACGATAATGCGAGTGCGATGTGAAAGGTAGCAGCATACATGTTTCTCAAACTGCCTCCCTAGGTCCCGCAGATACCATCGCCAGTTTCCCGGAAATGAGGACAAGGCAAGCGAGTGGAGAGCTGTGGACATATAAGTGTTGTGCCCAGAATTCCCACTCAATCCCGCAAGCATGCTTCTTGCAATTTGCAGCTCATTGTGAATTCTTCGTTCGAGAACACTGGCGTCATTCGGATGGAGGAGGATGAAGAGATCAAACGCTTTTCCACCTTGTGCGCGAAAGTGATGATGGTATACTCCGGTATGGCGCCACGACCAAGCCAGATTCTTCCGATGCTGTTTTTCTTCGACATAGTTGATCTGATATGTGATGTCTGCAATAATTCACATAAGCCCCTGTGAGGCGGGAGTAAGGGATAGGAATGCGATGATGACCGACATGAATTTTTCTCATCCCCACCAACATACAGATTATTGCTTCCTGCTTCTGAAACGTTGACATTGCTTCCGAATGAGAGCAACACCTGGAGGAATGACGGGTGGACGTGATATCGTTGTAACAGATACGCCAGCAACCTGGGCGAGATTTTTAAGGGGGTGATTGAATCGGAGGAGTGAATTGAACTGGTTTATAGTGGGTTAACGATAAACTATATTTGATGCCAAATGTAAGGGTAAAATATACATGATCCTTGACCCCTCATCGTCGGACGCCAGAGCCCGCTGCAGGGCTTCCGAGGTTTCGCAGAGGATGGTATCACTGCCATCGCTCTTAACATCCGTCACTCGGACGCGGATTTCCTCCCTGGATGTGAGGACTGAAGGAACGCGAGTGGTGAGCAATTTGTCTAACGCAATCACATTCAGAAAAGTCGAATTGTGATGCGAGGGCAGCTCTTGCAGATAGCCATGCCACATATCCGTATGCAGTCCGGTTCCTGTCATCCTTCCTCAGACCTTGAATTGGCAAAAAGTTTGTCTAGGACGAGGAGAGTATAGGGCGAGAATCTATCTATTTATAAACCCTGTTCGTCGCAGTGGTGCGACGAGATCACGGAGTACCAGATTACAAGTTGATGATGATCGGGAAGCGATGCAGCTAAGCCTTGATTGCCTTAGGCCAATCCTTGTCATTGTCACTCATTCACATCCACAGTCTCACAGTCAGTTGGCTGACCTTGTGAGGCTCAGCCACCAGGATCGATCGGCAGAGTTCTCTCCCCTTTCCCAAATCAGCCGGACGCACGAACCTCGCCTCCTTCCCATTTCCCCGCGCCACCTCAACCTAGTGCTGTAAAGTACAGTACAGGACTCCGCACACTTGGCCACCTACTCCTCCTCGTCGCGCTCCTTCAGCTCGAGTGCCATCTGTCTGGTGTTTCATTTCCTGTCAGCGAGTCCCGTACCCAAGGCAGAATTATGGGAACGGCCTTACTCCAACTCATCCTTTGCCCAAGCCGAGGTTAGCTCAGCCCACCTTACTAGTCTCACAGAGCGCTGAACACTTGCCTCGTCCATCCTCAGATTTACCCATACCACCCATCGTTGACGAATGAACTGCCGCTTCAGTATTAGCGTCCAAAGAACTCACGACGTCTGTTCAGAACGCAGACTTACCTTCACTTCGGTCGTGATGTCGTCTCCATATCTTTGCTTCAGATAATCCACAATATCGGCGGCCATCTCGATATACGTGGAGACGCTGGGAGAAAGTACATGCTGATATAGTTTATCGGAAGTCGCCATTGTGTCAGATGCTGGCTACAACGTGCAGTCCGGGCACTGCCTCCCTCTCTTCCGGCACCGTGATTATATACACCCTTGGTCGCATACACGAGTCAGCAACCAATGCACTTCCTTCATGGAAAACATGGTGTTTCTTGGCTCTTCTCACCAATCAGAACTGGCGCTAGACAACAACAGAAAACAATCATCGAAGATTGCGCCCCGGGCTCGTGAGTTGCAGACGCTCCGCAGCCCCTCTTATCAACAGCCAATCCAATCCCATTCGGTTGTTTGCGGCTCAGCTGTGCCCTGTATTCCTGGTCAGAAGCACCCAGGGTCCTTTCACAGTCATAGCACCATGGTACAGCAAGCGTTTGTTGATTTGAATGCTGCTCCATCCATGATGCATGTCATTCTATCTCCCTTGCCGCCGCGCTTTCTATCTTGACGTGACATTACTTCATTCGTTCTGCCGCTGGCATAACCACAGTCCAGTGTATCATTTCCTGCAATGCCCATTCGAAGGGAAACTCCAGAGAGACTCAAGTATGCCTTTTCCACCTGCGAATGGATTTACTGTGACACAAGGCTGATGTCTCCTCTTCAGGCAAGAGCTTTTCGGTTTCCAGATCTTTGTGAGCACCCGATTCTCATCTAGTAGCTTAATCATGCCTGATTCCCAACCAGTTCATCACTCTAAGCGCTGTGATTGGAAGTGGAATTTTTGTGAACAATGGATCTGCTCTTGCCATTTCCGGCCCTTTGGGCTTGATTATTGCAGCGCTGATCATGAGTGTTGTCGTTCTTTCGGTCAATGAGTGCGTTGCCGAGCTTACACAACAGTTTCCGGTATACAATGCTATTGTTGAATACGTTCGCACTTTCGTTGATGACGACCTTGGTTGGGTAATCGGATTGGTCTATTGGTACGTACAAGCTGATCCATTTCCCTACAGTGACAGCGCTCATAAGACCTGAAGGTATGCGTATGCTGCTTCCTTTGCAAGCCAGAACAGTATGGCAGGTTCGCTGTTAGCATACTGGGGGCTAGGAACTACCTGGCGGGCGCTTATATGTTACGCCCTGGCTCCAATCGTGTTCCTCCTGCTGAATCTAACTGGTGTTTTTGTGAGTTACCTCGCTCATCCCACTTGACTCTGCGCTGATTGACACACGGTACACAGTGGTATGGCATAGTAGAAACAATCGGCGGCTTTCTGAAACTTATAATGATTGTTTCTATTTCTATCTATCTTTATGCGATTGCGGGAAAGGGTTAGTGGCCCCCATGTGCCACAGATGTTGCTGTGCTGACCTTGCGACCAAGGCGATACCAAGGGAATCGCCGATGGTACGTTGCATTCTTCAAATCAAAACACTACTCCATACTCACACATTGCAGTTTCCTCTCCAAAATTCGAGACCGGCATGGGCTTCGAGAATTCTGGCCATGCTGCGTGGTAGGCTGGAGTTCCTTCTTAAATGGAAAGCATCTTACTCACAGCTTAGTTTCGCCATTCCGATCACCGCCTATGCGTTTCAGGGTGTTGAGCTATATGCAATGGCAGCATTTGAAGCTCGTGACGCACACGCAATCCGTTGGCCTTCAAGGTGGATATCTTACGTCGTGGTGATTGTATACATAATGTGCACCGTGGGCGAGATCCTTACCGTCAGCTGGAATGACAATCGCCTTCCACGACTTCATGATGGAACGCAGGAGAGCAACTTTTTAGCGACATCAAGCGTTGGTTCAGCGAGCAGCATGATAATTCTTGCCGCCCTTAATGCCAAAAGCAAAGCCATGGCTGGCTTCCTCAATGGTTGCCTGCTATTCAGCGCCTTTTCAGCGGCCAACACCTCTCTGTATGTTGCATCGCGTACCTTGTATGGAATTGTAAGGTCTATGCCCAGAGAGTTCTGGGTCACGAAGAAGCTCAGCATCCTGAGCCAGGGAACTCGGGTTCCTGTGGGCGCGCTGCTGGCTACGGTTCTTGCCTTTTGCTGGGTGCCCTTCTTGAGACTCAATAATGGCTTTGTCACGCAGCAGGTGCATGATCCGCATTTCCACTTTTCGAATCGTTTTGACTGACCGACTTCTCTAGGTAGTTCAAGTGGTGAGCACCTCAGCTAGCAACGCAATCATGATTGTATGGGCAGCTATCTGCCTAGCATTTCTTCGCTATTATTACTGGTCAGTGAGATTTCAATGTGCAGGTTTGAGTAGAGCTGGTTTGCTCACAGTCACGGCAGGCTGAAGAAACACGACCCCGAACTCCGGCATTCAAGTCGCCCGGAATTTATTCGAGACTCCCCGCAATACTCACCTCGCGGGTCTCTCTTGGTCATTCAACCCGTACAGGCCTGGGTTGGCTTGATTGGATGTATTGCGATCTTCGCATTTTCCAGCGCAACATGGTGGGGTTCCCATGCGACAGTGACCGAGGTCGCCATGGCATACGGGGCCGTGAGTGTTTTCTGAGCCTCTTCTTTCCTTGTTGGTATCCTAATTGTGTGCAGCACCTCATTGTTGTCCTCTTACTCGTGGTTCTCAAGGTATGCAGGCGGCAGAAAGAATGGTTTCGCGCGACGCCCAGTGCAGTCCAGCTGCTGAATATTCTGAATGACTTGCGTGTTCGCAAGATCGATCGATGGGAGCCGACGACCCTGGAACGTGCCAAGAAAGTCTCGGTGCTTTTGCTCCGTCGTTACCGGAAGTCTGGGCCGGAGGAGGCGCAGATCCAGGAACCACAGGAGCTTTATGGTCGGGTGGTTGTCTCTCAGCATGACACCAATGGCCTGGCCAAATTCAGAACCCCGGTCCCTGTCTCACAACCTCGTGAGTCATCTGATGTGTGAGGTGTATATATCCAGATATATCATCACTAACCGTAGTGTCTGGTGGGGATGAATTAAATTGATGACTGATCCACTATCTAAAATGTTCTCATGTTATGAATAACGTTGGAAAATAGAAGTAAGCTGAACTGGTTCAACTGCGGACTTTTGTATATTATGGGCCGATATCAAAGAGGTTGCAATAAAGTACAATACTAGCTAGGAGCTGAATCAAGATGAGGATGATCATTTTGAAACTGTTCGCAGCCAGTTAGTTGAGTCAGCCTGGATCTGGTTGCTGCTGCCATGCCATGGACTAATGGTTACCACTTTCAACCTTCGACCGGGATCAAATCAAAACAGTGGCCATCCAGACCGAAGGCTTGGTGGTCTAAGCTACCCACCCCGCACTGAGTGATGATAGCCCAAGGCTTATCTTCATGTTGCACTACTAGTCCCGAGGGGTTCAAATCCCCTGCGCCACATCCCACATCAACCATTGCTAATAAAAGGACAACCAAGCAGAATGCGCGAGTTTGTGGGACGGTACGTACCTGACTCCAAGCCATGTGAGATCAGATACTACCAACCTAATTCTTGCCTTACTTCCTGATTGCCCCCCCCCCTCTCTCTTTGGGCGTCCCCGGCTCAACATACTCCGATGGGCGGGATTCCCTATCAATCTCGGGGCTGCACCACCTGCAGACAGCGGAGGGTTAGAGTATGTGTGAAGTCTCGTCCACTCCTTCTATTATTGGGTTGCAAACATTTTAATACTAACCCAGTCACCCTCGATTAGTGCGACCCTGCGAAGCCCGAGTGTACACGAGACGTCAAGCGGGAAACGCTATGTCTAGGCTACGAGACGAGTTGGCTTTTCCTCCACGATACCCTCGTCACTCGAGTCGATGCCTCCGGCACAAGCAGAAGGCCTGTAGCCCAGATTCATAAACACCTTCTTTCGCGTCCGTAATCAATCTCAATGATCTCAACGCGATGGTGGATAGCGGGTACTTCCTCATGGCGCGGTTCATGACCCTCGTGTGCGCATTCGGCCCAGAAAGCCAACAATCTTCCGCTGATGAACTGCGGCGGGGAAAGATATAGCGATGCGCTGAGGGTGATGGCATGGATACTACGCCAGAAGCTTCCACCCACGCCTCACGCACTCTACGCGACCATCGTCTTCCACACCTGCGAGGTAATGTGACTGATCCCAAGAAGACAAATTCACTGGGGCAGGGGAGATTGACACACAAACCCCACCGGCAGACAACGCAAACGGGCGAAGCTTCTCTGCGCAATTGCTTGACGCATGTACGGGGCGTTACGGCGATTCTCGATCATGGGTCCTTCAGGGACCATCTCGTTCGAGATCTGATCGGAACAATGCTTATTCGACAGAAGTTAGCCGCAGTAAGCCCAAAGGGGCAGAATCCACCGCTGTCTTCGATTTCATCTGGGCTAACAGCAGGTGCGGCTTTCTGCATCACGACCTGCCCGTCCAAGGCCACCGACGGGGATCGGGAGTGCCTGACTCGCGACAGAACCGCAAGGCCCCTCGACGCGATTCTCGCTTTGCTTGCTGAAAACGTGCGGCTGCAACAAAGGCTGGACGTAATCTCCCGCCAGCCTCGTCCCGAGTGTAGGGAAGCAGCCGCCCACTGTCTCGACCTGGTAAAAAGGCTGCGCACATGTTTGCCTGATGGGTTGGGCGAGAGCCGCTCCTCAGAGACGCGACCTCCTGTACCCTGGGACTCCAGCGTGGCTGCGACCTGCCAATCCACAGCCACTACCTTTCCCGGAAGATGGCCTCGCTCACCCACCACCGTACGAATTCGCCAATCTAGCCACGGCCAAAACTGTTCTGCTCTTCTGGATCGTGGCATTGACGTTATCCGCAGACTCATTCTCCCACACCAGGACGCTGTGCCGGGAAGTTACCCAATCGACGCTCGGTGCCGTCTCATCGACACTACTATGCGTATCGGCCCGCGAAATCCGCCGCACGGTGGCGTATCTCCTGCAGCCCAGGAACTTGATGTCCTCCGCGCATTGCCTTCTGTTCGCAGTGTCCGTGGTGTCGAAGTGCTACCTGGACGGTCGCGTCGAGGCGGGCTTTGCGTGGTGCCAGGACATCTACCGGATTCTTCAGTCGCGGGGGTGGAGGATGGCCGGGCGGCTTGGTGACGCGGACCGGAGACTGTGGGCATGCATTCAGGTGCCCACGGCGGAGGATATGGAGTTCGGTCCCCCTATCCGTCCTGTAGTCGTATCGAGTTTTGGATCTACAATCCCCAGCATCTGAAGTGAGAATAACGATCCGAGAATGAGGAAAACTAACTCGACTACCCTTCTTGCTATCCTTTAGTCTGGTACCATAGCGCTTACCTATGGTTTGAATTATGGTTATACACGAGCCACATAGCATGCAAGAGGGGCGATGGGAGGAACTGCCCTGCTACTTCAAGTGTACGGTGGGCAGTGGATAGTTACCAGTGTCGTCAAAGATTGCGCATGCACGGTCAGCTCATAACCTTAACTTTTTACGAGTCTACTACACCTGGATCATCCAAAAGCGAGCATGATCTAAAGAATACAATCCCCTCATCACGTAGCCCACATCACACATCTCAATCTCTATTTCCATAACCTCAATCCCAGGAGATCCTATCATACCACACCGTCAGTATCACAAGTCACCAAATCTTCAGAAGTAGGTTGCAGAAGGAAAGAAGGAGATTAAGGGGAGTAACTTACCACAACATAATCCCCGCCCCGGCCGCGACCGCCAAGAACTGGGTGATCATGTGCTTCACCTCCGTGCGCTTGTCCCTGCCGCTCGTCTCCAGCAGCTCGGGGATGACTGACACCGTGCCCACGTACAGGAACGTCCCCGCCGTGAATGGGAGAAGCATATCGCCCCAGGTGAGACTCGTGCCGAGGAGACCCGCCGTTGGCGCGGAAGAGGTGGCAGCAGCGACAGCAGCAGAATTCCCACCGAGCTCCTGCACCGCGATCCCGATGAAGGTGCCCAGGAACGCCCCGATGGCCGTGACGAACTGCGCGCCCATGGCCTTGCGCTTCGAGAAGCCGGACTGGATCAGGAGGGCGAAGTCGCCGACCTCGTGGGGGATCTCGTGGAAGAAGACGGCGACGGTCGTGGTGGCGCCGATGGTCGGGGAGGCGTAGAACGAGGAGGACATGGCTAGGCCGTCGGTGATGTTGTGGGTGAAGTCGGCGATCAGGTTGAGGTAGCCGCCGAGTTTGATGCTGGTGCTGGTGGTGGGTTCGGGCGTAGCAACAAGGGAAGTGGAGGATGATGGGGGAGACGCGGCGGCGGGTTTGCGGTTTTTGACGTTGTTGCTGGTGGTGGTGTTGGTGGTGGCGGAGCTGCTCGTGGTTGTGGCGGAGGGTGCGATCTGGCTGTGTTCGTGCGAGTGCGAGTGCGAGTGGCCCCCCTGGCCGCCGGTTGCGATGCGGAGAGCCTTGTCCATGGCGACGAAGGTGAAGAAGCCCACCATGATGCCGAGTCCCAGGAGGAGGTTGCGGTTCGGCTCGACCATCACGAAGCGGACGTGGTCGGGAGCGTCTTCACCCAGGAAGATCTCGGGGAGGAGGTGGAAGATTGTGTCGCCCAGGAGTCCGCCGACGGCGAAGGCGACCATCACGGAGAGGGAGGAGGGGTCGATGTTCGGGGGGCACAGGGCGAGAAGGAAGTCTGCGGGAGGTATTGGTATGTCAGCCGGGGTGATCGAGATAAGGAGATGGGGCCGGCGTACTGGGAGGTCCAGAGATGTAGATGGTGGCCAGGATCGCATTGACCGCTGGGCTGCCGGGGAACAGGACCGCGAAGATCTTGGACATCAGGCTGGTGGTTTGGGGGCTCGTGGCGCGCTTATGCTCGTTGAGGGACTCGACCAAGGGGCATTTCTGAGAATCGTGTCAGGTCTAAGTGAATCACGAGGGTATGGCTAAGTTGGAAAGCCGGCGGGAGCCACGAAAGATAGACAAACTCACCTGCAACTCATCCTCGATCTCGCCTGCGGACAGCTCTCCGACGGAGATAGCATCCTGAGCGACAGCCAAAGCAGAAAACAAGACTACCCCAGCGGCAAGAGCCAAGCCAATGCGACGCATTGGCAGAGAAGCAGTGGAAACCATGGCCGTGAGGGAATCCAGCGGGGCAACTAACAGAAGAAGCAGGGTTATGGACAGGTCATGTAGAGCTGAGCTGACTGGGGGAAATTTAAATAGTAGGTAAGAAGACCCTTAGTCCACCTTAGCGGAGGAAGCGGCGGCGCGAGCGCGTGTTGGTCTCATCGGAACCCCCGATCTCCGGATCTTTGCTCTCCTTATCAATCGGGAGGCAAACATGCCAAGATAAGCAATGCAAACAACCTTCACAAGTTTTCGGGAGGCCCGATAACTTTTTTTTTTTTGAGGCAGCCAGCCAGCCAACACTCACTCCAACCAACCAATCCAAACCCCCATCAAAATCAACACACCATGACCAACGTGCGCCAGAAGAGAAAGAACCGCTCCGGCTTGCCCAAGGCCAAGGCCAAGCGTACCGGTCTCCTGAAGAATGGCCGGAAGAAGATCAATGTTCTGGGAAATGCCATTATCGCTGAGAACTGGTACGAACCAACCACTTATCCCCGCGACGGGGGATTTCTCCCTCGATGCAGAAGCATTCTACAGCCCCCCCTTTTGCGCAGCAACACACACAGCTAACACGCGACTTCTCTTCTTGAATCAACAGGAACCGCGATTTGACCCTCACGCAAAACTACCGCAACCTGGGGCTGGTGCACCGCCTGAATGCGCCGACGGGAGGATCCGAGAAGCGGCCCACGAAGGAGGGGGGCGTCGCGCGCGAACGGGAGGATTCGTTGCACATCAAGAGCAGCGCGACGGCGGTGGCGCAGAAGAACGCGGCCAGCGAGATCCGCGTCGAGCGCGACCCGGAGACCGGCAAGATCCTGCGCGTCATCCGGCCCGAGGACGACGACGAGATCGAGGTGGCGGGCCGCAAGCACAAGCGCAGCAACCCGCTGAACGACCCGCTGAATGATCTATCGGACGACGAGGAGGCGGAGGGTGATGGGTCGACGAGTGCGGCGCAACAGAAGCCGAAGCAGAAGGCCGACAGCGAGATCGTCCGGCAGCTCGAGCTCCAGGCCGACCTGGAGAGCCGCAAGGTCGCCGCCAAGAAGCCCCGCCACCAGAGCAAGAGAGAGGAGGAGTGGATTCTGCGGCTGGTGGAGAAGCACGGCGACAACTACGCCGCCATGGCGCGGGACCGGAGACTGAACCCGATGCAGCAGACCGCGGGCGATCTGAAGCGGAGAATCACCAAGTGGGAGAAGAGCCGGTCATGATTGCGGGTGTCCTGATATAAAACAAATCTCTTTGCATTTTGGCGAGTATGGCGTTGAGTTTCCTCTTCTTTCTTCGGGGTTTCTTTGTTGAGCTAAAAGTGTCTGTGTCTGTCTTGGGTCATATGAACAATGTCCGGCCCTACTTACTTCGCGGGATACCAGTTTAGTTGGGATGAAAATGATCGATTCTGGCCGGAGCCACGTCTATTGTACAGTCATAGACGATCAGAGCAGTGGTCCGCCTACAGTATCAATGAACAAAGGTGCTACTAGAGTCATAGATTATCTTCTTTCGTAGACATCAATGAACTAAACCAGCGACCCAGTTTTTCGGCAACAGCACTATGCCAGGGAGAAAGTACACAGTCGTTACCTGGTGATTACTCCATAAAGTGAAGGTGACTCCAAGAATGGGATATGTTATTAAATGTCACCTGAGACAAGTGATGCCCGCCTGGTGACAAACTATCCCTTGCATGGGGTTTTACTCTGGATCCTCGTTGTCGCGTATCTTTCTGAAACAAAGTTCCAAAATGACACTAGGCAAAGGCTATTTCTGTATAGAAAAGCACTACAATGAAGCAGAATTCTCACCTAATAACTACAGTTCTTTACCTAGTCAGATAGACAAGTCTTGTAACATCACGTGGTCAATCTGCCAAAGGGTCAGTCCTAGACATAGGTATGTTTCGGGAAATATCCTAAGCGTTTTCATGTAGACTACCACTGCACCACTTACAATACAATTAGGTTACACATAAGAACAACCGACACAGCATATTCTCATCAAAGGTGTCACATATATACTCAAACAATAACTCATGCACCATGAACAAAAGTTCATCCCTTCTTCTCCATTCTCGCCGAAATCCCCTCCGGCTCCACATCCTCCACAACCTTCCCAATTTCAAC
Organism: Aspergillus fijiensis CBS 313.89; assembly: GCF_003184825.1. Taxonomy (NCBI): domain Eukaryota; kingdom Fungi; phylum Ascomycota; class Eurotiomycetes; order Eurotiales; family Aspergillaceae; genus Aspergillus; species Aspergillus fijiensis. The sequence continues at coordinate 242,492 of NW_024469024.1, read as the reverse complement.
CACCATACCCTGCGATGCGGCACCACCCGCAGGCCCCGTAAAATGCTTCCGCCCGGTGCTCACCCACGTTCCCAGGGCGATCAGCGCGATGACTCCGATAGCCGCGCTGGTGTAGTTCATCGAATCGTCGGTGACCGGGTAGGTGGTGGGGAAGTTGAAGGTGATCGAGGCAAACAGCAGGAAGAGCAGGCCGAGGACGTTGAGAGCGATGGAGAGAGAGGAGGGCAGGGCAAAGGGGCCGGTCATTGTCTTCTGGTGGGAGGTTATGTAGCCTAGGAGGCGGCTGGCGAGGGCGGTGGCGTAGGAAAGGTCTGTGTTTGGGTCAGAGGGTTAGTTTGACTGTGATAATGTTGAAAGCGGGCGAGGAGGGCAGAAGAAGGAGACAAGCAACGTACAGAACCCTTCAGTGGAAATAGCAATCACCGTCTCAAAGCCAGTACTCGTCCCGAAATCAATCGCGTCCAGCGCCAGCTGCACGACGAGCGTCAACAACACAGCGTTCACCGGGACTTGTCTCTTCTTGTCCACCCTGGCCAGCCAGGTGCTGCAAGGGAGGCCGTGGTCGCGGGCGAAGGCGTAGACGCAGCGCGAGCCCTCAGCCAGGATGTTGTTGCCCGCCACGATGACGATCACGGCAATCATGCTGGCCAGCACACAGGCGGCAGCCTTGCTGCCGGTTGAGTCATAGAAGATCTGGATGACCGGGACACCCGTGGCCGAGTTGGCAGTCGCGGTGATGTCGCCGATGCAAAAGCAGAGCACTAGAAGGAACGTAAACCCAGTGACGGCGCCCAGCACCACACTCATGATAATCGCCTGCGGCGCCTGCTTGGAGGCCGATTTCATCTCTTCCGTCATGTGGGAGGGCGCGTCATAGCAGCACATCCCGAAGCAGGCCTGCAGGATGCCAACGATTGCGGCCATCGCTTTGTCCCACCCCGTGGTGTTTTGAAAGTTCACGAAGACGAATGAGGCGGGTTGTTTGTGGTCGTTGGTCGCGAGGAGGACGATGATTGTGATGAAAAAGGCGCCAATGTTCCAAATCAGAATAAAGCGCGCGAGGCGGTTGAGGAGGTGCGGGCCCCAGATGTTGATGGCCGCAGCCAGGAGGGCAACGAGGTAGGCGACTAGCACCGTTTGCCAGCGTTGGATCTCATAGGACGGGAAGACGAGGTTGGCCATCCCGAGGACAAACTGGGCGGCGATAGAGTTGTTGGTCGCACCCATCGCAAGGAGGCCTGTAATTTCCGACAGTTCTTGGTTAGATATGGGTTGGATGTTAGACACGAAAGAAGGAGCAAGCACACCTATAAGCATGAACCAGCCGGTGACATATGACAGCCCCCGAGCGATCTTGGGAGGTGCTAATGCCGCAACCCACGAGTATTGACCTCCTGCCACTGGATACATCGAACACATTTCCGCCATGGGGATGGCAACGGCAAGGGTGAGCAGGCTGACTCCAATGAAACTGAAAACCATGACAGGTGGACCACCCGAGGTCACTCCCACGATGAAGACACCGCTAAGGGCCGTCCAGCTGATCGTCAAGTTAGCAGATTGATATCATACAATAACCTTGGGAGGACCGAGACATACGAGGTGACTACACTGAAACTGAAACCGATCATACCTAGCAGCCCGAAGGACCGTTTGAGCTCTTCACGATGATAGATGGTCAGCATGTCTTGGACTATCGTCATTGGTCATCCATACCTTGTTCGTATCCTAAATGCTCCAAACGAACATCTTCCCCCGCCGATGCAGGGGGGATCTGCTGGATCTCATCATCTTGTGGAAGCATCTTCACTATGCTTTGTGGATGTAGTCAACAGGAGCAGCTAGTCACTCAGGAATGAGCGTAGCAGAGCTACCTATTTATCAACCGGCAAGCACGATGATGAGACAGCATCAGGGCTGCAATTGCCGCCTGGTTCACTAGGAACTTGGTAGATACTTGACCAATGCCGATTAAACTGGGGAAGCGATAACCGGGGGGCGATAAGATAACCGGCAGGTGGCTGCAATTTAACCCAAAAGAGAAGGTTCTCGCGATGCACGGTGGAGCATTAAGAGTCAGGGACAAATCGCACAACCTCCCTTGTGCTCCAAGTCATCCTGTTGTGTAACAGCCATGCCATGATGATAAGCTTATCATGACAACAAGGATTCCTCATTCAATAGATGTAGAATATTTTGCCGTTGTCTCATGAACGGATTACCGATGACTCTCATCTCCGTGGTGCCACTCACAAGCCAAGCTCGTCAGAAGCCGAGAAGCCCCTTGATTGAGGCGCAAATCAGATCAGACACACAATGATTACCACAACGCAAAGACTTATGGCCATTTCTCGGCGATCGGCAAGGGTGACCCCGAGTCGCTCGATGACAAAAGCCTCGGGAATGCGTGATTCTGCATAGTCTGGACCCTGTCTGAGCTAAACCAGAATAATTCATGATGTGCATCCAAGACCGATTGATCCACAAAATTCGCCCTAAGACGGATTGAACGCGGGGAAGTCCCAGATATCAGAGTCAATCTCAATGGAGGGAAGATCACCCATTCAATGTGAAATAGCTGGGGAAAATGTTTATCACAGGGCTCGAATCCGATGACTTGACCGTGTCATGCCAAACATAGAAAGGTAAGCAACTGCCGCAAGGTCAGTGATTGTCTTGAATTCGAGGATAACTCACAACGACTCACCTGATGCTTCCTCACTTCTGAGAGCTTATTCAGAGCCACGTCGCTTGTCATCTGCTTGGTCTTCACCATTGCCGCTGTGACTTGCCTGGATATAGTACTCACACCAGGAACTGTCGTCATTGAGCTCGCAGACTCACAACCATAATCAATCATGGTCTAGCGCAGTTTCCAGGAGAAGAGAGATGTCGCGGGTTTGGCGACGGTGGCCCAGGGCGTCTGAATCTCTCGGGTCATTTTCTCGACAACTGATTATCGATAAGGATGGATTTGTCGGGGTCATGAATCAGTGATAAATTCCGCTACGCGAGGTTATCCAGAGGAACTGGCCAGAAACGATGATCGTGGGCGGTGAGCGGCCTGACTAGCAAGTCCGCAGGGCTGCCGACAATATTCACCTAAGGTCTCGACGAGCAAGGTCAAGTTCAGAAATGACCACAGAAGAAATTATCCACAACAAGTCCCGCACCTAAAGCAACAGACTTTCAAACATGCAGCCGATATGTCGGCTCCAGGCTGCGAGATTGGCAGTATATCCACACGCGTATTCGCGTATCCCGTCCTTGCGAGACGAGCATAGAGCTACGGAAGGACCCACTCGCCGCCCCGACGAGCCGAATACGCCAATACGACATTCCATAGCCGTCAAGACGCGGCTTCACCCCCTCAAGCGCCCACTTGACTGGTCCTCGGGGCTAATAACCGATGTTTCACAGCTGTTAAACCTAGGTCAGGGGAAAAACCTTAGGGAATGAGGGGAAGCGTATACGCAAAATGCGGAAACACTGTTTTGATTTGAAGAGCCCCAAAGTACATAAACTCCGCCGTTGATCTCGAGCTACAATATTGAGCAGAAGACATCATCCAAGTTGATACAACATGTCCATCAACCTGAGCGGAAAAACGTGCCTTGTGACCGGCGGTGCAGGCGGGCTGGGCAAGACTATCGCAACCCGGTACCTCCAAGCCGGCGCCAACGTCGTCATCTGCGACATCAACCAAGATCGCCTCGATCAAACATCCAAAGAACTCGCAATCGGAGACAATGCCAGCCGACTGCTGACGATTAAGACCGATATTACCTCCGCGTTGGACGTGCAGGCCCTCTTCGATGAGATCGTCGCACGGTTTCAGAAGCTGGACATCCTAATCAACAACGCCGGAATCATGGACCGATTTGACCCTGTCGGAGAGCTAGATGAGGACCTCTGGAATCGCGTGATCGCGGTGAACTTGACGGCGCCGTATCTGCTCAGCAAGTTGGCGGTGCAGGATATGCTGAAAGGGGACGTGGTGGATGGGCGCATCGTGAACATCGTGTCCGTGGCTGGGAAGGCAGGCTTTGCGGCGGGTCAGTGCTTTTATCCTTCAATCCCCAAATTGGTAACTCACGCACTCAACTATAGGTGCCGCGTACACGGCGAGCAAACATGGCTTGGTGGGCTTGACTAAGAACACGGCCACGTTCTATGGCTCCAAGGGCATTCGGTGTAATGCGTTGATGCTGGGTGGGATGGACACAAATATCACGGATGCATTCATGACAGGGGTGAACATGGAAGGGAAAGACAAGGCGATGGATATGATGACGGCTGCTAAGCTGGCAATGTGCGATGTCGATCAGGTGGCGGATCTTTGTCTCTCGATCACCTGCGGGCCAGGGTCAAGCTTGATCAATGGGACTTGTATTCCTGTGGACCAAGGGTTGACTGGATGGTTAGGTTAAGATAGTTCTAGAAGGAGTTGTTGTGGTGTAAACGAAGGTCAAATTGAGTTACTAGGGAAGAATATACCGGGCACATTGAATGAAGGCCGGATGCCTGTTTTTCGGAGCTCAACCGCATCCATCATTAATCAATGCTGGCCATCACTTGCAAACACACTTGAATCAAAGGAACCGATCCCCGCCGGCCACCTCTCCTTCGCATACTAGACGCTCAAGGCAGTTTTTTTTTTTTTTTTTTTTTTTTTTTTTTTTTTTATTATTTTTTAAAAAAGATGGCTTTTAGTCCGTCGTCCGTATCACGTCTCTTATGAAGCAAGCGAGAGATTGACGTTGCAGCACACCCCTGAACTTGCCCAATGCACCCAGGAGACCCTCAAACAGATTGAGACCCACTCCCTGCACTTAACCACACCGACCTCCAGGCTCACACCTTCTGCAGCCACAAAGCGCGGAGGTAATTCGCATCGACAGGAGGACAGTCCACCCACCCTTCCTTCACCCCGCCTAGCGCGGCATCGGTCCGCCTGCGATCCAGGGCAAACATCTGATGGCCCCGACGAAAGTATCCGCCCGCCACCTGCACGCGCAACTGCTCGTCCTCATCCGCGTCCGCGGCCGCTGGGTCGCTCCCCGACACCGCGGCCAGCCAGTCGTCCACGCTCACCACGCGGCCCGCGGTGGCGTCGCCGCGGATCGACCCGGTCAGGCCCGGCAACTGGTCGAGCGGCAGCGGGGTGGGGTTCGTGAGATGGAAGATCTCGACGGCGGGGCCGTGGGCCTCAGCGGCGGCAGCTCGTGGGTGCTGGGCGAGGTGGGCCAGGAGCGCCGTGAGATAGTTGACCGGAACCAGGTCCACGACGAAGGGAGCGGGGGATTCGCGCGCGAACCGCGGCACGAGCCGGTGGCGCACCATGTCGAGGATCAGGCTGCGCACGAAATCGCCGGCCGGCGCAGGGAGGCCCGTGGTAGGGTTGCCGGTCACGGCGGAGGCGCGATAGATGGTCACCGGGAAGCCGCGGGCGGCGGCGTGCGTGAGCAGCATCTCAGCCGCCCACCGCGACTTGAAGTAGCCCTGGTCCGCGGTCGGCGGCGGCTTGAAGTGGCCGGCGCTGGCTTCGTGCACCACCGCGGGCGTCGTGGGCGGCGCCGTCCAGAGCTGGAGGTGAGGCACACTCCAGGTGGAGAGATAGTGGATGGGGCTGGGGCCCCCCCAGCGAGCGAGTTCGATCAGCGGCAGGATGGAGGCGGTATTGATGTGCTTGAGGTCGTGGTAGGTCTTGAGGAGGGAAACCTCGGAGGCGAGGTGGTAGATGGTCGCGATGGATCGACCCAGCGCTTCGAAGGCGCGTGGGAGCAGCCCGAAATGAGAGCGCTCGGCCAAGCTGCCGGGAATCATGCGGAGGCGGGTCAGGATCTGCTCCGGGGTGAGCGTGGCGTTGAGGAGGTTGTACTCCTGCAGTCGTTGGAAGACCTGCGCATGGTCCAGGGGGTGGTGCGTGCCCAGGAGATGGATGGTGCCGCTGGGTTGCGAGGTCAGCAGTTGCGCCAGCAAATGGATCCCGGTGAAGCTCTCGGCCCCCGTCATCAAGATATCATGTCCGCCCGGACTCATCGGGGCGCTGGGGGGATGGTAGCGAGGCTCGTCGGGCACAGTGGTCTCTTGCGCCCAATCGACCACATCCTCCTCGGGGCTCCCCGGCGTCGGCGGTGGCTGACCCTCTCTGGGCACCTTGCTGTTGACCAGTTCGACCAGCTGCACGAGCGTCGGCCGGCGGACCATCTCTTGCAGGCTGATCGGGATGGACAGCGTGTTTTGCAACTTGCCCTGCAGCCGAAGCAGGAGCGTGCTGGAGCCCCCCATGTCGAAGAAATTGCTGGTCGGTTCCACGGGGATGTCATGGTCCAGCCTCAGCACTTCCTGCCACACGCGCGTCACGGCGGCCATGGTGCGGTCACTGACCTCCTCGTCGGCACGATCCTGCGCCTGAGCCTGGTCCGACGTCGACGCCGCCGCGGGGCCGGCGCCGTGCGGGGGCGTGCCCTGGGCCCCAGAGGCGCCCAGGGCTCGGCGATCCGTTTTCCCACTGGCCGTGGTGGGCAGCTGGTCGACGAACTGATAGGTGGCCGGGAGCATGTAGCTGTTCAGGTAGGGTTTGGCCCGGGTGTGCAGCAGCGTGGCGTATGCTCGCTTCGCGGCCTCCGTCGGCATCGCCTGTTTCGGCACGATGAAGGCCACCAGCCACCGATCATCGGTCAAATTGTCCGCATCTTCCGGCGCGGACTGCGCGATGACCGCCAGATCCACGATGCCTTGCCCTTCGGGGGTCCCTGAGTGCTGGTGCAGGACATGTTCAATCTCGCCCAGGTCGATGCGGAATCCGCGCAACTTGATCTGCTTGTCGCCGGCGATGCGGCCCAGGAATTCCAACTGTCCGTCCGGCAGGAACCGGCCCAGATCGCCTGTGCGGAAGAGCCGGGTCCAGCCGCGGCGATGGTCGTCCGGCGAGGCAAAGGGATTCCGGAGGAACTGCTGGCGGTTGCTCTCGGCGCGGTTCCAATACCCCCGGGCCACCTGCGAGCCGCCGATGCAGATTTCACCGACAAAGCCCACGGGCAGGGGGTTCATGGCCGCGTCCACAATGTAATGGCGGCAGCTGCCCACGGCGTGGCCGATGGGGATGTTGAGCGTCTGGTCTGCCGGCCACTGCACGCGGTGGATCGTGGTCTGCACCGCCGCCTCCGTGGGACCCCAGGCATTGTACAGCGTCGCCGCGCATGCCAGCTGATTGAATGCCTCGGCGAGCCGGGTGGGCAGTCGCTCCCCGCACAGGAGCGCAATCCGATAGTCCGGACAGGCGACCAGCGACGCCCCACTGTGCTCGAGCACCAAGGCGAATTGCGTCGGGGTGAAGTAGGTCACCGTGACCGATTCCTGTTGCAGATAGTCTCCCAACAGGCGCGGATCGCTGCGGGTGGCCTTGGTGGCAATGCAGAGCTTAGCCCCGACGCATAACGGGGAGAAGAGTTCCACCACGGACAGATCAAAGGACGGGGAGATCTGGTGGAGGAAGCGATCCTCGCGCGTGAAGTTGAACCGGGCCTGCATGGCAGCCAGCATCTCACCGACATTCTCCTGGGTGAGCGGCACTCCCTTGGGGGTCCCAGTACTTCCCTAGGCATGTGTTAGCCAGCCTCTCTGCAGGCCGCGTCACAGGGTTAGGGCTGTCGGGCAGGGGACCAAGCAACATACCGAAGTATACATCATGTAGAAGGGGTCCGTCGGGACTGACCGCGGAAGATCGGCTGGCCAGGCGGCGCGAGTGGCGTTTTCGATACTCATCACGTTCGGCAGACTGGGCGACTCACGCCCCAAAGACGAGGCCAGGGGGTCAGATTCCGCGTCGACCAGCAGCAACTGCATCCCCGAGTCGCCCACAATATATGCGAGACGGCCAACGGCCATGGTGGGATCCAAGGGCACGTATCCACACCGGTTGAACAAGGCCCCCAGCATTGCGGTGACCAGCTCAATCCCCGGGCTGGCCAGGATGCCCACGACTTGTCCCGGGCCAATGCCCCAATTCTGCAGCGAAAAAGCCACCCGACGGGCCGAGGCCACGAGGTCCTGATAGGTGATAGCCTCCCCGGCCGACGTCGTGATCGCGATGGCGCTCGGCTGGGTCTCGGCCACGTCGACGATCCGTCGTGGGAGGTTCAACGGTTGCCAGCCATGGTCGGGGGGGTTGCTGTTCCAGCAGTGGAGGGCCAACCGCTCCAACTCCAGCGTCCCCGCAAGGCGGACCTCCGGGATGGACTGCCGGTGGTCCTGGATCAGGCTGGTGACGAATGTCTGGAAGTTGTCGAAGAAGCACCGCATATCCCCGTCATCGTACAGGGCGGTCGCGTACTCGAGCTCGAGCTGCAGGCCGTTCTCGGCATCCTCACGGGCCTGGAGGCTCAACTCGCAGCCCGTGGGCATATTTTGGACCTCGGTGCCTTGGAATGTGAAGTCCGTGGTCTGATAGCGGGCCTGCTCGTCGGGCTGCTGGTAGTTGACCAAGACCTGGCTCACGGGGAAATGCGCCGGCGTGCGCGCCCCCTGCGTCTGGGCGACAATCACATCAAACGGCACGTGGCTGTGCGCCATCGCCTCGAGCACCCGGCCCTGGATTGTTTTCAACAGCGTCTCGAAGCTGCCGTCACAAGCATCCCGGCATCGGATGGGCGCCATATTCACAAAAAAGCCCAGCACCTCGCCCAGGTCCGCATGCGGGCGGTTTCCGTCCACCATGAGAATCGTCAGGTCCTCGTCCGCCGTGTACCGGTGCAAAAACGCCCGGAAGGCGGCCAAGAGGAAGTGGAAGGGGCTGGTGCGCGCTTGCGAGCAGATGCGCTTCATGCGTTTGAGCTGGCGCGCAGACAGTGCTGCGACCACCGTCTCCCGGCCGTACTCATCCCACGACGGCCGCTCGCCCTTGGCGAAGGGCAGCAGTTGGCAGCTGGCCGGCATGCCCGCCAGCGTTTGCTTCCAGTACTCGACCCCCTTTCCCATGGAGGGCGAGGTGAGCAGATGATTGTGCCACAAGGTGAAGTCGGCGTAGGTCACCTTGGGCGCGGGAATCGTGCTCAGGCTGCGCCCCTGGCGGAGGGCGTCGTAGAGAGCAGCCAGCTGCCGCACAAATGACTGGGAATTGCTGCGATCCGTGCAGATGTGGTGCATGATGAGGACCAAGGCGCACTCGGTGCTGGACCTCTGGACCAAGGTCGCCTCCAGCACTTCACCCTCCTCAATCCTCATCTCCTTGCGCTTCAGGGACCCGACCAGCGTCTCCAAGGATGCGGTGGAACCTTCGCTGGGACTGGATTTGGAGAGATCATGGAACCCGAGGTGGAAGGGCCGGGGAACCATCACTCTCTGCTCGTCCTGCGCCTCGCCTTCCTCATAGGCGGTGCGCAGGATGGGGTTGCGGGCAATCAACTCGGACAGAGCTTGTTCCAAGATGCCATGATCGGCCTGTCCCCGCAGATGCATCGTGATTGCGAGATTGAGGCGAGACTTGTCCGCGGCAAAGCGATGCGAGACCCACAGCCGATTCTGGAAGGTGGACATCGGCAGTGGACGCGAGCAGTCCGCTTTGGGGATTTGCAGGGAGGTAGAGTGATCCTGTGAGTCGAGATTCTTATTAAATGTCGGAGACTGGTCGTCGTTGGACGGGGCAGACGACGACTGGACACTCTGCTGCTGCTGCTGCTGCTGTACCTGCGCATCGAACAGGCCGATGGCCTTTTCAACTAGGGCTTGGATGGATGGGCTTCCCAGAACGTCAAACAGGGCAATGTCGACGCCGACGGACTTGGTGAACCAATTGCGCAGCTCGACGGCTACCAACGAATCCAAACCATACACCGGATCGGCGGGCTTGAGAGACTCAGGCGAGAGACCGAGCACCACAGAGACCTTGTCGACAAAGCGCTCCATGAGCAGGGCTACGCGGTCCGAGAGATCTATCGTGCGAGCAAGCTGAACGGAGAGATTGACCTCGTCCGCCCCAGGCCGGGATTGACCCTCAACGTCGTGGTTGCGGTACAGATTCCGAAAGATGGATCGCTGTGCCCAGTACACGTCGTCTCGTTCTAGAGTCACGCCGGTGAGGGTCTGGGACATGTCGGTCCCTCGCCCCGAGAGAGGAGCGGGGTGATCGGCAGAGAAGATAGCTTCCTCGATCTGATAGAGCAGCTCCTGCCGGTTGACCCCGTCAAAGCCCTCTTCGACCATGAACCGTTCGAGACTGGCATCGGCCGCAGCCACGCCGACCCCGGTGATGCGCCCACAGTTCATGCTGGAGGCCGAGAGGCCGAGCTGGCGGCGGTACCGGACGAGGCTGTCCAGGTACACATTGGCCGCCGCATAGTTCGCCTGCGCCTTGCTGCCGAAGAACGCGGAGATGGAGGAGAAGCAAACGAAGAAGTCCAGTGGGCAGTGCACCGTCGCGCAATGCAGGTTGTATGCGCCGCGGACCTTGGGCTGGACGCAGCGATGCCATTGCGCATAACTCATCCTCTCGAGGGGGGCATCCGCCAACACCATGGCGGCATGAACCACCCCCCCCAGGTCCGGGATCGCCTTGATGCAGGCCTGCACATGCCCCGGATCGGCGACATCCCCGGCATGCACGGAGACCGCAATGCCACGCGCCCGCAGCCATGCGACGGTGGCCTGGGCTTCTGGGCGATCCGCGCCCGATCGCGACAAGAAGGCAATGCGCTTGGCCTGTCGCTGCACCAGCCACTCCGTCAAGGTGCGCCCCAAGCCCCCCAGGCCCCCAACCAGCAGATAGGTCTTGTCGGGGCTGAGCCGGTTGGCCACCGCGTTCCAGGTGGGCGGACTCACGGGCACTTGGTCGCCCTCGTCCTCGGCGACCAACACCACCTTGCCAGTATGGCGGCCCATCTGGAGCAGTCGGAAGCCCTGGACGGCCTCCGAGTACGGCAGAGCCAGGATGGTAGCCGGCAGTTGGATGCGGCCTTCGTGGACCATGTTGCAGCAGTGGTCGAAGATCCGGGCCCCGAGCGCGCGGTTCTGGGCATAGATCGTCACCATGTCCACCGAGGCAAAGAGCACATTCCGGCGGAAGGGGTCCATCTCGATCAGGGTGTTCTCATGGATGTCGCGCTTCCCAATCTCGACGAAGCGGCCGAAGGTGGCCAGGCTGTTCCACGAGGCATGCAGGAGCTTGCCCGAGAGACTATTGAGGACGACGTCCACGCCGCGTCCGTCCGTGAGTTGCATCACCCCGTCGACGAAGCTTGCATCCCGCGAGGAGAGAATGTGCGCCTCCGTCAGCCCGTACCGGGACTGGAGCAGATCGCGCTTCGCGGGGGATCCCACCGTGGCGATGATCTTGGCCCCGATCTGCTGGGCAATCTGGATGGCCATCTGGCCCACTCCCCCGGCGGCACAATGAATCAGCACCGTTTCGCCCGGCTGCAGTCGTGCCGTCTCCACCAGGGAGTAGTACGCCGTGGTCAGAATCAGGGGGAGCGCCGTCGCCTGCTCAAACGGCATGGGCCCGAGTCGGAAGCAGTGACAGGCTGGGTTCCTGACCACCGATCGATGGGCGCCCCGGCCTGGCCGGAGGGCGACAACTCGGTCCCCAGGTTGGAAGGCAGCGGGGTCAACATGCTGGCCCACACGCCGGACGATACCGGCGCACTCGTCGCCCAGGCGATGGTCATCGATTATCCCCATCGCGGCCGCCACGTCGCGGAAGTTGAGCGCGGACGCTTTGACCTCGATCTCAATCTCATCGTCCGGGAGTGGCTCGTTCAGGATCTCCACGTCGTCTTCCCACACGAGCGTCTCCAGGAGGCCGGCTTGCCCAATGGCTAGCCGCATGGGACGCTGCGCACTGAAGGATTCGGGTCTTGGACCGGAGCCGACCCCACCGGGGACCTTGGAATTCAGGCCATCATCATTCTCGATGCGCGGAATGGAGAGAACCTGATCCCGCAGGTGAAATTCGTCCTCGTGCACCTCCGGGTCCAACAGCTGTGGGAGCAAGGGCACCACCGCGGCAGGCGACCAGTCTACGGGGAGATCGAGCGTCACAATGCGCGAGCTGGGATTCTCCGACCGCGCCGTCCGAGCCAGCCCGACGATCATTGAGCTCCCCAGACTGTCGACATGCCGAGGGGCGGTGGTGTCCTGTAGTAGCCAGAGAACATTGACATCCGGGCGGATGAGGAGGGCTCGGGTGGCTTCGAAGAACAGTTCCCCCTGCGGGTCTGGGCCCGACAAGAGATCCCGATCCAAGCTGGCGAGGACGACCACGTCTTCGACGCCGGTCATGTGGACCACAAGCTCCTGGAGCCCGAGGCAAGACACCGGCCGGTCAGGGTTTGCCGCTTTGATGTGCGACGCCAGATCTAGGGTCCGGCGCGAAGGGGTGGGAGCTATTGCCAACAGCAGAGGCCGGACGTTACTCCTGGTTTCGCGCGTCCTTTGCCACACTTCGACATTCGCACACTGAAACCTCTTCTTCAAATTTGTCTCATCGATGGCCGAGCCGTGGCTGATCACGTAGCCCTCGTCCCGGAGAAACGGGAGAGGGTGTGCTTCCTGCGCCTCGCCGACGATCACCAAGTCATAGGCCTCCGGCTCGGGCTCCCCCGTCACGATGCACCCCGGCTGCTCCCTCTGCACTAGCTCGAGCTCTTCTGCGAACGCGCCCTGAGTTGCCACGGGCGTGATGGATCGGAACCGTCGACGTTCGCTGCCTTGGTCGACCAGGCAGCCGACCAGCCGCTGGGTCTGGTTGATATCAGGGGTGAAATGCAGGATCTTGGTGTCCGGATGTTGATGAAGAAACAGATCCAAGACTCCCGCCAGTGTTCGGTCCTGGAGAGCCGGGGAATCCTCGGACAGCTGGTCAAAGGCCGGCTGCCAGCGCGTGCGGAAAAACAGTGAGCGATTGTGGGCAGCCCGGCCGTTACTCAACGAGGTCAGACGGAGGCCAGCCAAGGAGAGCAGCGCTTCGCCGTCGCCCTGTCGGTACATATCCACATCACTGACGGCCGCACGCGGGCCCGAGAAATGAGCGGACGAAGCCACGCGCGCCTCGAGCGGCCGAGGGGCATCCATCACGGACAGCATGGCCGGGAAGATGTCGAGCGATTGGACAAACGTGGGGACGAAGGCTGTCTGCAGGGTTCGGCCGGAAAGACCTTCCAAGGCGGCGAAGATGGTGTGAAATGCAGCATCTAACATGGTCGGGTGCACCACGGTCAGGTCGGTGGGTTGAGAGGCATATTGCTCCGGCTCAAAGGTCAGCATGGAGGAGGAGAAGCCGGCCCCAGACTCGATGGTTCCGGTCAGGAGCTGGAAATGCTCCCCGTACTCGAGTCCGAGCTGACGAAGATGGGTGTAGAAGCTTTGCGCGGGAAAAGACGCGGTACTCATCCTGCCCGGTTGCGGCTGCGTGTGTTGCCTGTAGGGCTTCCGTGACGGTGCACCGTCCGCGGTGGTGGCAGTCGAGATCGATATCAGCCCCGTGCAGTGCTCGGCGCAGGTGAGGCTGCCGTTGTAGGAGAATATGGTGAACTCCAGCCAGGTATCCGATTTCGACTTGGCCGACGTGGTCTGGGGGCGGATGTCCACGAGCACCTCGCTCCCCATATCGGACTCATCGAGTACCAACGCGGACTTGATGGAGAGGTTGCGTAACGAGACCCCTTGGGCTGCCATCACTGTGTCTTTCATCCGAAGGGCTGCTTCGATCGCTAGGGTCACATAGCCAGCCGCGGGAAAAGTCACCTTGCCATCGACCATATGGTCCACCAGCCAGGGAAGCTCGCGCGTTCTCAGGTAGTTCCGCCACCGCACATGGCCCTCGATTGATCCGGGCATCTTGGCCCCCAGGATGGGATGGTGGTGCGGACGTAGACGGTGTTCTTTTATCAGTCGCGTCTCCGCCCAATACCGGTCTGAATGGTCCCATGCGTATAGGGGCAGATCTGGAATCCTCTGGCCCCGGTGTGTCTGCCGGGGGGGATCGGAGTCGGACAGATAGGTGTCACTATTGACCGCGGTGAGGTCGACAGGGTAACCCAGTTGGAACAGCTGACCCGCCAGAGCCAGAATCCCCTCATAGTCGGGGACTCCACGCGACAGGGAGGCGAAGTAAGGTAGATCCATATTCACGCTCTTCATGACCTGACGAGCCGGGCCCTTGAGCGCCGGATGGGGTCCAATCTCGACGAGCGCATCAACATTTGGATTTTCCAGATCATCCAGCAGGACGCCGATCAAGGCATCGGAGAACCGGACGGTGCCTGTCATGTTCGCCGACCAGTATTGGGGACCCATCGTGTCGGGGTTTGCCACGCGGGCCGTGACACTTGAGAAGAATCGACATGCCGGGGCCGTGGTCGCGAAGCCCGGACAGTTGCGAAGTGCCTCTTCATAGGCCGGTGCTAGCGGGTCCATATGGTGGGAATGGAACGCTTGTTGCACCTGGAGACGCCGAGCAAACACTTTCTCGGCATCCAATCTCTCCTTGATTTCGACAATCGCATCCTCGTCCCCGGATAGCGTCACACTCGAGGGACTGTTGACGGCGGCCACGACCGCTCGACCACGATACGACTCAGTCTCCGCCATGGCCTCAGCCTCGCCTAATCCCACCGCCAACATTGCCCCTGGAATGGCATCCGTTCCGGGTGATGTGGACGGCCGTGGGCTCGACATATGCAGGCCTCGATAGTACGCCGCATACATTGCATTCTCGAAGGTCAAGATCCCCGCCGCGTACGCACCGGCAACCTCACCGGACGAATGGCCCACGGTGGCCTGGGGAATGATTCCCCAGCTCTTCAAGAGGTCCAGAATGGCGAGCTGCAGCGCGGTGCAGATGGGCTGTGATAGTCGGGTTTCACCCAGTCGCGACGTCTCCTTGGCCTGGGTGAGTTCCGTCACAATCGACCACTCCGGCTTATCAGGGAGGGTGGCGAGGACGCGATCGGCCCTCTCCAGAGTGTGGCGGAAGAATGGGCACTGTTCCAGAAGTTGACGGCCCATAGCATGCCACTGGGCTCCTTGACCTGTGAAGACAAACCCCAATCGCAGGGGCTCCCGGCGGACTTTGGTCCAGGCCGGAAGACCCTCCGATAGCTGGGTCCGAATGTCGGCCGCGCTCGCGCCCACAGCAAAGGACCGCTCGTCATGCAGCGTGCGGCGAGTGGTCAGACTGTGCGCCAGATCCACGACGCGGGTGCTCGGCTTGTCGTCGAGATAGGCTCCGAGTTTCTCTACCATCAGCTTGCCTGCCTTCTCCGTATGCGAGGTCAAAGGCACCAAGTATGGCCGATGGGCCCCAGGGTCGGTGGGCTGGACATTGGGCAGTTGGTCGTAGGACTCGAGGATGACATGGGCGTTAGAGCCCCCGTAGCCGAAGGAGTTGATGCTAACTCGTCGGGCGCCCTGGGCATTGCTGGGAAAGTCGATTAACCGCGTGGGCACTTCAATCTGCCAATCGGCAAAGGCGATCTCCGGGTTTGGGTGCTTGAAATGCATGTTAGGGGGGATCTGTCCTGTCTCTAGGGCCATGCTGGCCTTGATCAATCCCGCCAGCCCGGACGCCCCCTCCGCGTGGCCGATATTGCTCTTAACCGAGCCTACGTATAAAGGATCAGACCGTCGTGGAGACGAGAAACAGGCGCCGATGGCGCGCATCTCCAACGGATCCCCGCGCGCCGTGCCCGTTCCGTGGGCCTCGACATACTGGGTGTCGGCGGGATCGAGACCACAAGACTGATAGGTTGTCCGAATTAGGGCTTCCTGAGCCTCAGAGGACGGTAGGGTGATTCCCTGCGTCATGCCATCATGGTTAGATCCGGTGGCTCGGACCAGCGCGCGGATGTGGTCGCCGTGCATCTCGGCCTGCATCTGGCCTCGCAGGATGACGGCGCAGATCCCTTCTCCCCGGGCGTATCCTTTGCCCCCGGCGTCGAACGCCCGGCAGCGTCCTTCCTGGGACAGCATTCCCAGGTCGGTCATGGTGATGAAGATGTTCGGGTCAAAGTGCAGCGCGGAGCCGACAATAATCGCCATTTCGCATTCGCCGTTAAGGATGGCTTGTGCGCCCAGGTGAAACCCCACGAGCGACGACGAGCACGCGGTATCAATTGTCAGACTCATCCCCTTCAGGTTGAAGGCATAAGATATCCGGTTCGCGAGAATGGCGTTCCCCGTTCCCGTCACGGTGTATTTGGGATAGTATTCCAGATCCTTGGTCAACATGGCATTGTAATCGTTGGTAAAGGCACCGCACAAGACGGAGGTGCGTGAGCCGTTAATCTCCTCCAAAGAGATTCCGGCGTCTTCTAATGCCTCAAACACTACCTCCAGAAGCAGGCGCTGCTGGGGATCCATTGCTTCCGCTTCCTTCCCCGAAATCCGGAAGAAAGTGCGGTCAAATGCCCCCAGATCCTGATCCAGAAAGTAGCCATGTTTTGCATTGGTCTGGAGGGCCCGTGAGTTAGCACCGCTTGGTCAGCTCAAGGGAGGGGAGACGGTAGGAGGCGTACTGCTCCCTTGTGTGTTCCATCCGGGTGGTAAAAGGTGTCTACGTTAAATCGATCCCCGGGAATTTTGCGTCTCACATCCTTCTGTTCGATGATGTTTTCCCAGAGTTTGCTCGGGCGATCCGCCCCAGCTACGCGACACGCATAGCCGATGACCGCGGGGAGATTGGGTCCATCCAGTGAAGAAGCTGGAGAGGGGGACTGCGGGGTGGAAAACACCGGCGAAACATATTCACTCGCTGTCCTCGAGTCTTCCGAGCCTCGCAATTGCTTCGTAGTAAGCGTCGCCATGGTGAATGGCAGCTAGCAAGGGTGGATGATGCAACGAATTCCAAGCAAGTGTCGTCGGTCCGAGGGTCATCAACTGTCTTCCAATTTATATCTTTCTCCAGAGAGGTTTCAACATATGTGATCCCACTTCTGAGTGCACCCATGCTGCAATTTCTCTGTTTTGTCTGGGTGTCTATGCTACGTCAGGCTCCACTATGCATCCCAGCTCTCGAGGTTCTCGCAGGTTGTTGCTCGGTCTATTCTTACCCGATTGCGGTGGACAGGCACGACACCAAGGTACCACGAAAACTCATCCAAACTGTGACCATGACAGTTGAAAGGGTTACCTAATTGACTCAACGTAGCAATCGCATTCATGTGTCGGGCCGTCTGAAAGGGGCTGGTCTGCCTGCAGTGGCTCTGCCGAAGTCCATGTTTGGAATATGGCGCAGTCATCCGTGATTCCAAGATATCGAATATCAATGACATCAAATCCGCAGATAATGTCTCACTGGGGGCAAGAGGTTCTAGATCCATGATGGGCCGCTTACGACTTCGGGGTGCCTCTTCTACCGACGTCCAGGAAAGATAAGTCAATGACGAGAACGGAGAAGAGGATGTGACCTCAACGACAACGACCTCTGGGACAAGACCCTGAACACATCCCATTTCCAGTTTCGGACCACCGCCTCTAGTTCCTCAAACCCAGGAAACCAAACTCTGGGTGTCTTTGGTGTGGCATATCGGTGTACAGGCCCATGTTTCGCCCCTCCACTGAGTAGATGATTCGATCACAGCAGCTGCGTGGTTGATAAAGGATCACGCACCGGCTACTCTCTCATGTGGCTCTACTCACCTAGAATCGCCCTCGTCCGACTCCCCTGGAAGCCAGCATGATCGCCTCTCACCTGCTATCCCCCCTGTTCTTTCTGGAGCAGCAGCTCGCCTACTCCTCGGTTGTGATCGGGGCCCTAGTGGTGTGCCTCGTGTGCCTGTTCTGGCCGACAGAGAGCACAAAGAGAGCGCCGCCTGCCCCGAATTTCGGCGTGCCTCGCATCGGGGACGCCGCTGCCTTCCTTGCCGATCCTGTGAGCTTCGTACAGAAGGCCACGCAGAAATGTGGATCGATCTTCCAAATCAAGCTACTGGTTGCGAATCTGGTCTACCTGCGCGGGGTCAAGCTCAATCGCATGTATACCGATGTCAAGGAGGACACCTGGTCATTTGGGGGTGGAATTGTAGGCCTCGTTCCAGCACTACCCCCCGCTCCCCACCACATGCATGCAGCTGATTTGGCGTGTCTCGGTATATCAGGGTCTGTTTCTCCGTAAGATCGCCAAGCCGGGGTACTTTGACCACCTCCGAACGCTCGTGAACTCTCTCAACCGCGGGGTGAATCGCAAGGCAGCGTTGGAGCATTACTTCCAGCTGATCGAAGAGGAGGCCGGGAAGGCGCTTCAGGGCTGGAGCCAGCGCGGTGCCGTCCCAGTATTCGAGGAAACCTCCCGGTTTGTGCACCGGGTGATTGTCCGGTGCTTGATGGGTCAGGACTTCTACGACCATCATCTGGACGAGCTCTACGAGATCCTACACCACATGGAGGCAGACATCGGGCACCCCTTCAATCTGCTGCTGCCCGAATGGATTCCCCACCCTGCGGCGCGCCGGCTGGAGCAGAATCGGGATCGCTTTGCTCAAATCTTCGAGCAGCAGGTTGCCGATCGGCGCCGGAATCTGGAGATCTGGAGGGATTCCCTCGACTACATCTCCTTCACCCTGGAGGATCCCCGCACCGCGCATCTGGAGGGATATCTCCCTTCCCATCATACGGTGTTGATGTTTGCAGCCCACACCAGCACGGTGGCCAGCATCTCGTGGACCATTCTTGAGGTCAGTTGTCGTCCATGATCCCCATGCCAGCGTCCAGACCTACACACGGCATCGTCGCTAAACGTTTTGAGGTGGATCATTTTCATGCAGTTACTACGCAACCCTGACTATTTGGCCCAGCTACGACAGTCCCTGGCCACGCATCCGGACGCGCGAAAATGCCCCGAGCTACTGGCCGGGATCAAAGAAACGGGCCGGCATTATTCAGGCGTGCATATGTTTCGCACGACCCACCGTGCGGTCGAGCTGGAGGGAGGCAAGTACCTCGTTCCCCCGAATTGGATTGTCTCCATCTCGCCCTACCTGACCCATCATGACCCGGAGATCTTCCACACCCCACAGGAATGGATCCCCGAGCGGTGGCTGCAGCCGGACGATCGGATGCAGAACCTGAACAACCCCCGCGAGGCGGCATTTCTGCAGTTCGGCGCCGGCTGCCATCGCTGCCCCGGGGAGGCGCTGGCCGGGATCATCGCCCAGGGTCTCCTTGCAACGCTGGTGCGCCGGTATGATTTGTTTTGGGGCAAGGAGGGCCCACCGACGGACCTGACTGCTCTGGACTTTAGCAAAGTGGGAAGTCCCTGGCTTGAGGGCGATGCGTCTATTGCTATTAGTCCGAAGGTGGCGGAGTAAAGTCCCGGCGGGTACACATGCTCTCTGCAGCTGTGGGTTTTGTCTTTTATTGTGTGGATTTTGAAAGTGTTAATCTTTACCCTTCTTCTTTTTCGGCCCCGCAATTGGGGGCTATGCGAGAATTCTTTGATTTTTTGCTTCGCTTTCCCTTCCAAAAGCTCCCTTAGCCCAAATGCCACAATGCACTGCGAATAGTTCCGACGCCATCCGGAAGATCTACATCCACGGGTGCTATGTGTAGTAGGCATCGAAGTGTTGTCCAGACCGTCCCTTCTTCCCACTTACTTTTCGTATCGCCGGAGACGAACGGGAACAGATTTCGAGCCCTAGAAAGGGAGGAAGATGCAACGCGAGGTCTAGATTGCGTCCCGAGGGCTCGACAAAGACGGGGGAGAGTACCCCCTCCGACCCATGGCTGCCATCTGCATAGACTCTCCTTCATACAACCTCACGGGGATGCTAATCCCCCACATCGCTGAATGTATCGGGAAGGGACAAACTGGGCATGACGATCATGAGTGTGTCCCGAGCACTCATCCGTAGGGGTATAGATCCATACATAGAGTTGTCACCTCTCGCTCACTTTCTCTCAAGCAACCAACATCCAGGAGCATTTTCTTGTCTCGACTGACCTTCCCCCCTCCCTATCATGGAACAAGCTTCTGCAACAACGAAGGTCGATGTCCTCATTGTCGGCGGAGGAATCGGCGGCCTGACTCTGGCTGGCATCTGTAAAAAGCTCGGAATCACATACAAGGTCCTGGAGCGCAGTGCTGAAATTACGCCCGTGGGCGCAGGAATCTCGCTGGCGCCCAACTGCCTGCGCATCCTGGAGCAGTTGGGCCACTTGGACTTCATCCGCCGCAAAGGGCAGCCGCTGCGCAAGATCCAAATCTTCCGCAACAGCACGCAGTGGAGCCTGGTGGATTACGACTGGGTGCAGGAGAAGTTCGGCTACAGCGTCTACTCGATTGAACGGCATTCCATGCACCAGGCGCTGTACCAGGGGGCGGGGCCGGAGCATGTCCTCCTCGATGCCGAGGTGGTTGATATCGAGGATGTGCCCACCGCACCCAGCGTTCAGGTGCGACTCGCGGATGGCCGCCAGCTGGCAGGACAAATCGTCGTGGGTGCGGATGGTATTCGATCAGCCACCCGTCGCATTCTGGCTGCGACGCAAGGGCTGGAGGGGGCCAACACCATCCGCTTCACCGGGCGTACCCACATGACCGGCTACACCCATCCCTTGCAGCATCTGGGACCGGCTGATTTGGGGGTGGCTACTTGGGTCTTCTACGATGACTCGATCTTGACCTCCTGGCCATGCATAGACAACCGACAATGGTTTGTCGGAGTGAAGGTACAGTACATCCGTTCCCCCCCCCCCCCCCCCTCAGGGAAACCCTACCGCACCACTGATTCATGGATCCATCCGATATTAGTCTTCTGAACTGAAGAATCCAACGCGATCCAGTTGGAAAAATGCTACTCAGGCCATCATCAATGACGTTTATGGAGACCGCTTTCATCCTTTTGGGGAGTATCATCGGGTTCGTGATGGTACGTGTGCTGCTCTACGGTGGTGTGGATTTATGGTGCTGGCGAAGATTCTGACCCATCGTCCCCAACCGCAGTGGTGAATCTGGCCGAGCGGGTGACAGCCAGTGATGTCTTCGAGGAGACGACATTTCCTGCGATGGCCTGTGGACGGGTAGCTCTAGTGGGTGACTGTATGGTTCCATGGACTCCCCTATCTGGACCCAACATCTGGTACTAACCTAAGATTTCGGAAGCGGCTCATTCCATGACATCTTTCATCGGTCAGGTACGTTCCTCACCTCCCGATTGGATGTATTACTTGGACTTCATCTCTCCTCGGGGCATTCCGGGCTAACCTACCATCCCAATCACTTGCACAGGGCGCCTGCCAAGCCATCGAGGATGCAGGCGAATTGGCCAACGCGCTGCATGCATATTTTGGCAGCCAATCCCCCAGTCCACAGATGCTGCGCGAGCGGCTGGAGGAGTATCGTCACCGCCGGGAGGCTAGAGCCCGTTACGTGTTCTCGTTCTCCAGTCTCTTTGCGCAGCTGCACACGGGACGACTCTGGTCGCCGATGGGGCCTCTGCTGCGCTGGGTTGCATTTGTCTGTGCGCCAATGTGGTGTTGGCATCGAGCATTAACCCCTCTGTACGGCTATCAGCCAGTGGTGAATGCTCTTGTCGATGCTCCTCATGCCAATTAGGTTTTCTGCGACCTGGGGAAGGGTTTGATGCTGGATGGCCGTGTAACATTGAAGTCACGGGCAAGGACACGCCTCGCTCGTTTGAAATCATGGAACTCCATTTGCCATCTAGACACATGCCTTCGGGTTGCTGTAACCGCCAACTGGAGGCCTATTATGTAACCACTATGTAGCCCTGATAAAGGATCCCCCTGGGCTGTCTTCCTTCTCTTCCGTTCATCGTAAATGCCGATTTTCCTGGCGACTCTACTAGATCTTTTGTGACTCGAGCCAACCATGACCTCCCTCCCACCTTCCCAGTGTTGCATTGGTGGCTCACTGCACGACGGCGAGACCAAAGGCGAGCTCACTAAGTTTGGTGACAGTATGTCGCACTCAGTCCCTGTCCTTGTCCCTGTCCCTGTCCCTTCCAGAAGACGCCTACTGGACCCTTGAAGACATGCTAAGCAACCCCTGCCCTGTCCCCTTTCGACCTCGTCCAGTTCCGGTGTACGTCTCCTACCCCCCGGACAAGTCCACCCACCATGCGATTCTATTCCTGTCCGACATCTTCGGCCTGGCACTGGTCAACTCCAAGCTGATTGCCGACCTGTTCGCGGCCAACGGGTATTTCGTGGTGATGCCCGACCTTTTTCAGGGGGATCCGGTTCCCGTGGATCACTCGCCAAGTTTCCAAGTCATGGACTGGCTGCAGGGTCATCTCCCCCCGCAAACCGATCCCATCGTCACGGCCACTCTCCGGGAAATGCGGGAGAGACTGGGATGTCAGCGCATCGGCGGCGTTGGTTACTGTTACGGAGGCAAGTATGTCGTACGGTATCTGCACCCGGGCCAGCTCGATGTCGGCTTCGTCGCCCATCCCACCTTTATCGAGCCCGATGAGTTGGAAGCCATCGAGGGACCGTTGAGCATTTCCGCTAGTGGTGAGCTATTTCCGTTCCACAGTCTTCTTGGTTTTGGTTATTTCCGCCGGTTTCTAAATCTCAAAAATGTCCACATTTCGATCTACAGCCCGGGACAATCTCTTTCCGCCTGAGAAGCGGCACGAGAGCGAAAAGATCCTGGCCAAGCTGGATGTCCCCTACCAGATCAATATTTTCTCCGATGTGGAGCATGGCTTTGCGGTTCGCTGTGACCTGAACAAGACCCGTCACCGATTCGCCAAAGAACAGTCTTTCAGTCAGGGGGTCACCTGGTTCAATCAATATCTCAAGAAATAGCGCATGTAACCCCGAGAGTCAGAACATGCCTCATGGTGTCTTGATTCTCCACAGGCCAATGAGATCGTTATACTTCCCAACCCAACCTCCGTTCGTAGAAAGCCGCTCGGCCTATCATTTCTAGGTCAGCGCTACAAGGTAGTAATTCTAAGGCCAAAATGTAACGTGCCCGACGGGCCACGCCGGGAGCGCCGCAGACCTGACACTTGTCATTAACGGATGGGCGGCTGCGAATGGAAGCTTGTAGGCCCCCTGTCCTCCCGTGTTGGAGAGCTCCCAGCGACTGCTTGCAGTAGAGTGGACCCGAAATGACAGGGGGGAGACACCGCAAGGCTAGGTAGGATTCAGGGAAGGATCGGCTTCTGCTGCTCCGGTATGTTGATCCCCGCTCGGCCACAAATTTCACGTATTTAGGGTCGCGGGCCTTTGCGAGACGTTTTTCTCCCGCACAGCTGCCCCTACATTCCTGCCACGGCTACGACCATCGTCCACCACTCTATGCGCCCATTCTAGTCCCCGAATATGGACGACTTGCGCCAGCACCTAAGCGGCACGAATGCCCTCGTCTTGACACCGGACTCGCCCGGGTACGCGGAGAGTATCAAACGATGGAGTGACACCTGCGAAAAGAGAGCGGTAAGAAACAAACCCTAAGCCGCGTCGGAATTCCCCGCCGCCCTCTCCCCCCTTTGCTAATCGATACTTCCAGGCCGCGGTTGTCTTACCCATGACGGCAGAAGAGGTGTCGCTGGCGGTGGGGTTTGCGACAGCGCATCACATTCCGTTGGTGGTGCACAACGGCGGCCATTCGACCAGTGGCGCCTCGGCGAGCGAGGGAGGGATGGTGATCAGTCTGGCGCGCATGCGAGAGGTGGTCGTAGATCCCGCCGCCAAAACCATTACCGCGCAAGGAGGCACCATCTGGGAAGATGTGGACCGGGCAGCGGCGGTACATGGCCTAGCGACGGTCGGGGGCACGGTGAATCACACCGGGGTCGGAGGCCTGACGCTCGGGGGCGGATACGGGTGGCTGACGGGGCGCCACGGGCTGACGATTGACAATCTCCTGGCGGCGACGGTGGTCCTCGCCGACGGACGCATCCTACGCGCATCGGACACGGAGAACGCCGATCTCTTCTGGGCGCTGCGCGGCGCCGGCCACAACTTCGGCGTCGTCACCGAGTTCGTCTTCCGGGCGTACGACCAGCCCAACGAGGTCTACGCGGGCTTGCTGAGCTACCCGACCCATCGACTGCCGGAGATCCTGGCCTTCGTCAACACCTTCGAGGACGAGGGCCCGGCCCAGCAGGACCAGGGGATCTTCTTCGGCTTCAGCGGGGACATCATCCTGGCGGCCATCTTCTACAACGGGCCCCGCGCCGCCGCGGAGCAGCACTTTGCGCCCCTTCTGGCGCTGCAGCCCACGGTCAACACGGCCACCATGATCCCCTACGAGCAGCTGAACACCATCCAGAACCCCTTCGCCACCTACGGTGGTCGCAAGTCCTTCAGCGGCGCCTTCGTCCGCCTCCCGCTGGAGGTAGGTTTCTTTCAGGAACTGCTGGACGACTACCAGGCGATGATCCAGGCCTATCCCGAGGCCTCGCGCACCGCCGTGCTCTTCGAGCTGGTCTCTCAAACCGAGGTGCTTCGCGTCCCCAAGTCGGCCATGGCCTACGCCACGCGCGGGCCGTTCTATAATGTCGGCTGCGTGTTCCGGTGGGAGAACCCCGGTCTGGACCAGACCATGCGGTCGATGCAGCAGGCGATGATGCGCAAGGTCGGTGACCGCGCCGGTGCCGGGGCGCATGCCCGCGCCTATGCCAATTATTCTCACCACGACAGCCGGGTAAAGGATGTTTTCGGCGAGAACCTGCCCCGGTTGCAGCAATTGAAAGGCAAGTATGATCCGAATAATGTGTTCAAGAAGTGGTTGAATTTGCTGCCCAATTAGCAGTCTCATTCCTAGGTGGTAGCTAGTTCGGTGCGTCTGTCGGGTGGCGCGGAAAGCAATGGTACTACCCAGTCGCTCCTAGTTTGGCGCAATCCAGTTTTCGTTTTTCCACCACTTGAACCGTCCATACCATTTATCCTTTCTCTGTAGACTAAAATCGACCGCAAAAAACGAAAGAGAAATGAACTTCCCCGGGGCGAAATCCTCCCCGGGCGTAGCCGTACCAAATGCACCCCGTTGAATAAGCTTCCTGGACCGACTTAGGGCTGGGTTGGGTCTTTTGGTCGGGATTTCCTGCTCGCTGGATACTTCGTGTCCAGGTCGTTGAGTCACGTCTATGAGGCCATTGTAGCGCACTGCTCTAGACTGTTCGATATGATCCTTACCCATGGTCGTGGATACAGATCTTACAATGAGACACCATCCATGATGGGATGCAGACAGGTGCACCTCACCGGTTTCTCAAACGTCTTCTCACGATCATCACTGCCGTTTGACGAGATTGAACGGTTGTTCACCTATAGACATCATCGACTAGAGCACACTGACTGACATCATCGTCCGTCATTGCCTTTCATGCAGACGAAGCGCTAAGGTACCTCCGACGAGCCCGGAACACAGTCATCACTCGGTCCATCCATTCATTGTAGTTGTAAACCGATGTTACCACCATGCCTCCAGACTGGCTAGACCCCTTCGCCGGCTTCCTATAACTGCTGCGCGGCGTGCATCGTCCAGTGTCATCACGAAATTCAAACGTATCCGCCAGCAGGAAAGATGGCTGGCTCTCCATTCACGACGGCGCTTCTGTCCGCTTGGACCCTTTCCACTGTGGCCCTCAGCTACCCCAATGGTCCGTGGTATCAGACACCTTTGGGCCCGGACGTGTTGCGCGATCCCACCCGGTATCCCGGTGCCATCGAGAAGACCGTTGACTACGTGGTCGTCGGGGGCGGAGCCTCGGGTCTAACTGTCGCCTCTCGGCTCTCCGAGGATCCCTCGGTTACCGTGGCCATTGTCGAAGCGGGTTCCTTCTACCAGGATGTCTCGAATGCCAGTGTTGTCCCGGGCTACGCCGCCGACTATCTGACGGGACACATCCCGCCGGAGTTGGACTGGGGATTCGATACCGAGCCGCAAGCGGTCTGTGGCCTTTCCCATCCTCGTCGTGCACTGACAGAACTGACACCACTCGCGTAGGGAGCCGATGGCAGGGTAAAACATTATACCAATGCAAAGACGGTACGGTACCGTGCCTTCCACCCCTGCACCCTGTGGTTACCGTCCTTTGGAGGTCCGTTGTACTGACTCGTCTCCGTCGTTGGATTTCCCGCAGCTCGGCGGAAATTCGGCCTTCAATTTGATGGCGTATATGACGACCAGCGTGGGAGCGATGCAGAAGTGGGCCGAGGAGGTGGACGATGACTCCTGGACGTACGCGAATGTGACGCGGTACTTCCAGAAAAGCCTGAACTTCACCGGAATCGACCCCCACAAGCGGCGGGCGAATTCGACCCCGGAGCTGAACCCGGCCGACGTGGGGTACGGCGGTCCGTTGGACGTGACCTATCCCAACTACGCGCAGCCGTTCAGCAGCTGGGTGAAGAAGGCCTTCGACCAGGTCGGCATGCGGCCGGTGGGGGGGTTCATGTCCGGAGAGCTCTTCGGCAGCAGCTGGGTGCTGGACACGATCAACCACACCGACGGGCAGCGCGCCTCGTCGGCCAAGGCCTTCCTGGAGCCCATCCTCCACCGCCGTGAAAACCTGTTCTTGTACAACCGCACGCTGGCCGAGCGAGTGCTCTTCGACCAGGATCGCACCGCCACGGGGGTGCAGGCCAGCCGCGGGAAGACCGTGTTCAATCTCACGGCCACCAAGGAGGTCGTGCTCACCGCAGGCGGACTGATGACCCCCCAGCTTCTGCAGGTCTCTGGGGTCGGGAATGCCGCCCTGCTCAAGGAGCTTCGCATCCCCGTTGTATTGGACGCCCCCAAGGTGGGCCAGCAGATGGAGGATCACATCAGCTTCGGCGTCGCCCACCGCGTGGATGTCGAGACCAACTCCGCCCTGAAGTACGCGGGTCCTCGCCAGCACGCCGTCGAGGAGTTCAACGAGGCGCAGGCGGGCATCCTGTCGAGCCCGGGGCCCGATTTCGGCGGGTTCGCCGACATTCCCAGCGAGCTCCGCAATTTTTCTGCGAGCACTCACGCAGGTCAGGACTCCCTCCCCCCCCCCCGGTGTAACTAGATAGGTTGAATGTCTGGGTATACAAGACGGATCGACTGACTCCTCACCCACGAAAAACAAAACAGATCTCGCCGGCCTGCCCAAGGACTGGCCGGAAGGCTTCTTCATTTCTTTCCCCGTCGACGTCGGATTTCCCCAGGATGGCTACAACTACGCGATGATCGTATGCACGCTGATGACTCCAATGTCCCGCGGCCACATCAGGATTCGCTCTCCCAGCATGCACGACAGTCCCGTGATTGATCCGCGCTGGCTGACGTCGACCACCGACGTGGAGATCGCCGTCGCCGCCGTGCGCCGGATCCGCCAGTACCTTCAGATGCCCGTCCTCGAGCGCAATGTCCTGGTCGGGGGGGAGGTCGCCCCGGGCCCCGATGTTCAGACCTTCGCCGAGATCCACGACTACCTGAAGAAGAACTTCAATTCCATGTCTCACCCCGCGTGTACGTGTCGCATGGGCAAGGAGGGAGACCCGGACGCAGTGGTGGACCCCAAGGGTCGTGTCTTTGGTGTCAAGAATCGTAAGCCTCCTCCCCTCTGTTCTGTGAATCTCCAGAATGCAACATCTGGGACAGGTGCTCACGTAGCGGGGGCAACCAATAGTGCGCATTGCAGACGCTTCCGTCTTCCGATTCCTACCTCCGGGACTTCCTCTCGGCGTGGTTTGTAAGTGTGGTTCCGACTCCTTCACTACCTCTGTGAGGAAATGATGAAGACTAACTCTTGGGGGTGCTTGTTTCTTTTCCCGTCTGATTTAGATATGGTGGCGGAAAAGATCGCCGATGATATTAAACATGACCAGAAGCACGGCGCCTTGGAGGAGGGTCTACGGACGGAGTTTTAGCTCGAGCAATCGATTCGGTTTCCAATGAATTCTTTTTAGGAAGACTGGGGGCAGCGGGAATGGGAGAATGGCTATGCGTGTTGCGTACGTTTACTCTTTAGTTGGGCTATAGGTACTGGCCTCGAATTTATGAGACGTCCTTGAAGAATGTGAACGCTTTCGTCGAGAAGTGTGCGTCCGTGTCAATGTAGGGAGTTTGAGGCATGTAGGGCTTAAATGCAAAATCCTGCAAACAAGAAAGGCCGGTCTTGACAGCTATTATCCGTCAAGGTCGGTCTCTGACAGTAGAGCCCATTGCGTTTCGTCTCTGGTCACTGAATCTCACCGTCCGGATGAGAGCATCCCAACCCTTGGACGAACCCGGTCTGGATAGCATTCCGTACCTCAAGCCCGCCTGCCAGTGTCATCATGTCAACTCAGCAGTGATTGCTGTGGGTCTGAAAAGGCAGTCGGGTCAACCCTAACCTTAGTGATCCTACATTGACACTTTACAATCATTGGACAGCGGAATTCTCTTCGGGTTACTCCGTCCACCTTGCGTCATGACAGCATACTACATACTTACCAAACGTAACCCTGCCAAAGGCCGCATTCCTGGAGATGGGGTGGAATCTGTGACACTGGCCTATTGGACGGACGGCAGGACCGGAACCCCTTGCATGGTGCCAGGAGTGTAGAGACACCGCCAGAACTGATTGCCCTGGGAGAGGGACCTCCTGGTCTTTTTCCCCTCGCCTTTCTAGACTCACCCTGCGCTGTCGTTCCGGACCGTCGGTCTCAGATGGCTCATCTACTCACCAATTCCCCTATTGGACTGATTGGGCGCTGGCTGTCAGGAGGGCGTCTGTTGCCACCCACCGAACAGCAGCCCGGCTTCAAGCTGCCTCCTCCCTATCGGCTCGCCGCCACTCGCACGGTTCTGCCGGTCGGGTCGAGCTCACTGACGGGATCGGAGAGGGATGAGGAGGGCGGGTTGGAAGCGCGGGAGAAGAAGAATCACGTTCGGAATGAGTCGAGGTCCGGTGGCAGTAGGTTGTACCAACCCGTCCGATAAGTGTCAGAACATAACAGACCACCCACCACAGGCTCAGAAGCGCATTTCACCACCGATCAGCAGCCGCAACAGCAGCAGCAGCAGCAGCAGGAGCAGGAAAAGCCAGCCGACGAGCCGGCACCTGAGCCAGCGACACGACCTCCATGGAATGAACCCCAAATCACCGCCGAAGGAGCGATCCAGGTCGGTTGGTATTCGAGCACAGACCCAGACAACCCGCAAAACTGGTCCTTTGGGGCCAAGCTGCTCGTGTACCTGGAGGTGAATCTCATCACCTTCATGGTCTACATGTCGGTGGCCATCTTCTCCGCCGCGGAGGGGGAGTTCCGCACCGTCTTCGGGGTCTCGCGCTCGGTGACCGAGTTGGGGATGTCGCTGTATGTGCTGGGCTACGGGACAGGGCCGATGATCTGGAGCCCTCTATCGGAAATCCCCTCGGTTGGCCGCAATCCGCCCTATGTGGTCTCAGTGACCATCTTCTTGCTGCTCAGCATTCCCACCGCGTTGGTGAACAACGTCCCTGGATTTCTGATCCTACGATTTCTACAGGGGTTCTTTGGTTCTCCCGGTCTGGCCACGGGGGGGGCCTCCATCGCGGACGTGACGGGGCTAACGAACCTGCCCTACGGCCTCTACGTCTGGGCTGTCTGCTCGATTGCGGGCCCCGCGGTGGCGCCGGTCATTGCGGGCTTCAGCGTCCCCGTCAAGGGGTGGCATTGGTCGATGTGGGAGGTCCTGTGGGCCGCCGGGGGGTGCTTTGTCTTTCTGGTGAGTTGAATGACCAATGACCCCATCCGAGACAGTGACCGAGGTCACTAATCATGGCAATTCTAGCTGTTCCTCCCCGAAACCTCCGGACCGGCCATCCTGCACCTGCGCGCCAAACGCCTCCGGGCCCTCACCGGCAATCCCGCCTTCCAGTCGCAATCCGAAATCGCCGTGCGCGACGCGAGGCCCACGCAGATCGTCTACGACGCCCTCGTGATTCCGTGGAAGATCAACGCGCTCGACCCGGCGATCCTTTTCACCACCGTCTACATCGGACTGGTATACGCCATCTTCTACAGCTACTTCGAGGTGCTGCCGCGAGTGTACATCACCATGCACGCCATGACGCTGGGCCAACTGGGGCTGATCTTCCTGGGGGCGATTGTCGGCACGCTCCTGGTGCTTCCGGGCTACTTCGCCTTCACGCACTGGTCGCTGAACGCGGACTTCCGACGTGGTGTGTGGCCGCGTCCAGAAAAGCGTCTCGTGCCCGCCCTGTGCGGCAGCGTGCTGGTGCCCGTCGGCCTGTTCCTGTTTGCCTGGACCGCGCGTCCCGACATCCACTGGCTCGTTCCCACCGTGGGTCTCGTGCTCGAGGTCGCCGGGATGAGCCTCGTCATCCAGTGCGTCTTCAGCTACGTCGCCGTCGCCTATCTGCGCTACAGCGCCAGCCTCTTTGCCATCAATGATCTGGCCCGGGCCTATCTCGCCTTCGCCGCCATCATGTGGTCGGACCCCCTGTATGACCGGTTGGGCGTCGCCCGCGGCACCACATTGTTGGCCGGGCTGACCGTCGGCTGTGTCGGAGGCATGTTCACCTTGTACTGGTTGGGGCCGGCGTTGCGGAAGCGCAGTCGCTTTGCTTCCGATTGAGGATTTCCTCGGGCTCCAGGCCCTCCTGGAGATCTATATTCAGGTAGTGGTGGACATGGTTGGCGGAAGAGCATTGGTCGTAGGTCTGGGCGAAGAGCGGAGCGCAGGGTGATTGACGGTATCGATGAACAACGCAGCACAGGCTTGCCCTTTTCCTATGCACATCCCGACGTAGGCCTTTTCGTCCGCTGCTAAACGCGAGGGCAAAGGGAACAGTGGAGAAAAAAAAATCCAACTATCAGAGTGGTACAATGTCATCCTCTCCCAGAGCCGCTACTTTCGCTTGAGTGCAGACCGTCTCTAGAGTACCAGTAGAAGATAGTAGCAATACATTCTATGTGCGAGATCTAAAGATCCTTCGTCCTGCCCGAGCCTCCACCGGAATCACTCCTGGATCACGCCAAGGTCGCATCTGCGCCACTACTGCCACCGTTAGGGTTATCTATGGGCTGAGCAGGATCGGCCGGTTGATGCAACCCACCGATTCCGGCGGGATTGCCTCTTACAGGTCGGGTACGCAAGGGTGGGTTTGGGGAGTGTTACGTGTGTGCTCCATGTGTGGGCCCAAAGGTAAAAGCATAGTCGATAGTCAATGTAACGAAGAATCTCGAGTAATTCGCACAATTGGAGTGGTATGCGAGGCAGTCGCCGTCTGCAGACCGAGCATCTCAACCCTCCCAGATCACCTCGATAATCCCCTCCGTCGCCCCCTTGGGCACCGACATGGTTCGAACGTGGAATCGGGGATCCGCCTCCTGGAACAGCCTTTTCCAGTCTTGCTCCTCGCGTTCGTATGCATTGCAGAGGGTCAACATGATGAGGTCCATTTCCCTAACGAATGTCAGCATTGACGGGGGGATCGCAGAGCGTAAAACGTCCCAACCGAGGAACGGAGAACCCTACCTCAGCCGTTGCTCCTTGGCGAGACTCAAGACCCCGGGCACGGGAGCGATGTAATCATTGACGATCAGTCGGGCCCCCGGCCGCAGACTCGGAACCAAGGCGCGGAGAATGCGGACGGCGTTGCTATCCGACCAATTGTGGAAGACATGGCGCAGAATGTAGGCGTCGGCCGGGACAAGCTGCGGGGCGAAGAAATCGTGGGCCATAAACTGTACCCGCTCGCGCGCGGGGATGGCCGGCAGCTGGTCGCGGGCGCCCTCGATCATGGAGGGCAGGTCCTGCACCAGCAGCGTGAGCTCCGGGTGGGCGTGCGCAATCTCCAGCGCGGTCTTGCCCCGGGACCCCCCTACGTCCACGACCATTGGGCTCGTTGTGGTCGCCGTCGTCTCGGCCAGGAGGGAGGTCCAGGAATACCCTTCCACCAGGACGTTACTGGATCGCCCTTCGCGTTCCGTCTCGTAGGCCATGGTGCTGGCAAAGCGGCGGGCCATCGCGGGGTGGGTTTCATAGTAGTCCCAAGGGGCGTCTTGGGTTTCGTGGTAGAGGTTCCAGCCCTGTGGCACGGTTAGGGCATCGTGATCGGGCATCGGACCGAATTGAGAAGTCGCCTACCGTTTGGTTGGGCTCACCGCTATCTTTGAACTGGTCAATAGCCCGCAAGGTCTGTCCCGGATCCTCAGTCAAATCATGTTGCCGAAGGAAGAGTGATGGCGGATGGCAGATGGCAGACGTACCATGGCGAAGGAGGGAAAGCACTCCTCCAGATAATGCGACAGGACATCGCGCATGACGGGGTCCTCAGCCAGCAGCCGCGAGGCGGCGGAATGGGCGACGTAACCCGGTTGAGGCTCACAGAAGACCCGATGGTGGACGATGGCGTACCGCACAAACCGTCGGGTGTTGATCTCGCTCAGCCCGCATTGCTGGGCCAGGGCCGCATAGGAGATCTTGCCATGCACCGGGACTTTGGTCGCGATGTCATGCTTGGAGATCGCCTGCAGGCTCAGGCCATTTGGCTGGAGGTTCCGGTCAGTCAGTCAGGCAGGCAGGCAGGCAGGCAGGCAGTCAGTCCTGATCGCCGTCGCGCCAGAGCACTTACCACCGGACGGAGGAAGTGGGAGGGGCCCAGCAGGAGCTGGTGGAGCTCAAACGAGAGGGCAATTGCATCCTCTTGTGCCTTCTTCACCTCCTCGCTCTGGATGGCGAAGTCCACCGGGCCGTCTTCGTCGAACGATGGAGATGGAAGCTGGTTCTCGCGAAGGTAGGCGTCCACTATCGCGGTGTTCTCGCTGATCCGGGTCGCCAGCTCGACGATTCGCGAGGAAGCCATGGTGTCTACAGGTACTGGCGTGAGATCGGGAGAGGTCGGGAGAGGTCGGGAGGGAGTGGGTTGTAGATAGTATGGTTAGCGGTTGATGCGAGGGGGGTGGAATAAGAACCATTTTCAGGTGAGCGGACCTGGTGAAGAGGTGATACTTGGTGGTAAACATGGTTGGCAGCACTACTCTGCCTCTGTACCGAGTGAGTAGCATTAGACCTCCGAATGCCACCGTAGCGACCACCGGGGGTCTAGACCCTGACGAGATAGTCCGGTTGTGATGCTT
Source organism: Aspergillus fijiensis CBS 313.89 (assembly GCF_003184825.1). Classification (NCBI taxonomy): domain Eukaryota; kingdom Fungi; phylum Ascomycota; class Eurotiomycetes; order Eurotiales; family Aspergillaceae; genus Aspergillus; species Aspergillus fijiensis. The sequence goes on along the minus strand of NW_024469024.1, from coordinate 209,474 downwards.
CCACACACCCGCTATCAGCCCCCCATGTTTCTATGTCTGACGTATACTATTCAGTCACGATATACTTGACCCACGTATGTTCACCTGATTGGACAAGAGCTGATCAATGATGGTGCGAGGTTGAGGACAATAACAGGCTCCTCCACAGCCAGCACTTTGGTAGACTATGGGTAAGGTGGCTAACAGCTATGTCAGGCCAGGTTAGAGTAGCTAAACCTGTGTGACCGTCACAGCAGATGAGAGTGTATGTCATGATTAATGAGTAAAGATTATAAATATAGTCCTTGTTTTATAGATCAAGCGAGACCGGGGATTGTTATACACAGCGGAATCATCTAAACAAAGTATGTTTGGCAGAATCGGCTGCCATGAAGCAGACTTATATATAACAGACCTGTCACAGTGTAAGCTGGTAAGCCTACTTATCTGCTCTTCTACCAACTCTCTCAACTCCCTCTACTTTCTTTATTCTTTCTAAACTAGAGTGGCTAACGGCCAGGTCAGGTCAGGTTAATTAGAATTTTTATACCTGACCGCCAGATTATAGTTAGATTAAGAAAGTTTTTATATTTAACTGTAGTATAGTTAAAGACTGGATAGTTAATTATTTTAACTATTCTTAATATTAAAATCTATCTATGATATCTTTTTTAATTTTAATATAATTAAAATATACTGAAATAAAATAGTTATTAATCTAGCTATTTGAAATATTACTGAAAAATATATAAAAGAAAGTTGTCACGGTGTGAGCAAGAGGCTCCCGTTGACCCCGAATCCGAAGAACCACTAAGAACTAAGAATACCTGAAGAACCACTGAGAGTACCTGTCTGCCTGAATCCTGCCTGAATCCTGTATCGATGCAACCTTATATAGCGTACGCAGTGTAAAGCCATCGGCTTTACATCCTAGTCCTTTTGCCAATGGTGCAACGGTTATCCTTTGGAATGCGTACCCGAAGGTGCTCCGTGACATCGGCTGTTTTTTTTAACTATATATAAAGTCTAGACTTTTTACTAAAATCCAGACTTTAAATATATAGTTTAATCAGTTTAATCAGTTTTATTTATTAGATAATTATATATTAAATCTAATATTATATGTCTTTTTTTATTTCTTCTATACTAAATTCTATAAAAGTCTTTTTTAAAATATAATATACTTTTTAAAACAACCGGTCGAGAAGATTAAGTAATAAATTATATTTAAAAAATATTATCATATTATAATTAAATATATATTATATTTTATATATTATTTATATAAAAAGAATATATATATTATAAATTACTCTATAGTTATTAATCTATTCGTTATATCTAATCTTTAGATAAATAATACACACGCCGGTAAGACAAAAATAAGATATATCTTATTAATAATATACATTTTATTTAAAATAATACAACTAAATTCTATAAACTTCAATAAAAATTTAGTATAATAGTTACTTTTCTAGTATTTATTCTTGGAGTAATCCGGGATTACTTAAAAATAACTTAGAATATATACTTCTGTATTTTTTCCACGCTTCGGGCCGCTCAGTAAGCAAAAAGCAGTGCCAAGTTCGGCCTAAAATAGAAAGAGAAAGTTGTTAGATTTCCACAGCAATTCAGTTTAATAGTAGAACAATCTTCCCCATAGCGCAAAACCTTATAGCCGTGTCAGGGAGCAAAAGACTACAATGTCTATATCCAGGTAAGAAAGCACCACGCGCCATTCCGTCATCGCACATGAATGCAATTGAGACAGTTATACGTATGGCTCTGGTCTCTGGATACTGAGTAATTGGCTACCATGGACTGGGGCCTTGGAAAAGTGTCAAAGCCACAACCAACTTCCGTTCTCCGCTTATCCGCTCCTACCCGTTGATCCACTCCTGTGCATGCAATTGGCTTATAACGCAACTAGGTATAGTGTTGCCGGGATCAGAATTGATCACAGGAACAAGCGAAGTGGCCCCTGCTCCTCCAGGAGGGGTGCGAAACTAGTGCAGGTCCTCGGGACTTGAATGTCGGACTTTACTTGTACTACTTTGTATGGATGATGAACACACTACTACCTAAAAGATGGGTTATATAATCATCGCCGAGGGAATGCGCCTGTAAGGGTGGGGAAGGGTGGGGGAAGGGGTGGGGATTGTCCTACGACTTGAATGGTTGGTCTATTTTCCCGCGGTTGCGTGTGGGGTTGGCAACTTGGAACTTACTCAAGTCAAGTCGATACTACTGAACTGCGCAACTGACTCCAGTTGATGGTAGGAGTGCTCTGTGAAGATGGTCGAGGAGGCAGGCAAGCGACTTACATGGTCATATTTCCGAATCTGGAGACCTGCAGAAACGATCTTCCAGGGCGCCAATGAATGAGGGGCGACATATATTATTTGATAGCTAGTTCCAGCGGAAAGGTGTGACAGAAAGCGTAACATTAGCGAGTGACGCAGGTCGGAGAACAGTGTACATCGATGAGCTGGGCAGGGGCAGTTCCAGTCACAGTGGACAAGACAGTTGTGTGGCGTGTTGCGGAATAGATTGCCTCGGTGGCGCGTGATTCCATCGGTGTCGGAGTCATCAATACATGTATTGTTATACTTGAGCTCATCAGAAGCCCTTATAGCTAGGATTACTCAGTCTAGTCGATCTCCCGAAGAGACACCAGTTATCATCTTACAAGAAGTTTTGCGAAGGTCCTGTGGCCGGGCGATCTTTTGATGTGCGAGCTAGGTTTTTTATGCTGATGCCTGCACATTTGATCAAGGGTGTTCCGCCCCATCCGGATCGATCAAATCTCTACGAGTAGTGACATGGTTTACAGTCAAGGTGTTTATCTGTAGTTTCACGGGCGGATGATGGATGAGCGTCAGTCTTTCCCTTTACTCAGTAGAATAAACCATTTGGGGTCTTCTCACCAATCTAGAGGTGTCTGTGGGCAAGGTTGCGGTGACTCACAGACTTGTTTCTCAAAAGGTGACGACTCAGGACTATTGAAGATGCCCTGCTGAATTAGTAATGTGAAGCGCGCAAGCCGGTGGTGGAGGGGGGGATTTGATTCAAGTCGGCTGATCGTGCTGCCCCGTGTGGATGGCCCCAGTCCTCCACTCAGAATGTCGGACGCAAGACACTCTCTTAAGCTCGCCCGGTATTGATGGTGCTGGGGACATATCCTTGCACCATCACATCGAACCTCCCCTCTCAACCCAGTTAGGAGTCTGGTAGAAGGATGAAAAAAGTTCCAGCCCTAAGTCCCGTCCTCCCCACCCGTCCGAAGTGATAACCCAGTCTATAGTGGCACAGATAGCTGCAGATCGACTGTGCAGTCTGAACTGCTCGGATCTGGGGTTACGACACGCGGATATCGTCGCGGGTTGTCAACAATGGACAATGGCTTGCATGATCCTCTCCCCCCGTCTTCATTATCAGCCACAAACAATGTGTGATAGCCCCCGGCAGCCAATAGCCTTTCAAGGTTGAATACATCTGGATCGGCAGAGGTGGTACTGATATCAGGATGTGATTAGAACGAGCCAACCCAGACGAAACGAGAAGGTAAGCTGGTCACTCACTCTAGACTCGCCTGAGACCAAACGGTTTCGGTCGGCCAGACTAAGGGCGGCGCGAGAGATCGTCGTTTTTCCAACCGTAGTCACTCTTCACCCTTGTGGATGAAGCGGTGTCCTGACTCGGATTATTTTTGGTGATAGTGGTAGAACTAACAGGTCAGGTCACCCGAGTTTCCCGCGTGTGGTTGCAGCAGGTTTTAACGACAGAACGAGGAGGCATCAGGCGGGAGGAAAATGGATCCTTCCGCAGCAATCTTCAAGGTTATAAACTGATCCGAGCCCCATGCAGGGAACGACTAATCTGGCCACTTATTCTGTCGTACAAACTCTCCGACAACGATCTACAAAGTACGAGTACTGCACGGAGTACGAAGTACTGTACATATTCACTATTCTTACTTAACTCAATCGCCGCCCTGCCTCCGCTTAGTCAAACCCCGCCTGGCTGCCTGAGGTATTTCACTTATGTACTGTACCTACATACTCATTTGGATACCTGCTTGAATTGAAACACGACCGATGAATCCTTTTCAGGCCTGCCAAGACCCCCTCATGCGTTGTCAATCAGCCTATTCTTTCCTCCTTATTGTTCCCACCATACTAAATATTTGTTTTACATGAGGTGTGACCAGCCATCATTTTACCACCCACACTAGCCTCACCTACCATTCTTCTTTCCCCTCTTCGTTGTTTCACTTACCTACCTACCATTCCTCGCTTGTGTACTCCAATAACCGGAGCCAACTTGGCGTCATTCCATCGACAAAGTTGTTTCCATCTTACACAACCTTCCAATCTTACCAGCTCAGAGTCATTGAAGGCTAGCCCGATTGTGACTAGCGCCCGTCGGTTCCACAGGAACCAATCGTTGATGCCATACGCAACCAACACCCAAATGAGATAGGAACTTGATCGGTAGGTCGTGCATGAGATTTTCCTTTCTGCTGCATCTCTCGTTTGTTTCTTGGCCGACTTCCCTGATTCATACAAACACTATTGGTATGGAGAGTACTTCCTTCGACATGAAGGAGGGCAGATCGCAGCAACAGCAGCAGCAGCAGCAGCACAACGGAAAGAAGTGGAACCCTCCTTTTATGATGATCCAAGATGCATACATACCGTACCATGAGTTACCCGCCTGCCCCTCAACAATGGATTCCCGCGTCTCCCGCCATGACGCCATGGGCTTTTTTTGGGTCTTGATTTTCTTACGTTTGTCAACTTTGTTTGGGTTTCCCCGCAAGCTGACGATCAATTTAGACACACACCCGAACTTTTCTTTTTTTCCCCTGCGTGAAAATTCCTCCCCCCCTCGGTCGAGGACAAGATTCAAGTCGAAATAGTATCCGTAATCCTGGGACAACCTCCAATATATCTACTGTACAAACTACAACACCACCAACAACAACAACGGACCCTGCATAGAGAATACCATCAGGCAAAACAGTCAGTCGGTTGCCTGACTTGGCAGCGAAGAGCCGCTGTCAGGAGAAGGCATCCGGGGTGCCTGGATCCAAATCATCCCATCCCATCGGTTGAACCGTTGAACCCACTCTCGGTACTGGTTGGAACAAAAAAAAAGCGGGATTTAATTTGAACAGGGAACAGAAACGCCCCAAGAGAATTACGGTACGAAAAGGGACAGACAATCAAATCTCCAGAATAAAACCCTCAATGGCTGCCTTTCCGCCTTCCTCCCCCTCAGCCTCCTCCTCATCTGCATCTTCCTTGCCCTCTCTCTATCCGTCCTCCTCCTACAGTTCAATTCACTCCCCACCATTGACCAGTGGTAAGTCCTTCTTCTTCGACTTCGGTCGTTCACTCGTCCGTCGTGCGCCTTCTGTCAAATCATCCTTCTGCCCCACCTTGTGCCAGCAGATCTTCCCACCACCCCCCTCCTACAGTACTAGTGGAATGCACTCTCCTTTTTGGGTTGCTTGCATTCTTCTTCTATACCAACTGACCCTTCGATGACCTGTTTCATTGTTTCAGCTTCACTTGTGGGCAGAGATCAAGATTACGCCCGCCGGACACGTGTGGCATTTGGCTCTGCGCTTGTTCTGCACATTCCCAATGATTCATGCTGATCGCGTGCTCTTAGCCAATCTTTTCTCGTTGCCTTTATCGCCTTCCCAACGTCCCTCTAATCTTCGTGCCCGAGATCAGCTAGAGACTCTTATTGCGAGACACGGTCACCCCACCAGAGTTTCGTTGTCATCCCTCGAAGAATTAACGGCCACCTCGTCGACTTATAGTCCGCCGTCCCCCCAGTCACCCGTCTCGGAAACCACAGACTATTTCGCGGGTCTCAATCTCAACCACTCTGCATCTCGTCCGATACCTATACCAAAGCCATCCCATATCACGCACGATCACGATTTTCCCGTGACCCCGTTGACCGGACGCTTTGACAAGGGCTACTACTTCGCCCACCGTGAGCACATCGAGAGAAATCGTGATAAGCCAACCCATACAAGACCATCTCGTCCAGGGCATCGTTCACACTTCTCTGAACCGTCCAGAATGCGCTCTGATAGCTCGACATTGTACGCGCCGGTCGCTACTCCTGCCATGTCGTCAGCTGGTCGCCCTCTTTCCCCCCAGCCATCGCGCGCCCGTGGCGGAAACTCATCCAAACCAGCCCCAGCCTTTCATCTGGGAAGCTTGCCACGGTTCCATCCCGCTGTTTATCAGTCCTCTGGAACCTCTCAGACCTTGTCTGCGCAGCCTCCATCACCTCGACAACCCCGACAGCACGGATACCGTGCGTCAGCCGGCTCTCGCGACTCCATGTGGCGAGACCTGGCGGATGGAAACATTCTTATCAAAGCTCCCTCACGCCCACTCTCACCCAGTCCATCTGCACCGCGTCTCGACCCGCTGAACAGCCCTGGACCAGTTACACCTCTCGCACTCGAGGATGCAGGTGGCTATCTGGGCTCTGGCACAACCACTGACCCTACTGCTCGCGAAAGCCACTACTCCGGCCCGGCGCCTGATGCAGTGGATAAGCTCATCGCCCGCGAGGCCGAGCGGGCCCGGCAGAAGGCCAGAAAAGGGCTGAAGGGCTACTGAACAGCCACATCATCGCGAGAAATTGATTTCCTCCATATTGCATTTTCATTCTCATTTTCTTTTGTCTTCTCGTGTATTATGAGATCATGCGCCTATACCCCATATCGCCAAACCCAGACATTTTCAACTCTTTTCTTTCGGCTACTGTGTTACACACGAACTTTTTCTGGTTTTTCCGTTGCTTACATTTTCTCCTCTCTCGGAGTTCTCTCGATTTCTCGAGATTACATCTACTTCACCTTCAGCTTCACTTTACCGGGGACTGTACAGAAACAGACTGTCTTCCTCGTGGCTAGACTGAAATAGGAATAGAAATTGACCGCGATCAATGTTTCAAGCATTCTATCTATTGAAATTGGTATCCTTATCGATCATTGGTCTTGAGACGACTATCACCGTAAGGTATATGTACTGTACTAGTACTGATGCGGAAAGCGTAGCCACCCCGAGGTGTCGACCGGCAGTTTTGCCGCCCGGAGCTGGCTTGCAACTCCCCGAGCCGCCGGATTTTGCGGGGCCGCATCTTCAATCAATTGTTCCTCATCTTATTTGTCTCCCCCATCTTTTTTCATCTTTCCCCACGACTGCATCCCTTCTCCCTCCAACTCCAGAGGAACTGCATAGATTGTCTACTGATACTTCGAGCTGTGATATTGATCTCCTTGTATTTCTCGCAATCCATGGACGACATTCGAATCTATTAGACCATCCTCAATCCTGTAGTCCGATAACGGACCCCCAAACGCACACCCCGATCGAGTTTTATACCTGTCGGCCAGGTGCAGCCACTCGGATTGCCTCACTGGCCTTACATTCGAAGATTGAACCTCCCTCACACTCAGAAGCATCCGCCGCCCATGTCATCAAATCCTAGTCCTGTCGCCTCGCCAACAACCAGTCTGGCGGAGCGCCCATCCTCACAGAAAATGGCCAAGGCCGGCACAGAGAGCGGGGTGCCCCCTCCCTCTACGAGCTCGAAGCGCGATTACAAGGGATTTGTTGCGGGCGTGTTCTCCGGAATCGCAAAATTAACAGGTACGTATTTTTCAAATATCCGCGTTTGGCGCTGCTAGAAGAGACAAACTAATTCGCCGTTGCTGCTTCCTAGTTGGACATCCGTACGTCTCTTTACCCTCCACCCGAGAACCCCATTTCGCAGGATTAATTGTTGGTCGACGATCGCAGGTTCGATACGGTCAAAGTACGCCTACAAACCAGCCATGAATCACACTTCCGCGGTCCGGTCGATTGTGTACTACAGACGGTGCGCAAGGAGGGAGTAAGCGGGTTATACAAAGGAGCCACGCCGCCGCTGGTCGGATGGATGGTGATGGATTCGGTGTAAGTCCTGTTGTGATGATTTCGAAAGCCTAAACCATAGGACCACCGAATGTTGACCATGTCCCATCGTCGTTCAGGATGCTGGGGTCGTTGACGTTATACCGCCGCCTACTACTCGAGAATGTCTTTTCGAAGCCGCACATACGCGCGATGACACCCTTCAGCGGTCGCCAGACCGATCCCACCACCCTCCCGAGTTTCGGCCACGGAATCGCGGGCATCATGGCGGGGACGACGGTCAGCTTCATCGCGGCGCCGGTGGAACACGTCAAAGCGCGACTGCAGATTCAGTATTCGGCGGACAAGACGAAGCGCATGTACTCGGGCCCGATTGACTGCGTGCGGAAATTGGTAAGGGCTATAATCACTCGCTACCCGCTTCAATGCGCTGCTGGTGTTGTCGTGGACACGGGAAGTGTGCTGACTTTTGTGTTTCTGGTAGCTTCGAACGCATGGAATCTCGGGACTTTATCGCGGACTCTGCGCCACGATCGTGTTCCGGGCGTTCTTTTTCTTCTGGTGGGGTTCTTACGATGTTCTGACGCGGATGTTGAAAGAGAAGAGCAGTCTGTCGGCGCCCGCGATCAATTTCTGGGCGGGTGGAATCTCGGCGCAGATTTTCTGGCTGACTTCGTATCCGTCGGACGTGGTGAAGCAACGGCTGATGACGGACCCGATGGGCGGGGCCCTTGGGGACGGGGAGCGAAAGTTCCGGCGGTGGAAAGATGCGGCGGTCGCGGTGTATCGCGAGCGAGGATTGAAAGGATACTGGAGGGGATTTGTACCGTGTTTCTTGCGAGCATTCCCGGCGAATGCCATGGCTCTGGTTGCATTCGAGGGGGTGATGCGGTCGCTGCCTTGAATGGGTATAGTACACGGTACTATAAATGCGCTTTAACGACACTACCTAGACTAGACTAGACTAGACACATCTAGAATAACTCGAATAGAACCATGAATTTAATCATGGCAGCAGTTATGGCAGCAATGGCAGTTCTGCAGTGCAACGGCCGCATGCGGCGCGATCTGGTCCCAATGCAACGGCTGGGAACAAGCCTGGCTTGGCATCTTTTAGCTGGATGCAGATCTTCTAAGTTAGGTTACTTACCGTACCTACACAGTAACTAACTTAACGAGCACTGGATTCGGTCCGCGCGTCCAGTTCGTTTCCCGGCAGCCTGCCATTAAACCCGACCACATCTTCTTCCATCATCGCAGTTCTTCACCTTCTCTTCTCTCTCTCCCCCCTCACGCTCCCCAACTCCACCAACTCTCTCCACTCACTCTCTACAGTATGTTTGGGGCACGGTTGGTGATTTCTTTTCATCCTCTTGCTGGTTAAATCTCCGCTGCCAATTCGTACCGTACCTACATCCTATCGGGCCCAGACCAAGCCACCGAATCACCCGAATCCTGTGCGTCGACCCAGCTCCGAATCGACCGACCGCTGCAAAACCACCTTGATCGCTTACTTAGCTTCCCTGCTATCCCTCGAATACGAGAAAGGAACGACAATCCCCCCTGCAACTCCCATCGCAAATTAATCTTTCTTGCAGTTGAGCCGGGCTTGGCTACGATGGCCGCGGCACGCCACATGCGTCGCACTAGTCCCATCACCTTGCTACTGGCGGCTTTGCTAGCCTTCGGCTTCCTGTGCTTCTTGCTCTCCCCATCCCCTTCCGCCGCCGCTGCGGCCGCCGGTAACGCACCCCCCGACCTCGACTCCTCACAACTCCGCCGCGAAGACGCGGCCGAGCACCCGCTATCACCCCCGACGAAACCCTTCCTCAAATCCCAGGCCGTGCGCGAGGATGGCCACGCCGCGGCGCCGCCGGTGGAACACTACAACCTGAACGCGCTGACGAGCACCAGCGACGCCGCGCGGAAAGGCGAGCGGGTGCTCATCCTGACGCCGCTGGCGCGGTTCTACCAGGAATACTGGGACAACGTGGTGGCGCTGAGCTACCCGCACGAGTTGATTTCGGTCGGGTTCATCGTGCCCAAGACGAAGGACGGCAACGCGGCGGTCGCGGCGCTGGAGCACGCGATTAGCGTCACCCAGAACGGGCCGGTGGCCGACCGGTTCGCCAGCGTCAGCATCCTGCGGCAGGACTTCGAGCCGCCGCTGCAGTCGCAGGACGAGAAGGAGCGGCACAAGCTGGAGAACCAGAAGGCGCGCCGCGAGTCGATGAGCCTGGCGCGCAACAGCCTGCTGTTCACGACGCTGGGGCCCGCCACCTCGTGGGTGCTGTGGCTGGACTCGGACATCATCGAGACGCCCCCCTCGCTCATCCAGGATCTGACGGGCCACGACCGCCCCGTCATCGTGCCGAACTGCTTCCAGCGCTACTACAACAAGGACGCCAAGAAGATGGACGTCCGGCCGTACGACTTCAACTCGTGGATCGATAGCGCCACGGCGCAGCAGTTGGCGGACACGATGGGGCCCGACGAGATCCTGCTCGAGGGCTACGCGGAGCTGCCCACCTACCGCAGTCTCATGGCCTACTTGGCCAACAAGGACTACCCGCAACCGGGGCGGGAGATCCGGCTGGATGGCGTGGGCGGGACCGCGCTGATGGTCAAGGCGGACGTGCACCGCGACGGGGCGATGTTCCCGGCGTTTCCGTTCTATCATCTGGTAGAGACGGAGGGGTTCGCCAAGATGGCGCAGCGGTTGGGGTACGAGGTGTTTGGGTTGCCGGATTACTTCGTATGTGCTTCCCCCAGGCCCCGGACGACATGTGGGAGCAAGTGCTAACTGATGCTAGGTATACCACTACAACGAGTGATGCACCACCTAAATGTGGATGTATGTGCTGTGCGCTTGTGTGTTAATGAATCGGCGTCGGCTGGCGTGTGGCCAGAGGTTTGATTTCATGTTCGTACTTGTACTTATACCTATAGAGCCGCCAAAGGAAAAAAAAAGAAGATGAACAATAATTTAGATTTCTCTCTATAACTCCCTTATTTCCATCCACCATCATCACAACAAACTCCTCACCTTCTCACCCTTCTCACTCTGCATCAAATGCGCATTCACCGGCGTCAGAGCCCTCCCCCGCAGCAAAAACCCGAGCACATTCTCCATCGCCAACCGCTCAAAGCCCACATGCGTATCCACCGTGCCCCCGGCATTATGGCTGAGCATCATCACCCGCCGATCCGTCGCCAACCGCGGATGCACCGCCGGCTCCCGGGCGTGCACATCCATCCCCACCGCACTGATCCGCCCTTCCTCCAACGCCTGCACCAGCGCCTCCTCATCCACCAACCCGCCCCGCGCGATATTCACCAACCTCCCCCCTTTCTTGAACTTGCGGAGCGTGGGCCCGTCAATCACCGTGCGCCCCGCGAACGGCGTCGCGAGCACCACGCAGTCCGCCTGCCCCAGCACGCCGTCCAGCGTCTCGCTGAAGGTCGCGTTGATACTCCCCTCCACCTCGGGCGCCTTGCGCACGAGATCGTGGTACACGACCCGCATCCCCGGGAACGCGGCGCGGGCTTTCCGCGCGATCGTGAGCCCGATCGCCCCCAGGCCGACGATCCCCAGCGTCTGGGTGGAGGGGTTCCGCGCTGTGAGCGGCGAGTGCGTGTGCGCGTCGTGGAAGGCGATCGGCGAGAGGCTGTGCGCGGCCGCGTGCGACCACCGCAGGTTTCGGAAGACGGAGAGGATGAGGAAGAGCGTGGCGTCGGCGACGGATTCGCTGGACGCCGCGGCGCCGTTGCAGTAGGTTATTCCTTCATCCAATCACCCAGTCATTAGTATTGGGGTTTGTGTGTTGGGGCACGGGGTAGGGTAGGGGAAACGGGGAAAGGGGGCAGGGAGGGATGATTGAAGCGGAGCGCAATCTATATAACCCGTACTGGGCCGGGGGGGGGGGCATACCGTATCTCGCTAAACACTCCACATCCACCCAGTCATACCCGGCCCCCGCGCTGGCGATGATCTTGACCGTCTCCGGCAGCAACGCGATCAGCTCCTCGTCCCAGTTGCCCATCTCGCCGCCCGTGTTCCAGAAGGGCCGGAGGATCGCGTCAAAGCTGCCCCACCGGCGCTCCTGCAGGGCGCGCTTGAATTCCGGGCGGGCGCGCTCGGCGGTCGGGGGCCGGATCACGTCGAAGTTGGCGGCGAAGCGGGCGTAGAGGTCGTGGTTGTATTGGATGGGGTCGCCCAGGTGGAGGACTTTGGGTTTCGGCATGGTTGGATGTTTTGGGTGAGGGGTTTCTGGGGGATTTTTGCAAGGGAGGAGGGACTGGGTTGGTTGATGCTATGTGTTGTGTGTATGTGGGTTGTTGTTCTGCTTGTTCTTATAGAGGTTGTTGATGCTGGATGCAGGGAGTGTATACTTCATTTACGAATTGGGAAGTATTCCCCATGGGGAAAGTTAGTATCCGTGGAAGTGAGGATCAGACCCTACTTCAATAGCCGTCAAAGGCCGACTACAACTCCCAGCACAACTTCAATATCCGACGGCAATTAGCCGACTGCATTCCTATCCTATCATACATGATAGTGCTTCAACTACTGCATTCCGTCCAACACAATCACACAGCGTCAGCCGTACTCGCACCCTGAACACCACCGCCAACGCCGCCAACCCGGCCCACCGCCAATCGCACCACCGACGCAATACTCGCACCCCCCAGGATATCAAACACGGCTATCTCCGCCTGCAGCTCCCGCGAAAACCAATTCCGGAGCTCCACCGCCGCCAGCGAGTCCACCCCGTACTGATGGATCGCTTTGTCCACGTCGATCTCGTCCACCGGCACCGACAGCATGATCGCCACCTTCTCCCGCGTCGCCTGGAGCGCAACCTCGACCGCCTCGCTCGTCGTCCGGGCCGCCGCGAACCGGGCCGCCAGGTTGGAGCTGCCGTGGTCCGACGCAGAAGCTGACGCAGACGCTGACTGTCCCTCCGCAGGTGTCTCGAGCAAGGTAGATAGATGGCGGAAGAAGGGCCGTTTCATCCAGTCGGCCTTGGCGCGACCGGTCTCCGCGGTGCGTGGCGTGATGCCGACCACGACCTGACTCTGTAGCGGCGACGAGCTCTTCTGGTTGCAATAGATGTCCAGTAATCCGTGGAGGTCCGCCTCGGAGATCTCGTCCCACACGGTGTTGGCCAGGAACAGGTCGCGCTTGTCCGAGTTCTCGTGGAAGTATCCGGCTGACAGGAAGAGGCCCAGATCTAAAGAGACGGCGTGCTCGCCCTGGCTCACGCGGTACCGGGCTAGACCGTCTAGAAACGTGTTTCCTGCTGCGTAACTGGCATCAGTGAGGGGTCCGCAGATTCCGCTGATGGAGGAGAGCATGACGAAGAAGTCCATGCCTCGCGGGAGAAGCTCGTGCAGGTTCCAGGAGCCCTGGGCTTTCGGTGCCGTGCATGCCTTCCAGGATTCGTAGTCGAGACTTTCGAAGTTGCCGCTCCTGACAACCATTGATGCTTGTACGCAACCTTTAATCGGAGGCATCAGTTGGCGACATACATCGAGGACGACTCTCAGGGAAGCTCGATCCGTGATATCACACATTGGCGTGACGACTCGGGCACCCTGGCCCTCCAGGCTTGCCACCAACTCGCGTGCGTTCTCGTTCTTCTGACCCGAACGTGAGAGGAGGACCAAGTTGCGAGCGCCGCGCTCCACAAACCAACTGGCTATACTTCGACCAAGGCCCCCCAAGCCGCCTGCAATCACATACGCGGCGTTGGGTTCAAATGCAAAAGATGGTGTAGTATCCAGAAGTGTCATGACTTGCTCGTCATCCCGAAGCTCCACCACTACCTTGCCCGAGTTTCTCCCACTCTGCAGATGGCGCAAAGCTTGCTCAAGATCTCCAACGCCAAACACCTGTAACGGTTGAGGAGTCTCCAAATCGCCTGCTTTGATCAACTTGAACACATCATCTGTCAAAGCTTGTTGAATCAACTGCGGGCGGTCAAACGCCATCTCGGCAAGGTCCACCGCCGTGAAGGTCACATTCTTCTCAAATTGCAACATCGGAAGCTTCGTATTCGTTAGGATATCGTTCTTTCCAATCTCGATGAATCGTCCAAATGGCGCAATGCACTCCCAAGATGCGATAAGCATTTCGCCGGCCAGTGAATTGAGCACAACATCGACACCCCGGCCTCCCGTCAGGCGTTTGATTCCCTTGGCGAACAGTGTATTGCGGCTGGAGAAGATGTGATCCTCCGGGATATTATAGCGCTCCATCAGGAATCGTTTCTTCTCTTCGGTCGAAACAGTCGTGAAAATCTTGGCTCCGCAATACATAGCAACCTGGATGGCTGCCTGCCCGGTGCCGCCTGCGCCTGAGTGAATCAGGACCGACTCCCCTGCTTGCAGCCTCGCCAACCGCGTCAGCGTAATCCACGCAGTAGCGAAGGCCACAGGAATCGCAGCCGCAGTCACGAATGACATTGGCACAGTTTCGTCCGCGATCTTGACGACAGACATATTCTCACGCACACGAACGTAGTTTGCATAGCGACTCGGATGAAAGACAACCACCCTATCACCAGCTTTGAACCGCTGGCACTGGGACCCGACACGGACCACAATTCCCGCAAACTCAGCACCGAGCGTGTCGCTTTCCAGGCGGCCCAAGGCAATCAAGACGTCGCGAAAATTGAGGCCCACAGCTTTCACATGAATCTCAATCTCGTCCGGCTTCAGGAGATCATGTAGAGATCTATCCTCGACAAACTGGATGATGTGCAGAAGACCTGGCGTGCCAACTTCGAGGCGGAGCGGTGGGCCTGCGCTGTATGCTCTGAGCTCTCTTTGCTGTGGTAGCTTCATCTTCGCGATGGTCTGAGAGATACCTCGAGCGGCGACCAAACGACCGATGTGGATCACCCCGTCGATCACTCTATACTCTGTGTCGACGTCCGTTGCTTCTGATGTGACGGTTTCGAATACCTTAGCAATCTGCTCTGCCTTGTGCAAGACCATGCTTTCCTCTATGGATAAAGTTGTGATCTTCGCTCTGGACAATTCGCGGGCAAGAACACGAAACAAACCGTCAACAAGTCGAAACTGGGGCGAGGGTTCAGGGCCTCCTCCGCTGTCTACCCAGATGAGATTCGTCGTTGTGGTTATCAACTGTTGCAGGCCTTCATATTCTTCCGCTTCCATGTTGTATGTGAAAGGAAAGTCGTAGTCGAGGAGGGAGATGTCCAAGTTACCGGAAGAATGGTCTCGTTTCTTGATATCCTCCAGACCTCGCTTCACGGCGCTAACTTCAGTCTGGTCAAGTAGCTCAGATAGCATATTTGCAAGCTCAACCTGACGGGGATTGGCGGTGTTGAGAACGATATTGACTTCCTTCTGTGTGATTGGCGCGGAAGGCTTGGCTCGAGCCATAACGGTCCTCGTCGCCTCCATCTTCGTAACGGGAGACACGGCGCTCGCAACGATAAGCGTTCCTTCATGACATGAAGTATCGACGTAGTCATCTATCGCAAGCTCGCACCCTGAGAATCCTGAATCTTTTAACAAAGTCTCCCATCGATTGACATCAACACACGGATGACTCTGGCGGTAGGCTTCACTTGCTACTCAGGCAATCAGCGTGGCTTCGCACACATTCATTCAGAGAGACTCACAACGCCACCAACCCTCAAAGAGCCCGAACACAAAGCTAGCCCGAACCGGATCAGGATGCGTGATCTCGAAAAGCAGCAATTTCCCGCCCCTGTCTATACATCAGCACCTGTTCACATCTACCTCACAAGCGACGTACGTTTTCAACAATTTTCGAACGTTCCTCAGGCTGGCTGCTAGATTGGTTGTTGCATGAAGGACCTAATCCATGTCAGTACTGGCGTCCAACATCCTCAACCCAAGGAAGCGACACGCACCAAAAAAGCAACAACCAAGTCGTACGATCCCGAACCAAAGCCTTGGGTCTCTGGATCCTGCTCAATATCCAACACACGGAAATTCATCCGCCGCTTTTCGGTCTCGAAGCGGTTTACGGCGTCTGGGAAGAACGAGCTGGAGATGTCAGTGAAGTCCCATTGGGCATAGCGCGGTGCATTTTCCATATCCGGGGAAGCCAGGGCCTTGATGCAGAGCTCAGTCATCGCCCCAGTGCCAGCCCCGATCTCGAGGATGTTCATGCGAGGGTTTTTGTGAGCCAGCGCGTCGATGTATCGTGCGAGGGCCGTTGCCGCTGGAAGGCCGTACAACATCTCGGAATACACATCGGTAAGCAGATTGTCCTTGAAGAGATGAGGCAAAGGATCGTTGAGAATCTCCAGAAGGTTCTTGCAGAGAGTGCTCACGAGAAGGCCGCGCTTGCTGGCCCTTTCAACCCGTTTATGGACCTCTGCTACGTAGGCCTCGTCGTCCATATGATGCCGCCACTCGATTGAGCCGAAGTCCGACACATCGAGCTCCAGTAATCGTTCACGCTCCAGAATCCACTCAATGTAGAGAATCGTGTGAGGGGGTAGAGTGCTTTTGTCCATCTCACTGAGCGGATCGGCGTATTTGTTGATGCCGGTCGCAATCAGGAACTCCATATCCCGCAAATGCTGCACCGGGCCCGAAACTTGGAGTTCCTCTCTGCCAAACGCAGTTAGGAATCCGTGGTTGGTGAGAAGATCGGTGTCTGGCTTGTATTCGACGTGATGGCATAAATTATCGGCCTTGAATTGGTCTGAGAGTGAGACATTCTCTGGACTCGCGATTGAGGTCACTTTTAGTCCTTCTAGGTTTAATATAGCCTTGGATACGTTGCGGTCATATGCCGTCATGGTATACTGTGTGCTGCCAAGAGCAGATTGAACGGAAGTCGCATAGACCTTGATGAGTTCTGCCGAAGGATAGCTTAATCCACCTGTATTGGAGATCCAGAGTCGGGTGATGCTCGTGGGCACGGAGACGGGAATCGTTCGCTGTCCGGCGTCAGTGGCTAGCGCTGCCATCATTTGAACCACACCGTCTAGCGTGGTAGGGTGGATTGTATGCGCGGGATAGACCTCTGATCCTGTTGTGCAGTCAGGCTTGAAGACCTTGACTTCTGCAATCATGGCTTTTTCATCGTTCTGCCTGGACACGTTGCCCTCAATGACTCTGAACATCGATCCATAGTAATACCCACAGTTGCGCAGGCCGTTATAAAATCTGCTGGAGTCTTCATGCGATGCACATTGCTCGCTTGCACGCTGGCAATTCTCAACAAGGGACGCCTGCCATTTAGCTTCTTCACCATCGCTGATGTTTGGCGTCTGCACATCGGACTCATAATGAGCTTGGATTGAACCTGAGCTGTTCTCAATCCACGATTCATTATTGTACGTGCAAACGCGGTACTCGAACCAGCCCGTTGCATCCTTGTTGGCACTTCCGACTCGCTTCAGGTAAACGCTCACCTCAACACCATCAGCATGACGTGGAATCTGCAAAGCCGACGAGAAGACCACGTCCTTGATGTCGAACCCTGCGATTCCCCGGCTCTGGTCCGCCAGTTGCTTAATTGCTTCGATAGCCATGACAACCATGCCGGCACCGGGATACAGGATGCTGTTGTTGATCTTATGATCCTCCACCCATGGCATCTCCGAAAGCCGTATGATGTTTCTCCAGCTGGCCTCCATAGGATTTCCATCAGGATCAGGCACACCTAGTAGTTCCGTGTGGCCGAACCGACGGAATCTGTAACCTTTGCTGATGCGGCTCTCGAACCAATATGTCTTGGAGTGGTTAAAGGGGTACTCCGGTAAATTGACGAGCACGCGACGATTGTGTTGCGGCTTAAGTTCACCTCCATTGTTGACTGAAAGCAGGTCAATCGGGTAGCCGCTACAGTGCAAGCGGCCTGCCCCGTGCATCACGCAGTCAACGGCAGAGCGACCACGGCGCAGAAGTGGAATGTAGGTGATTTGATCGTGCTTGCCCACGGCCTTGAGAATGTCTCCACAAGGACTTTGGAGGGCGGAATGAGGCCCAATTTCTAGGAGATGGTCCGGCGCGACATTGCGGCGATGACTTCCATCAAATCTTCGAGTTGATGTTGTTGATTGGGAACACAACTTTGAGACAGCATCGTCGAATAACACTGGCGATACCAGGTTCCTTACCCAGTACTCGGGCTTCGATAGCTCCTCTTCCGAGATCCATGCCCCTGTGATGCTAGATATCATCACCGGCGGCTTCTTGGCCTTGGCTGGTCGTTCCAGCTCTGCTAACAGTTCTTGATATATGCCGGCAATCTCCTTCATCTGAGATGAGTGATATGCGACATTGACTGCAAGCTTTCTTGCAAAAACCTTCTTCTCGACTAGAATCTGATGCAGAAAGTCGATCTGGCTCGCTTTCCCGGAAATAGTGACGCTGGTAGGGCTGTTGATGCAAGCAACTTCGAGCTTGAGTTCACGGAAGTGAGAAGCCACGGACTTCAGGTATTGCTGCACTTCTCGGCTCGACATACCCACAGCGAGCATAGCGCCATTCATACCACTGGCCAGATGTCTTGTGAATTGCCATGCAAGAGCGCGTTTACAGTATTCGTCCTTTGCGCCACCTTCTGGGATTTCTTTCTGGGACCGTCTGGAACAGCGTCAGCATATGAGCAGGTGTCATGAGAGCATGATGCTTCCGGAACCAACTTACCTAAAACAGGAAATATCAAACAGGGGTTCGCTCTTCGCACGATCTTGACACTTTTCCCCGAATTGCATTGCCATTAGCGCAGCTAGAGCATTAGGTGCCACAGTACGGTACTTCCCTAAGATCCCGGTGAGGAAGCCTCTATAGTACGCAATCTTCAGGGCAGAACCTTTTGTGATTGCACCAGCGCAATAACTGGATTTTCCGCAAGATATTAGCTCAGTTCACTGGAGGAGGTAATTCAAGGAATTGACTTACGCAGCTGCAATCTCACCAGAGGAATGGCCTACCACCGTATCAGGCCTGAGACCCCAAGATTGGAGGAGCTCTACTAAGGCAATCTGCAGTGCTGTGCAGAGTGGCTGTCCAAACGTCGGGTCGTTGACTCGAGAGTCAACTTCATCTCTCTGCAACTCGTCTGCAAGAAAGGTGAGTACTCTGAAAAGCTAAGGTGCTCGGAAGCGCTCACCTAGAACATCCCACGTACAACCAAGCCCCTTGAAGTAGTTGCCCGAATCAATTAGACTAGTCTTGAAGACATCGTATCGATCTATCAGCTCACGGCCCATAGCATACCACTGGGCTCCTTGCTGCTTGCGGTTAGTTGGGCCTTCAGATAGTAACTGTAGGGGTACTCACGCCCGTGAAGATGAAGGCTAAATGTGGGTTTGGCTTGGAGCATGTAGCAGTGCTAATCCTCTCCATTGCAACGTGCAGGTCTTCCGCTGGCTTTGCAACGACAAAGGCCCTCCATGTAAGTTCGCTCCGCCTCGCGCACAGTGTAAAGGCCAAGTCTTGTATGCCGGCCACCGTGGGTCGGTTCATGGCTTCCGTAGCAGCTACATACTGCCGCCACGACTGGGTAAGTCTTTTGATACCTGCTTCATCTGCTACAGACCACACTAGAACGGCACATTGAGATGTGGGAATCACAATGCCATTCCTCTGAGTATTAGAAGAATCGGTGCCATTCTTAGTTCGACCATTTGCCTGTAGTAGGTGCTCTTCGTTGTGTAGCAAGGGAGGCTCGATGGCAGTCTGGTGACGTCCATCTTCGATACCGTGCATGCAAAAGGTGTTGTAAGCATCGTCGAGAACGACATGACTATTCGCACCACCAAAGCCGAAGGAATTGACAGAAGCTCTGCGTAGGCCTGGCGAGGGCCAAGAGATTGCATGTCTCAAGATCTTTATCTATGTTAGCAGAAATCAAGCTCAGGGAAGAACAAGTGCTTACCTTCAGATTAAGGTACTGCTCATCGATCTGGGGATTGAGTGTCTGCAAATTGCCACTGTTTGGCGGAATGATCCCTTTCTCCAAGATAAGAACTGCTTTGATCAGGCCCGCAATACCACTCGCTCCCTCTAGGTGGCCGATGTTGGATTTGACAGAGCCCCTATAGGCTGCATTAGACTGCAAATATTAGACTCAAGTTGCAGATCACTCACACGTAAAGTGGGTCGTCGGATGAGCGATAACCTTGAAAGGCTGATCCGATCGCCCTAGTCTCGATGGGATCGCCAACCGGAGTCCCTAGCCAATGTTAGCGATATTATACCCCATGTGACTCAGGATCTGCTCACCGGTGCCATGCGCCTCGAAGTATCTGGTTGAACGCATATCAAGACCGGCTTTCCGATAGGTTTCACGAATCAAGCGGACCTGCGCGTCTTTACTTGGCTGCAGGATCCCCGGAGTTTTGCCGTCCTGGTTGGAGCCCGACGACCGAATGACCGCTCTGACAGTGTCTCCGGCTGCAATGGCCTCATCGAGACGTTTGATAATCACAGCACCGACGCCTTGGCCTCTTGCATATCCGTTGGCACGATTGTCAAAGCTGTAACAGCGGCTATCGCGGGACAGGAGCCCAAGGTTATCCAAGCCGATCGTCATCTCAGGGGCGAGTATGACGTTACACCCGAGGGCAATTCCCTGTGTGAGAGGTCAAAAAAGGTTAGACTTACACCCATATCAAATGTGTTGTGGAAGAAGTAAGGTAGGAAGAGGGCTCACGAACCATCGTCGCATCACCACTCCATAGTGACTGACATGCCAAATCCACGGCCATGAGACTGCTGGAGCAGGCAGTGTCTACTGTTGCGCTTGGACCTTGCAAGTCAAAGAACCAACTGATACGGTTTGCGATCATACTCTGGGAGCTGCCCATGGTAGCGGTCTTGGGAAGATTTAGAGTGTCCTTGGTCTGGATTGCATGATAGTCGTTGCAAAAGGAACCAGCCATCACGCTCGTCTTTGAACCGGCCACCTCGTTCATCGGAAGGCCCGCGTTCTCGAGAGCTCGATACACGGTCTCCAAGGCGAGGCGCTGTTGTGGATCCATGGCCTTTGCTTCGGTGTCGGAGATGTTGAAGAAAGGCGCGTCAAATGCCGCGAGATCTTGAGTGAGAAAGTGACCTCCTCTGCAAGACACACTGTGCAACTTATCTCTGTTGGTGTTGTGATGGCCATCGATATTCATTCGGTCCGCGGGGAACTCGCTGGATACACATCGACCTTCAACCAGCATGTTCCAGAACGCATTTTGGGTCGTTGCATCTCCGGGAAACTGGAAGGATAGCCCGATGATGGCAAGCGGGGGGACCACGTTGGACGCCATGATGAATAAAGCTGCCTGAAAGATAAAATGTTATCACTTGCTGTACAGTCATGTATAGGGAGAGGCTGGGTGTCTTGAATCCCGGTCGACTTACCCCACTGCTTGTCAACTTGACGAAAGGCTTAGCAGTCTGAAGGGTCACATTGACATCTTACGTGATGTGGGTGAGATGTCCAGAGTCATGATCTCATGAAGTGCAAGGAAAGGAGAAGACACGGCACAGATGTGTTAAGTGAATGAAGTGGGATCGTGTTCGCTTGGGTTGGCACGGCCTGGCTTTGTTATCCCTCCCGTCTCTTCCAAGCAGTAACACCGGTGAATTTTGAGGGATTACTACCCATCTGGGCTGTTTAGCATGTGCAATCCATGACTCCGGCTGTCAAAACCGGTCCATTCACTGGAATGGAGGCAAGGCTGCATGGCCCAAATGGACATTAGTGCAACGAGCTTGCATGACTCGTGGGAGGATCGGGGATCATCCCCAGCCCGAAACAGATAGCCGAGTTCTGTTCAAGGTTCCTATTACCGAGTGACAAGACGATTCTTGAGAAAGGCAATATAATCAACTTGCCGTGTGGTCCTCTCCTCCTCCTTTCACTTGCTTCCGGGCGGAGTTTGTCAAGTTTGCCATCTTGCGAAACAACAACTTTCTCTACTCACACGGTCCTTCAGCATGCACATTCTTTGGTATGTCGACTAGATATCAAAAAGCCCACTACCTTACTCTCTTGATATACTCACATAAAGCCAGTCTACACGGAGCCGGCTCAAACTCTCGAGTAGGTCATCTCACATCCCCATCACGCCCCAAATCAAAACCAGCCAGGCCAGCTGACAGCCTCAGGTCTTCGAGATCCAAACCGCAGCCATTCGGTACGAACTCGGAGATAACCACACCTACGACTTCATCGAAGGCAACATCCCTGCCCCGATGCAGCCGGGTAAGCCTCATTCCCCCTTCTCCTCCTCAGCACCAGCCTCCACAAGCCAGGAACCAAACGTGGTCACAGGGATCGAACTCATCGCGACGAAGGACGAGTCGATGTACGCTTACTTTGACGAGAAGAACCCGGAAAGCGGAGTCGCCGCCTACGGGCACCTGGAGGAGCTGCTCTACCACGAAGGGCCCTACGACGGCGTCATCGCGTTCAGCCAGGCAGGCACGTTGATCCTGACCTACCTCGCGCATCTCGCCAAGCAGCCGGACCGCCCCCTGCCATTCAGGTTCGCCATCATCCTCTCGATCACCCACCCACCCCTGGACTACGGCGCCATCCAAAGCGGGGAGATCCGGCCGATAGACCTCGGAGCCCACCAGGATGTGGTCCGCATTCCCACGGCGCACATCTGGGGCTCGCAGGATCTGGCGGCGGGCGAGATTGCGGTGACAAATACCATCTGCGCGGCCGGGGTGCGGTGGGTGTATGTGCATGCACAAGGGCATGACATTCCCCGGGCCGGGGCCAGGAGCGATGTAACCCAAACTGTGCACGTCATTCGCCGGGTCATCGATGCCGCATCTAAAGCAGAGTAACTAGGACTGCACTGCACCTATTGTAAAGTACCACTAGTGGATGCAGATCATTTAGTTGTGACACGATTTTGTTTGCTTCTCGACTGGAAAGAAAGTGACATGCAAGGTCCCGGTGAATCACCACGCATTCACTCCTACCTGGTGTGTGCAGGGGTCGTGCGGGTCTGATTTCTTTTACTAAGAATGATCTAGTAGCAATGTAAGCTAAGCTTCTGGCTGAACTCTGGGCGGATCCGCCCAGTAAGGTTCAATGATCGATGATCTCAAAGAGTCCTTTCTTTTTGTTGTCAGGTATCCAGCTGAGTACCGTAATCGTGCCCTTATATGTGGATGATTCCCAGGCACCTATCTGCTTTCTTCGCGGGAATCCCGGTTAGCACTGCAGCAACATCAACCCACCAAGTCCCAGAGCAATGGATGTAAATCACAAAACCCATAACTCGGTCCCCGAATCGCACGCCCTGTCATCCATGAGTGCCACATCGGCCGAAGAACAGAACAACGAGGTCTTTGGTCAGCCGAGGTACATGCATGGCGCTCGACTGTGGTTCGCTGGCGGCGGGTAAGTTTTAATCGATCTGACAGCATCACCGAACATTACTATCACTAACTACCTTGCCTAATGTCACAGTATCGCGCTGAGTCTATTCCTCGCCACGGCTGAGATCACAATCATTAGTACCTCACTAGTCACCATCAGCCATCACCTGGATGGCTTCGATCAAAGCACCTGGATCATCACCTCCTACCTGCTGGCGTTCGCGGGCTTCCTCACCGTCTGGGCCAAATGCAGTCACTTTATTGGGCTCAAGATAACGATTCTAATCTCACTAGCCACCTTCGTGGCCTTCTCAGGAGGCTGCGCTGCTGCCCAGACCATGAGTCAGCTGTGAGTTTAGTTTCCCTGGTCACCCTCCCCCCTCCTCCCTGCCACACCTGGTCTGATTGCTTTCGCACAATAGCATTATCTGCCGCGCCTTCCAGGGCATCGGGGGATCAGGGGTCTTTACCTCGTGTCTTTTTGGCCTGATCTGCCTCCTTCCCCCTGCCAAGTTTGACATCGCCAGTGCAGCGGGGTCAGGTGTGCTGACGCTGGCGCTGATCCTGGGCGCATTAATTGGGGGTGGCATCAGCACATCCGGCGCCTGGCGTTGGATCTTCCTATTCAAGTAAGTGAGCTATGCGAGCCATGTAGGTCGGTGTCGACTGCCTCTAGTGCTGACATGCCTTGTTGCTCTAGTGTTCCGGCCGGGATAGTGGCATGGGCAACCATCTGGATCCTGGTTCCCAACGACTTTGAGAGTTCCCGAAAGGCCGGCGACCAGATTCATGGGCTCTGGAACTTCCTGACCAAAGCAGACACCGTTGGCTGCCTGCTGCTGCTCTCCTTCTCCGTCTTCTTCGTGGCCGCCTTCGAGGAAGTGAAC
The DNA here is from genome assembly GCF_003184825.1 of Aspergillus fijiensis CBS 313.89. Lineage (NCBI taxonomy): Eukaryota > Fungi > Ascomycota > Eurotiomycetes > Eurotiales > Aspergillaceae > Aspergillus > Aspergillus fijiensis. The sequence goes on along the minus strand of NW_024469024.1, from coordinate 185,296 downwards.
ATCCGGTACGCGTGGTCGTCAGCTGCCATCATCGCCATGCTGACGATCTCGGGCGTGTTGCTGGTTGGGTTTATCGCATGGGAGTGGTCCGTGGCCAATCGCAAGTATTGGGGATTCGAGCCGATTCTCCCTTGGAGCATCCTCCGTAACCGAGTGTTGCTGGGAGCCATCCTGTGAGTCGAAGCCCCCCTCCCGCTCCTCTTGCCTCCACTCGTTCATCGCCTGACAACACACCCCTCCCCCCAGGGGCTGCTTCCTCACAGGACCTGCGGTCACAATCCTGTACATCGAAATCCCGCAGCGCTTCCAGACCGTCAACCACAGCACCGCGATCGGCGCCGGGGTGAAGGTCCTCACGTTCGGGCTGGGCTCGCCCGTCGGCGCGGGGATTTGCAGTCTCCTGGCCGGGCGCCTGCGCACTCCGTTCGTGTATCTGGCGGCGGCAGGGTCCGTGCTGCAGATCGTGGGGGCCTTCCTCCTCTCCTCGGTGCCACCCACCGTGGACATCTGGCCGGGCCAGTACGGATACATGGTGATCACGGGTCTGGGGACAGGGATTTCCATCGCGGCGCTGTACATGTGTGTGCCGGTGGTGGTGACCACGGATCAAGGTTGGTGTCCTCTAGCCGGAGCTCTAGTGCTTACCACGCACGTTCAGTAGTCTCAAAATGCTTTTCTCCGCCGCTAACTAGCTGACTTCGCTTTGCGCAGCCACTGCCATGGGCCTGACGCTCCAAGCGCGCATGATCGGGGCCTCCCTCGGCGTGGCCATCGTCAACAGCATCTTGATCGATTACGTCAAGGGTCATCTTCCGGCAACCGAGGCAGCAGCAGCGGATCCGAACCTGCTCTCCGGGTTTCCGACGGCGACCCAGGAGGAGATTCGCAAGGTCTACGCGGCGGGGTACAATCGACAGATGTACGCGGTTGGGGCGTTTGGAGCGGCGCAATTGATCGCTGTTGCCTTGATGTGGAAGAGGGAGCAAGTCCGGTTTGTCAAGTGAACGGGGCCACTCCACTCCCCAATCATCTCAGTGCACTTCGCTTCGATTCAAATTCTGTTGACGTGATTGAGCCTACTAGTGCAGCTAGCTATGTAGGTCCGGCGTCGAAGCAAAGAACCTTTCCGGACCACCCAAATCCTAATCAGAGCAACGCATTCGGGGCTCTCCTTGAACCCTGTGTGTTCCTGCTTGCTCACGTCTTTCCCGTGACTCTCGGAGTCTGGGGTTCCGCATGCTACATAGCTACAGGTCATCACTCGCAATCAGGCCGCGAAGCACTCGCCCGAACTACTTCCTACCTACTAGGTTACGGATGCATCTGTGCTTCTGGATGCCAGAGCTCTTGTTATCCTGTATGTAATGTTGGCCGTTTGCTGAAAAGAGATAAAATACAAAGAGAAAGGCCTCTCAAATTTCAATTCTAGTTGCCCTAATGCTAATGACATAAATAATGACATAAATCACTGCCATCTAATCGACAGAAAAAGGAAAAAGAAACCCCAAAAAAGCCACACGTGGTGAAACCAATGTTTAGATCACTCCGCCCGCGCGCAACGCCCACCGCACCAACGCCGCGATGCTGCTCGTCACAGCCTCCGTGCGCGGGATCTCATGGCCGCCGCCGTGGTCGTACATTCTGCGTTTCGCCGGGTCGCAGGTCTGCGACAGCTGGATGCCGGCCGAGAGCCGCGGATCGCGCGCGCCGTACACGTGCACCGTGGGGATCGAGAGCACGGTTTGCGACGGGGTGATCTCCCGCCGGATGTCCTCCTCCGACTCGTTCGCGCCGCCGTGGTTCCCGTTCCACCGCGAGGAGCCCTGCAACAGGATCGCCGAGGCGTCGGCCTGCGCCGCGAGCGCCTTCCGCGTCAGGATATCCTTCTCCCACACCTGCGGGGCGATCTCGTAGCCGACCTGCTCCATGATGCGCAGCGGCGAGCCGGCGCAGATGAAGATCGCGGCCTTGAAGGGGAGGGGCTGGTCGGGCGTCTCGGAGAGTTGGAGTAATGCGAATGTGGACGCTACGGCGGCGCCTTGGGAGAAGGTCATGACGGCGTCGTAGGGCCCATGCGTCGTGATGTGTTGCTGCAGCCGCTGGCGGCAGGTCGCGATCTCGTCGACCGTGTCGTTCTCGTACCAGGAGTAGTAGGGGGGTGCGTAGAAGAGATCAACCCCCGGGGCGGGGTCGGTCGTGTGGAAGCCATCGACAAAGTCCCATTCGATGTTCAGTTCCGACAAGCGCGAGCGTAACGCCGCTGGTTTGCTCCTTGAGTTAATGAAGCGATTCTAGAGATGAAGGTAGAGAATTGGGGCTGTTAGACAAACTGACCTGTTTGAGACTTGAAGATCGCACCACTGGTGCCTTTGCCATGTAAGCAGAGAAACTTCATCTTTATCTGTTGGTTTGAAGAAAGCAGCAGTGCAGCAGGAGAAAGGCACAATCACGATACTCGCAAGCAGGTCAAGTGAGGGGCAGAGAGAGTTGGAGAGACTGCAAGGCTGCGAAGGTTACGCGAGTCGGCCCCCACCACTGCACGACCACTGCTGCAGGTGTTTGTTGGCGCTCCTGTCGACCTCCGGCGAGGGGATCAATCTGCTTACTGCAATTGGCTCCGAGTCCGAGACCGAAGGACTCCGATTGCAGTTCGGCGACTTCGAGCACAACTATGGAGTACGTTGTGGATCATCTTAGAGAAGCTATGAGCGTGGATTGCACTGTCGTTCGTTAGCCAAGTACGCTGACATGATTGTATAGAAACTCCGCGGGGTATTTGTAGTCCGAAGGCGTCTTCTGGGCGGTGGGCTGAATTGGAACTGATGGTCATAGTATCCCGGCAGATATATATCAGGTACAATAGGTCCCCCAGAGGGTTTCAGGTTCTAGACTTAATGTTATCCATCTGAATGCTGATATAATTTCCTCAGAGTCACAGATTGCCTGAGCTTCAAGACCATGATTCTTAAATTGTTTGTAGAATTGATTAAATATTCGCGTGCAGTTCATGGATTGAGAGAGGAACTGAAGCTCCAACGCCGGCGTGGTTGGCATGGATAGACCAATCAGCGGACAGCCCGCCGTCATGCGACTCCGCGGCCAAAAAAAATCCCAGCGGGAGCTGCGAACAGAAGCTCGCCTTCCGGTCCAGTTCAGCTTCCACTCGCAGCTTAGTACAACACAACAACGACCTTCCCTTCTGCTCTTTCTTCAACTATCGTTTGTGACTCCTACACCGCTCAATAAAGCTACCATGGTCGCGCCATCTGCTACCCTGTCCGTTCTGAACCGCGCCGACGGGTCGGCTTCCTACCAGTGTCCTTCGACCGGCTCCAATATTCTAGGCTCCGTCAACGCACCTGTCGAGCTCCCCGGTCGCCGTGACGCTCTCAAGCCCGAAGATGCGACCATCGAAGTCTTCGTCAAGCCGGGCACTGCTCCCGCGGGAGTTGGAGAACGCTATGTGGAGGGAATTCTCAAGACACTGCTGGGGCGAGTGATCCTGGGACGCGAGAAGGGCTATCCGCGTCGTGGGGTGGTTATCACGCTGGCTATCATTGGTGGTGAGAGTGTCGGTAGAGGGGATCCGGTTCGTAATTCTTACCTCCATCAACAGACAGACGCTCTATTGGCTTGGTGGTCATCGACTAACGCAGTGTGATCTGCTTCTTCCGTCCAGTATCTGATTCTGCTCCCCGCGCTCCTCCACACTGCACTTCTGGCTCTCTTATCAGCATCCGTGCCTTTGTCGATGACCTTCTCTGCCACGGTCCTGGCCGTCGACGAGTCGGGGCAGATCCGCCGGGAACCTTCCGCGGAGGATGCAGCCACCGCGCAGTCCGTCCACGTCCTCGCTTTCTCCTCGAAGGGCCATCTGCTGCTGAACGAAAGCCAGGGATCATTTGACTTTGACACGTGGGACAAGGTGCGCCAGCGCGCCTCGGCCATCTGCCATGGAACACAACTGGTCAGCGCTGACGGCGATGTTGCAATGGCGGAGGATGTTGATGGCCGGCCACTGGAGGGAACCCTGCGGGAAACTGTCGAGGACCAGGTCTATCGCGACTACAACTGGAAGATCAACGCTGCTTGATCATCGGGCCTATAACGCTACACCGGAAAAATTGCCGATGCCCGTGGATCGGTGTCCGCAGATCGATCGCTATTTAAGAAGATTCTCGAATACCCTGAGCTTCAGACTCGATTTTCCCGAACATGTTGACTCCCGACGATTTCTCTCATCGGAGCCGTTCTCACCCAGTATCGCAGGGTCGGCTTTTCTAAACGGCACTACTTTCGGCGGCCTAGTGTGCACGGGGCGTCTTGGCGCCCGTCGCAGACAGCAGGTTCTATGGCATTCCATCATGTGGATACGAAAAAGAAACTTGCGCAGGAATCGTCAAAAGCACCGGCGCCGATTATTCAGGACCCTCCGACCTTCCAACTTTCCAAGGGGCGGGGGGGACGTGCATGGATTTGTCCGAAAGTGGAACATGGTGCTGTGACAGGACATCCATTCAGGCAAAAAGCCACGGTGGGGGAAGGGGTGCTGCAGTGAGCTGGGTTCGTATTCTTAGCATCTGACTGGGCTGGATTCAAGAGATGCATGTGGAGCACGCGGAGTTTAGTCAATTGCGAGGTAATCACAGACACATCGCACTGTAGAAAATTTATCCACTCTTGAAAAAAAGGAGCATTGCATTGCAGAATGACTTGTTCGCAGGTTGAGCAACCTAGTTGAAGATAAGACAAGGCACACGCCTTGTTACACATGGGGGGATCTCCGCTCATCTCCAGACAGCGGTGGTGAATAAAAATAGTTACAACATTGCCTGCAGTGTAGAAATTGCCCTGTCAGCGTGAGTGAGAGGGGTGCCGGTTACGGGGTTACAGAACCGCCCGACTTGGCAGGGAAACCAATCCATGATATGATTACAGGTGACAGATGACACTAGGTTATATTGCCTGGAAAGATGACACGAGGGAAATTGCTTGTGGAAGCGCATCGAAGGCGACACTACTCCGTAATGTGGGGAGAATTAACTACCAACAGACACTGCCGAAAGTTCGTTGGATGGTGTAGCGTGTGCACTGTAGCGTGTCACTCCGCAGGTTCTACAGACTGACTTTACCCCGTCCAAACCCCGTTACTTCCGGACTCGGCCTGGTTTTTCCATCCCGTCCCCATATCAGTAATTCAGTATTATTGTTCCATTAGACTACCAGATTTACTAGTGATTGTTCTAAGACAACTCCCCCCCCCCTTCCCTCCCATTCAACCCACTTTATCTACTCACCTCTTCCCCCTCCCCCAAAGCCTCTGATCCTCTTGCGACACCTGTCATTTCTCAGCTGTTCATGGCGTCCTCTCCGTCAGACCATGGCCCTATGAGTCTCTCCCAATCATCTCCTAGATCTTCTTGCGCCACGATCCCTCCTTCAGACCCGACTTGCTTGTCCTCACCCTCCGCGGCCCCACCACTATCAGAATCTCCGGTGCGCCCGCCTGTCCAGCGCTCTGCCACCGTTGGCGCCCTGCTCCTGCGCGATTATGCCCTGAATATCGATCCCTCCGAGACCACGAGCGACATCCATACCGATCATTCGACTTCCGGGCCGCCCGAGTGCCGTCGCGAGACTCGCCGTGCGTCGGAGATTATCCGCGAGGAGTCCGTAGTGCCGTCGCTTCCGTCGCCTTCGTTCCTCCACCTGCGAAAGACCGCCGCCTTCTCCGGCCACCAGAGGAACGCATTATCGAGTGATTCCATCCCTCGTCAGACTATCCTTAAAGCGCTCGCCTCCCGACCGTCCATTTCCGCGCAACAGAACCCCAACATGCCGCTGGCGGCGTCTCTGGGGCTCCTCCCTTCCAACTCCCCCAACCCCAACCCCAACCCCAACAACTCCTCCGACGAGCCCACGCGCCGCGCCTCGATCAACTCCTCCTCTCAAAAACTGTCCGCTGCCCTATCCAACCTACAACTCGGAGCCTACCTCGACCGGGCGGCCCCGTCGGCGCGATTGGCCCTGCAATCGCCCTGCTTCTTCCACCAACGCTTCGACGACGCCGTCAACATCCAGAAAGTGCTCGAGGAGATCACCGATGACGAGTGGCTGTCTCACTCGCGGTTGGTGCAGACCGCGACGGGCGTGCGGGAGGTGTCCAAGCAGCTGCAGCGCCGACCGATCAAACGCGCCGTCAAGACCGTCATGATCGTCACCAAGGCGCGCGACAACAGCCTGGTCCACCTCACGCGCGAATTGGCGGAGTGGCTGCTCTCGACGCCACGTTATGGGAACGAGATCGGGGTCAACGTCTACGTGGACGCGAAATTGCGCAACTCCAAGCGGTTCGACGCGCAGGGCCTCCTGGAGAAGGACCCGCGGTACCAGGAGATGCTCCGCTACTGGACGCCCGACCTGTGCTGGTCGTGCCCGGAGCGGTTCGACCTCGTGTTGACGCTCGGGGGTGACGGCACGGTGCTGTTCACCTCCTGGCTGTTCCAGCGGATCGTGCCGCCGATACTCTGTTTCTCCCTGGGCAGTCTGGGGTTCTTGACGAACTTCGAGTTCGAAAACTACAAAGATCATCTGAACGCCGTCATGGGCGATGTGGGCATGCGCGTCAACCTCCGCATGCGGTTCACGTGCACCGTCTTCCGGAAGGACCGGAGCAAGGGCGCCGAGGCCGGGGCCGTCGAGGAAGGGGAGCAGTTCGAGGTGCTCAACGAGCTGGTCATCGACCGTGGCCCGTCTCCTTATGTGTCTAACCTTGAGCTCTACGCGGATAACGATCTCTTAACCGTTGTCCAAGCCGACGGCTGCATCTTCTCCACTCCTACAGGTAAGCCTGACCTTCCCCCACCCGCTCGCCAAAGTATGTCGCGCCGACCTGAAAACTAACTTGTGACACAACAGGCTCAACCGCATACTCCCTCTCAGCCGGCGGCTCTCTCATCCACCCCTCCATCCCTGGCATCCTCCTCACCCCGATCTGTCCGCACACCCTCTCCTTCCGGCCCATGGTCCTCTCCGACACCTCCCTCCTCCGCATCGCCGTGCCCCCCGGATCCCGCTCGACGGCGTACTGCTCCTTCGACGGCAAAGGTCGTGTGGAGCTTCGACAGGGCGACTACGTGACCGTCGAAGCGAGCCAATACCCCTTCCCGACGGTGGTGTCCGGCAGCGGGGAGTGGTTCCAGAGCGTGCAGCGCGCGCTGCGGTGGAACACGCGCGGGGCGGTGCAGAAGAGCTGGTCGGCGGCGGTGCTGGACGGGGCGGACGAGTACGGCGAGGAGGGCGAGGACGAGGAATGGGACATCGACACCGACGCCGGGCTGGGCTGGACGGACAGTGGGCTGGGACCCAGTGAGGACGGGGACGCGGGGTCCACTAGTCCGATGAAGCGGCAGATGAGCATGCTGAGCATGTAGCTGCGTCTCCTTATGTCTTACTCCTCATCCTCTCAAGGAGCCCCACCGGCAGAGAACGGTGACATTTGAGTTTCTTGGTTATTGGGCGTTGGTTATATTTTGGTCAGACAACGGGATACACACGGACCAATTCCTTCTCGGGGTTTATTTCTATCGGTGCCAGAGCGAATGTGGTCTGATTGATATAGCATATATATATTATAGACTTGGGATTAATTTCTTTGCTTGTCCCGGAGGACGGGCAGAGATTGATGAATGCATAGACTTTGACAGAGTCCCCATGACTGGGAATGCCCCCTTTGCTGACAACATCTAAGACCCTGCATATATACTCAGAAGCTCTATAACCAGCTCTCAACCCATCCGATCATATACTCTACACCCCCGATCCTCAACCTAACCCCAGAGCCAGACGGACCTCACGGTAAATCACCAATCACAGCACTCAGCCAACAACCCCGCCAACTCCTCCAGATATTTCTTGTCTGTCTCATCAAAACCCGAAGGCTCCGTGCAATCGACATCAATAATCGCGACCGTCTACCAACAAATCCCGGTTAGCCCAAGTTCCCACCCTCGACTCTAAATTCAACCCCCACCCCCAGAACCAGAGAGAATCTTACCTCCCCACCCACAAGAATCGGCACGACAATCTCACTCCGACTGCTCGCGTCGCAGGCGATATGGCCCGGGAACTCCAGCACGTCCGGCACGACGACGGTGGCGCGGTCCTGCGCCGCGGTGCCGCAGACCCCCTTCCCGAAGCGGATCTCCTGGCACGCGGGGCGGCCCTGGAAGGGGCCGAGGAGGAGTTTGGGTTGCACGGTGGTCGCACCGGCGGCGGCGGTGGTGGTATCCTTGGACAAGGCCGGGAACTTGTCGCTGCGGATGTAGAAGCCGGCCCAGTTGACCGACGACGAAGGGGTGGGGAGGGCGGCGTAGGAGTGCCAGAGGAGGGAGGCGACGTTGGAGAAGTTGCTGTTTCTTTCAGTATCTTCCTTGCGGGAGGGTGGGGTGGAGGTGGAGGTACCTGACCTGTTGATAGGTTGTATGGTTAGTGAGGTCTCAATTCAATAGGGAAAGGGGGAGGCAGTACCCAGTTGCGCTGGTCGTAGACTAGGCCGCGGGCCTGTTCGAGAACCTGCGTGTAGACCTCGTCTTTGGAGGCGTTGGGGCCGAAGAAGGAGGAGTCTGCGTGAGGCTTGAGGGCTGTTAGATTATGCTTAAGGTTGCGCAAGGCGTAGGGAAAGGCGGGATCGAAACCATGGTGAGGGTCTGGAACTGCACGACCGTTATGCTGGTGGAGTGTGTTTTGGTCAAATTGACTGTGAATGAATGTACAGCGATGACGCTGCAGCAGAGGTGAGTGAGGGGAAAAGAAAATCCCAAGTGGGGATTTTTGGAGTGCCGAGCCTGAGGAGGAGCTGAGCCCACGCCCACTTGCCGTGTTAGGCAAGTCCTTCCACGGACCCCCTCGGACGGCATGGCTTATCGCGATAACCACCGTTGTGATCTAGAACTATAACTAGAACTATAACTATCGCTTCAACTGTCCATCCAGCTACACTCCCGACTTCAATTCACCCTCAATTCCACCGTCACAATGCACCTGACCTCCTCCCTCCTCGTCTCAGCAACAGCAACAGCAACAGCAGCAGCAGCCCGAGAAATCATCTTCCCGCCCATTGCCGCCGTCCACAACCACCCCTCCATCCAATACGCCTTCCAGAGTGACATCGACATCAACAAAATCGACATTGTGACAGGTAGCCAATTCTCCGGACTCACCACCTTCGCCAACCTCCCGTACGCGAACTGCTTCGTCGAAGATGGGTCACTAACATACGATATCGCCTTCCTCGGCGCACCGTTCGACACCGTTCGTCCCCCCTCCTCGGCGTCTCCTCTCATTGCCCACCAACTCACAAAACCAGGCAGTGACAGGCCGCCCCGGCGCCCGCTACGGTCCCCAGGGCATCCGGCTGGGCTCGCGCCGCCTGGGCGGCTACGACATCTACACGGGGGAGAACGTGTTCGCCAGCTGGGCGAAACTGGTGGACTGCGGGGATGCGCCGTTGACGTGGTTGGACAATACGGTGGCGCTGAAGCAGTTGGATCTGGCGCATAAGGTTCCCTTCCACTGATCCCGTCAAAGCAACAAAGATGAAAGTGGACTGATCAAATGATGTGGTAGGTCGTCTCCTCGCGCGGCACCAACACGACGACCAAAGGCCAAGTGCCGCGCATCATCACGCTGGGCGGGGACCATACCACGACGCTGTCAGCGCTGCGGTCCACGTACGAGAAATGGGGGCCGGTGTCGGTGATCCATTTTGATAGTCATATCGGTATGCCTATCCTAGAGCACCAATGATAAAGCAAAACACATAAAAAATGGAGCAAGCTAACATCAAGGTACGGAATCTAGATACATGGGACCCGGAAGCACTAGGTACATCCTCCCCTCCCCCCCCTAGCTCTGTCAACACAACCCAGCAAGAACTAACTCCAATAAACCCAGGCGGAGGAATCTCTCACTACGCGTTCGTACCCGTGCCCCTTCCCCGACACACCCAACCCCCTAACCGGAACCTAGAGGCGTCAACCACGGGACCTTCCTCCATCTCGCGCACGAAGAGGTAATCCCCATTCACCTCCCCCATCACTTTCTCCCCCCTCACTCAAGAACCAACTAACAAAGACAAGGGTCTAATCCGCAACACCTCAATCCACGTCGGCATCCGCGCGCCCGTCACCCGCCCGCGCGGCGCCGACCTCCGCAACGACCTCCGCTGCGGCTTCGAGATGATCAAGGCGCGCGACCTCGACCGCCGGGGCGTGAGCGGGGTGATCGAGCAGATCAAGGCCCGCGTCGGGGACAGCCGCGTGTACATCTCCGTCGACATCGACGTGCTGGATCCGGCGTTTGCGCCTGGTGCGTACCACCCCACTACGCTTCCTTCCTTCCACCTCTCTTCCGTCCAGTAAAGCAAGGCCCCCAAGGAAAAAAGAAGGGTAAAATATAAAACCTGGTTAAAGTCTAATACTGATTTTTCTTGGGATCGACAGCAACCGGCACCTCCGAACCAGGCGGCTTCTCGACCCGCGAGCTCCTCTCCATCCTGGACGGGCTGCGCGGGTTGCCCGTGATCGGCGCGGACGTGGTGGAGGTGGCGCCCATCTATGACTCGGCGGGCGAGACGACGACGCTGGCGGCGGCGGAGGTGGCGCGGGCGGTGCTGGCGCTGATGATCGCGGTGCCCGTAGAGGGGGCACCGGTTGAAATCGGGGTTTAAGCGCTTGCGTCACGGTATACATATGGCCAGGGAAGACGCGATCGTCGCTTAGATATAAAGATAAAGAGACAGCACTGCGCCGGGAATTTAAGTTATGCAGGTGGCGCAGGTGGCCTATATAATATACGAGTGTGGAGTAGAGCATTGCATGACATAGTTACCTCCGGTGTTGATATCATAGTGAAAAACGAAACACTGAACGAGATCTGAGCGAAGGATCTATACTTTTTCTGAGGTTCATCATGTCAGCTACAGTTTCATACACTTACTACACAATTTACGGCAGAGTTGAAACAACACCCTGCACCCCCCAAACCACCCATAACTACAGCATACAACCAGACAAGAGAGTATAGAACGAACCCAAGAAAAGAATCTATTATCTATCCCTCCTCGACCCCAATAACCCAATTCAGCTCCCAAAATCCGGATCCCCAAACCCCATAACCGGAGACAATAAATACATTCAGAATAATAAAACCCTCGCTAACCAAGAACGCCACCCTTTTCTTCCTCTCTGCGCCTTCCCTCTTGTCACGCAATCACCACTCCACTCCCCCCAAGAATAACCCAGATATCACCACGAAAAACTCTCCTCATACAGATCCACCCTCAACCCAGCCCCACCCCCATCACCAGCACCGTGACACTCCCTCACCGTCCGCCTCACATCATCCCCCATCGCCCCGGGCCCACAGATACTCACCGCCATGGCACCCACCTGGCGCGCCATCTCCGCCCGCAGTATCTCGTCGAAGCAGGGTTTACCCGTGTGGATGGCGACGGGGACCGAGGACGGGGCCACGCTCGCCCAGGGGGAGCATTCCACCAAAAAGTCCTCGGGGCTGCTGGTGTCGGAGCGCGTGGGGCTGGCCTCGCTGCCGCTACTGGACGTGCTGCCGATACTCCCCGCCGAGGCGGCGATTTTGCTCACGTAGATTTGGATGCCCAGGAAGAACTCGGGGAACTGGAAGTAGGATTCGCGTTTGCGGAGGGTGGCCATTTGCAAGGCGGGGTGGTTGAGGAGGGAGGTCATCCAGGGTTGGATCCAGGAAAGGTGGTCTTTTTTTTTTTCTTGTTAGTTGGATGGAGAGAAGGGGAGGAGGGAATGAAGGGAAGGGTAAAAGAAGGGCACGCACCTAAACTCCTCACTACCCAGACCAAGGTGACGCGGCGGACCGCCTGGGTCTGCGAGGTGATGTTGGTTACGAATTCGTGGAGGTACGACATCGGGTGGGTGATGCCGATGCCGCCGGCGATCAGGAGGACGGTGCCGTATGAGGCTAGGGAGTGGAGGCCGCCTATACACAGTAAGTATGAATCACGCCGATGACACTGTAGGATGAGAAGGTGAAGGTGAATGTACCGAACGGCCCCTCCGCCAGCGCGGTCGCTTCGAAGCTCCCGTCGCAGGACTTGTGCACTTTCGACAGCAGCTTCCCCGTGAACCCGTCGCGGCGCTTGATCAGGAACGACATGGTCGTCTGCTGCGGCCCGCCGAGTAGCCGGTTGATCGAGTCGTTGGAGCTCCGCTTCTCGGTCGGCAGAATGCTGCGGTCCGAGGAGGTCCAGGCCACGGAGAAGGGGTGCGAGGTCCACAGCCCCAGCGAGGGCAGGTACAGGTACATGTACTGCCCCGCCTTGAAGGTCCAGGGGCGGGCGAGCGCGACGTCCACGCGGGCGACGTCGCCCGGCAGAAGCTCCACGGTGGCCGTCGTGCGTTGCTTGCCGACGTTGCGCCAGAGGATGATGCCCAGGCGGGTGGCTCGCTAGACACAGCAGTGTTAGCTGGAATAGTTCTTGGAGAACAGTTGGAGCACTTCAGTGCGAAGAGGATGGCTTACATCAAAACCCCAGAGAATCAACGTGACCAACAGCGCCGTTTGCTGCGACATGCCACGCAGATGGTACCAAAGCCCCACCATGGACGCAATGGCCAGCAGGATATGCAAATGCAGGAACGCTTCGTAGAAGGCATGTCGGAGAGGCGAGATGGATTGCACAAGGATAGCCGCAAATGCGATAAAAGCCTTGCACATGTCAGCAATCTCCTCTCCACAACAAAGTGCAAGGCCTACCTACCGTCATACCATAGACGAAAAACGGTGTGTGCCAGACAACCTGTGTCACAGCAGACAAACTACCCACTATAGACTGATAGTCAGCGTGTGTTCATGTCCTTATCAGAGATAGAAATATGACTTACACTCCTTCTGCCGAGGGATAATCGCCAAGACGACATGCACAATCGAGGCCGCAACAACCAAGCGCCCGGCCCAACGATGAATCAGATTGAACGTATCAAACTTGATCCCCAGCAGCGGGATCAGCGGGTTGTTGCGACCCGCCGCGAGGATCAACCCGGGCAGATTTAACACCGCCAGCGTGCCACTCGTATACTGAAGCTGGTACATCACCTCCTCCCACTCGGCCCACCAGTCCACCGTCGCGAAGAAGAACCCCACGTTCAGCGCAATATACACGGTCAAAAGAATCGCCTCCAGTCGCAGTGGGATGATCCCCATGTGGCAGCGCCCCACCCGGAACTCGCGACTATGCCGCGTCGACAGCAGCGGCGCATAGAAGACATGTTTGTTGAGCGCGGCGGACAGCGCATTGCTCCGCGCATATCGGTCCTGGTCGTCGTCTTCGCTCTCGAGTATCCGACGTAACCGGCGTCGATGTTGTAACTGTGTGTACAGGTTGCTGACGAAGAGCACGAACACTCCACCGGCGAAAATGAAGATCGGAGTCGCCAAGGAGACTTTCATTGGGGGATGAACATTTCGAAGCCGCGGGTGGTCCGGGTCATGGTAGTCTACCCCCATTTTGCTGTAGCAGTAAAGGCCGCCGTGTTGAAAGATTTGAAGTGTTCTTAGATGTGCGTGGGGTGGGTGGGTGGGTGGGTTGTGTGTGCTGGAGAGGGGAGCAGAGATTGGAGAGCGTATGCGCACTTTCGCCAGGAAACAAGCGAAAGGCCTCAGATTAAAGACCAGTGCTCAAACCGGGAAAGCGCCGGTAGCCCCTTCTACATATACCAGCACTGGCAGTTGTGATTCTAGATCCATCTCCATCATGACGTGCAAGCGGCTGCATAGGGCACACCTCTTCATAACTATGCCGTCATCCATCGCTCTTTGCGCCTGGGGGGAGGGGGAGGGGGAGCCATTGTATGTGCGATGATACCGTAGAAAGCGAGCAGCAAAGCAGACTCGGACGGCCGTCTCGAGACTCGGCGCTTTCATGCAACGGAAATGCATCGCAGCAAGAGTCCAGCTGCGCAGAAAAGGCATTGCAACCTCAGAGGCCAGTGTGGGGGTTTGGTTGACTTTCCGTGGAATGTGTGCCTCCCTCCCCTCCCCTTGATTCGTCGGGGGAAAAGTTCAAGGACTGCTGGACCTGGCATAGTCGACAGGTACGCACACCCGGCAGATTGCCCGGTTAACCTTAACCTGCTTAGCCCGCCCAGCAAGACTTGGGTCTGCAAGCATTTGGCATCCGTCAAAAAGGTCTGTGGATGAGACAGAAGCGTGTGTTTGCGGGGCGATGGAACGGCAGCGCCGAAAACGGAAGGGAAATATGCGTCTCTGCTGCATCCGCCCTACCGGACCCTTCCCAAACCCCCCCAGTGCAGCTCTGCCTCTGCTGTCGCTTCAATTCAGGTTTTCTGCTGCTGGTATCCAAGCGACGTGGTCGTTATGACGTTCAAGCTGACGACAATTGACGACAAGGACCTGTCATAACACGTCCATCCGAGCTGAAGGGGGTGTTTTTCTTTTGTCCAGTACACAAATGTATCTCTCCAAATCACCAGTGCTTCAACCAACCCCAATCTGTCCCGAGGTTAGACACGCCGTCTATGGTAGTAAAAGCCCATAGTAGAGTTTGAGACAGCTAAACTTACCAGCTCGTGGTGCTGGTTGCAGCCCCTTGCGGGTGGATCGAGGTCTGCCCGCATCCCTAGGGTAGGAGTACACAGGCTGAGAGCAAATCAGTTGACGTCATGCAATCGAAGCACAGTCGATAGGTAGCTCAATGACACAACGAACAGCTGCGCCGATCTTCCTTCGATCAGGTAACATTATTGCATCGTGCGCACTGTCTTTGGCGTGGAAGCCATTGTAACGTCGGGGACGGCAGGTGCATTGTTCCCTCCCGCTTAGGGCAACCGCCGCAGAAACCTCATGTCATCATGACTAGAAAGAGACTTAAAAGAGGCAATGTCTAGACCTCCATCGACCAGTCCAGCTTCGATGCCACGGTGGTTTTTCGTCCTCATAGGCAAGATGGAGTGTCGCTAAACTTGCTATCCTGAGCAGTGGGCTTGTGCTGTCATCGCTGCGCCTACCGATGACAAGTGCGGTCAAGCAGAGCAAAGCATTGCGACAAGGAAAAAGAAGCAAGGAAGCGGAAAAGATATCCAGACCAGAATTTGTGTACGATGTGATGTTGGTACGGCACACTCGAACATCTCCATTGGAGGTAGTTTGCCACTTTCCGGAGATTTATTAGACTTTGCCGTTCAATCTCGACCAGAGGATTTGACACAGCGACAATGCGCCTGATGTCTCACCACAAAAGGCAGTACCTGAGCCCCCATAAAACATGCTCACATTGTATTCCCTGCGTGGGTTTGTTACAAAGTCAAATAAGTGATCGCGATCCGTGTCCCGCATGCTGCGACAAGCAGGAAAAATGCCAGGGGAAAAGCGGAAAAACATGAAGCCAACCTGAACTCGACATCAACCCAACGCCATTATTCACTGTTGTACAGATAATCTATGAAATGACGACGTCCAAGAAAAACGTGGCCGCGGCCAAGACCTTCAAGTCGCGTTAGGGCACTCAATATGTCGTAATAATGAAGTGAGTATTAAGCATTATGGAGAAACAAGAACTGCGATGAATTGTGTGCCTTGATCGGTTGGATCCCAAAGAACGGGGAGGTATTGATTGCGTAACCCGAAGAAACAGACCCCCGGCACCGAAGTACCCCCCATTTCATTTATCCCTGCAGGAAAGCGATGTGCGCCATTACAATTGAACAAGAAAGCATGTACATGGGGTATTGAGTCGACTGAAGGGCCAATCGTGGCCAATTCGTGAGATGTAACGTAACGGTGATATTGTAGAAAGCTTGTATTCGGAATTCAAACTCCCATAATTCGGTGACTGCCTCGCTCCAGGCTGCAGCCACTGCCATCATGGATAGAGAACAAGCTTCGGGGAGGAGATCTAGCACACTCCCGGGGCACGTGGCAGTCAAGCCCGTCTCGAGCGCCTTTTCTTCTTCTTCTCCTTGACCTGCTTGGCTCTGCTCTTCTCCTTCCGAACGGATGAATAGTCCGCCACGTCGACACCGGCGCTATGGCATAAGGATGTGCATTCATTTTCAATCACCTTCACAATCTGAGGAGTAAAGCCGTAGAATGCGGGGTTGTAGGCATTCCGTGCCCAGTACATCAGTTCAGAAGCGACTCGGCCCAGGTTGGGAATGGACTGGGGCGAAACTGCCGGCTTCGGGGAGAAGCGGGGTTTGTCGTCAGCTTCGTCATCGGAGCAGAGCGAGGATGGGGTCGAGCTTCTGGACGCGGGGGAGGAGGGGGATGATTCAGAAGAAGACAAGTAATCCGTGTCCGAAGCAAGAACATGCAACAGATGGTAAACCGAGGCAAAGCCAATTAGAGTCAAATCGACAGGATCGAGTGGGAGCTGATTGAACCATGTGATCGCTTTCTGGATGGTGAAGGATGCGGGGAGAGAGGTGTCACCCGTGGTTCGTGCCGTGAAGATGGCCGCAATCATGGCACAGCGGACGGATATGGCGATCTCATCCCGCACGGAGACCGGAAGTGACGAATCTAGGAAGTTGGAGACTTGACTCTGCTGGCTCTTTCCTTTGTCCTTGGGCAGCGCTGCCAGGACGGCTCCGATGTTGGTAGCACGATCATGGTCGAAAAACACCGCTTTCATGACTAGAGCGCGGGTATGAGCGGCAGATGGCTGGGGAGCAACGTCCAGAGCGATCTTGATCTTGGCTTTGAACAAGTCACGGCTCTTCTTCGCATCGGGCCCTCCAGAGCTAGCCTCGAAGTATCGGAGCAGTGCTCGCTGCAAAAGGTGGCTTGACCACCAGGCGGCAAGAGCGTCGAGGGAGGACCGAATCGCAGGATCTTCCTCCACAACATCCAGAAGGGCCTCGTCATCGTCGGCTCCCTCTTGCGTAGGGCGGTTCCATGTAAGATTCGCCGCACGTTGGACAACAGTGTCGATCATGACCTCATCACAGTCAAGCTGCAGTAGGGCAGCCAAATGACTTGGCAGGGCCTCTGGATGGTCTTTTGGCATGGCTGCGTGCATCTTGCGGGCAAGATCCCACTGGTAGCCGGCTAATGATCGTGCGACATCATTGGAGATGTGGAAAGTCCATGATCCGGGAACACCGACTCGCCACAGAAGGATGCGGCAATGTAGCGCCTTGAGCATCATCCGCATCGGACTGCGAGGCAGGGTTCCTGCAGCGAAGATGGTGAGTACTAACCTACTCTTGCTGATTTCGGGATCTCCCCCAGCCAGTTGCGCATCGATGGCGATATCCCATGACTTCACGCGGCCCTTGTCGTCCTCCACGGTAACCCCGGTGATGGAAGAGTAGAGTTTCCAGCCCAGAAGACAGCGCAGCACATACTCGAAGCAGCGCGAGGTGACCACGTACCACTCATGGAAGAACCGATGACGCGGCACACCGACTTGCTGGATGCTCGTTAACCACGCTTGACGGCGGAAGTTCGATGACGATAGCGTTGCATCGGACATGAATGCAGTCTTGGATGAGCCTGGTTGACTTTTGGGCCCGGCATTGAAGAGGTAGACAAACACCACAAAGGCACTACCAACGACCAGAGTTGCGAGGATAAGGAAGTGCGAGATGGCCCTTGCGTGCCACGAGTACCAAAAGCTGCGAGCCATTGCCATCCAGTACTTGACGGCCGGATTTTGCAGGCTGTTCAACAAATTGACGGGAAGCGCCAGCAGTCCCTTGGCGGTGGAATCGGTCTCTTTGTCGCTACCCATACCCTCAAGAACCATCAGACCAGCAAGAGCGCCGAGCATGTATTTGTTGGGGTAGTAGGAGCGGCTGCGACCTCCGCCACCCTGGGTGGGCCTATTGCCGTTGCTGTTGCCGTTGCTGTTGCCGTTGCTGTTGCCGTTGCTGCTGGGATATTGCATGTAGGACTGGGAGAAGGCGCTGTTTTTGGCAGCTGCTTCGTCTCGAAGGCGCTGGAAGGCATCTGGTACCTTCATCAACCCCTCGGGGGGATGCAGCGTTGTGGGAGAGTGATCACTCGGCGAATCTTCAACCTGTGAAAACACACTCGGGGATGAACTTGCCCCAGACTCGGTATAGTTACTGGGCGATGAGACAGAAGCGGTGGATGTGATCATTTGTTCCGCAGCCTTATCTGCTAGACGAAGTCGGTTCTTGAGGGCTGTGTTTTCCTCTTCAAGTCGTTTGTTGCGGATCTCCAGGTGGCGAATATACTCTGTTGCCTTCGATAGGATGGAAGCCTTGTTCAGTTTGCTGGCAGGAGTGACACCCTCGCCTTCGTCATCATCGATGATGCTGCCGGCCGCATTTTTCGAGGCTCGCAGGCTGGGGACGCTGTCTCTCAATTCGGCGATCTTTTCGTTGAGGTTGGCTCGGTATCGCTTTTCGATAACGTTGTGTGCTCGTTTTTTAGCGGGCATTTTCTTGCCCGGTGGCACGACGCCGCTCACGGTTGATCCGTCGTCGTCACTGCCTGACTTGCGTTTGCGGGTGATTCCGTCCGGGGATAATGGTGAGCCCGCTGCAGTCGACAGCGTAGATGGCATCTCGGCTCCACTCGAGTCGCCCTTGGAGTTGGTCATACTGTTGTACCCTCGATCGAAGAAGGAGTCAAACGGGAGGTTCGTGCAGTCGAGAGAGATGTCGGGTGAGAATTCGGATTTGTTGAAAAAGGCAGTGCTTGGATTACCGGTTGATGTGTTTGGTGAGGTGAAGGCCAGATCGAACGGTGATTGGGAGAGCTCTTTGACACCCTCTGCGAAGCCTTGATCATCCCATCTCATCCATTGTGTCCAATCTTGAGTGGCTTCGTCCGTGGTGGAGGATGGGGCAAAAGACATTGACTCGGCTTGTGAGTCTCTGGAGTTTCTCTTGTTGGTGTTAGGGGAGAAGAGCTGGAAGTCGCTCCCCATGCTGGGCATTGCCATCTTGTCCAGCGGCCAGGGCCGGGACCATGAATTGCAAGTGGTCAGTCAAAGCACGGCAATATTCAACCGCGAGCGGGGCTTCCAAGCTATTGCCTGAACTCGAGTCAGTTTCTGATACGGACAGTCGACGATATGGGCGAAGATGAGGTCATGGATGTTGACACTGTTTGAAGGGGCATACCTGAGAAGGGTGTGGTCAGGAGCCGGCTTGGTGCGGAAAGAAGTCGCGTAAGGCGAATAAGTTAAGCCAGCGCTAACCAACCTTAGATTGCGAACAGTGGAGTAACCCAAGGACAATCGGTGATGGTGATGGTATACTGAAGACAGTAGGGACAGTCGAGGGTGAAATCCAGCAATCTACTGAGTACGATAGCGCCGGGGGGGGGAGGGGAGGGTGGGAAGAGGTTCGTCGGGAAGTTGCAGGAGACAGGAAGGTGCGTGAGGGTGGATGAAGATCTGACTAGCAGAAACCCCGTGAATGTCTAAACATGTGCAGGGGCGTTTCTTCTCCTTCGATCTTATCGAGCGAGCGGTTGAGAAAAGGGAGGGGCGCAGCGGGTTGAGGCGCGATGAGTGGTTCGAGGAAGTTTGGTCCCGGTGGGACAAAAATTTGACCGGATCCTCAGTTGGTGCCTGGTTTTACTGATTGATAAAGACGACGGGCGATCACTGCTGGGGAACGAGGTTGATTCGGGGCAACTTGAGGCGAGGTTCTAGAAAGATCAATGATATCGTGATCGAAGATAGAGAGGCAAATTTGAAGGACACATGACTGTTAGAGTTGAGTATGCAACGACAAGCAGAGCGCAGTAGAATGGGTGTTGGATGGATGGATGAATGCATGGATTGCATGGAAAGAACTGACTGACTGACTGAGAATCTCGGCCAATGTTCGGTGGAGGCCAGTCCCCAGTCGTATGATCGCGGGCCACGCCTCTTCCGGCAAGCCGACCCCAAAGGGGCAATTTTTCTCAATACAGTACGTAATTTTGCTCCGCTGACAGAGCGGACGGGGCGGAATTGGTTAAATTACTGTCACAACGGTGTATTCAAACCCCGTCGCCTCCCTGTCTCGGCTATATTTGGCAAGCCTCCCAACGATCCATCATTGATCATCGATCATTGATCCATCATCCATCATCATGGATTGCTCAATCCATAAAAAATAACTTGAGAACTTTCTGAACAGCTGCCTCTTGCAAGAATGGACGATCACTGAACATCCTATCTACTCGGTACAGGCACATTTGAATCTCTCATAATCGAACAAGGCCCATCTCAATCCGAGAAATCCTTCCAACCCGATCAGCCCAGGCAACCGCGCTAATACCGGTCCGATGCTCAGCCCACCTTTTTTTCCATAACGTTCAATTCAACTTCTCCCAGGGATAGAATCCGGAAAAGGGGTCCTATTCTGGCAATTTCTTGCTGAGAGACTGTCCTCGATTTCTTACTTGCATCGTATCAGCTGCCTGCGACCTGAGTTTGAGGAATTGAATCAACCCCACCATCGAGAAGCGGGGCTGCCATAGCCTGGGACAGTCATGACATAGATATATACATCTAGCAGTAGGGATGGGCTCGACTGGGCGCAAACCATCACGCTTTAAGGTTCAATGACCTTTCTGTAGTTGCAGGAACGATAACGACGGGCGATGGGCTCCGCTCGCGTGGAGCTAGTCTCGAAGATTGGATTTTATGCTCTACATTTTGAGGAGTTATTCTCGGAGAGAACTGTTTACGCCTACCAATACTGCACTTAAGTACGCATTGATCCTAGGAGTTATTCGACAGTGCAATTGCTGTCACTGCCGTCGTAGAAGCAAGCGTCATTGTCGAAGATATTGCGTAGAGACATCAATGGGACCCATCGGGCTGAAGTGGAGAGGAAACCCATCGCTGCAGGTCCTGGGCCCTTAGACAGTGTATTAAGATTGCAAGAAGCGCACGTATGGGGTTCAACGAGAAGAACTGTAACCAGAAGGTATCCACAGACTTGTCCAGGCTGGGTCAACTTTTACCCTGCCTGGCTAGACTGACACCTTCACCTTCACCGCCAGTAATGGTCTACAATTGAGCCCCAACGCAAGCAAAAGACCAAATATGAGCGCCGTCTGTATTTTTACTCTAGGAAATATGTACACCTGTTCTAATAATCTACTTACAGTGCCTTCTCCACCTCTGCCATCTTACCCATCACCTCCTGCACTGTAACCTTAGCCCCCTGGGCAGGCTCCTCGTACGGGGTGCGAGGCTTCAGTTTCTCCTCCGCACCCTCAATCCCCGCTGCCACCGCCGAGAAGATGGCCGTGGCGTATTTGGTGGACGCGATGCCGCTCTTGCACGGCGACTCCGCCAACGCCGCCTGCCGCTGCAACGCCAACGCCTCGTCGACCTTGCCCTCCACATACAGCTTGTAGACCCGCGCGGCGGTCTTGGGGAAGACGTTCGCGAAGGCCGCAATGCACCCGGCCGATCCGACCGCCAGCCCCGCCAGCAGGAAGTCGGACTGTCCGCCGAACACGGCGAACTGGTCCTTGGAGAACGTGGCCGCTAGCCGGGTGATCTTGCCCACGGACGCGCAGGTCAGTTTCACGCCGACCACGTTCGAGACGCCCGAGGGACTCTGCGCCTCAGACTCCCGGACAATCGCCGTGATGGTCTCCGAGTCGAGATCCACCCCATTGCACACGCCGGGGAAGTTGTACACCACGACGGGGAGGGCGGATTGACGGGCGACGTCGGCGAAGAACCGCTTCACGACGGCGGGGGTGGTGGCTTTGCCGAAGTATGCTGGGGGCAGCACCAGCAAGTAGTTGGCACCCGCGGCAGCCGCGTCGGAGGCGAGCTCGAGGACTTGTTTGGTGGAGTGGGCGCCCACGCCAGCCATGAGGGGGAAATCAGGCCCCACGGCTTCGCGGGCGGCGGCAATGCATTGGTATCGTTCTTCGCGGGTAAGGAGGAAAGCTTCGGAGTTGGTGCCAAGGATGACGAGCCCGGCCAGACCTGTCGTCGACAGATATTTATAGTATTGTTTCTGGGCAACCAAGTCAATGGTGTCGGTCGCGTGATCGAAGAAAGTCACGGCTGGACACCAGACACCCGCTGGAGGGATATGGGGCTGGGCGGTCACGTTGGGGTTGGAAGTGGAGCCCATGTTGACGTCAATCGGCTCAATTCTGCGGAACTCGGGGATGACTCAAAAGACGGTGACGATGATGATGATGATGAAACTTTGCTGATTCTCATTTTGGAGGAATTAGAGCGCATTAGTCGCTTAAGTAGTGATGGTGAATGCGGGGGGAGGGAAAAGAATCCGGTCGGGATCCGATACCGAGTTCTTATCAGCGGGGAGAGATTCCGAGTAGGGGGAGGGAGAGAGAGAGAGAGAAGATAGGGAAGGAAATGAGGAGAGAAGGGAGGAGATTAGATAGACTAGACTAGCTCAACAGGAAAATCCGGGGTAACTAAGGGAGGATAAGGATAAGAATGAAGCATCTAGAGAAACCCCTTGAATCTTCTTTCCCCTTCAAATTTCCCCAACCCTTTCTCCTTTTCTTCTTTCCTTTTTTTTTTTTTTTTTTTTTTTTCCTTTTTCTTTCTTTTTTCTCTCAAATTTTTCCTCCCCGTGACCTCCATCCATGGCACTTGTTTTGAGCGTCACGTCACTTGACCCATGAGTCAGATCGACAATTCGATGGTCTCATCGCCGAATCAGGGCCGGTTATTGGCCCACACCGCCGTTGGTCACGACGAGCTTCCTCTTGGGGATTCTCATTACGTCTTCAAAAAGACTGCAGGCTGCAAGGCCAACAGCCACTGGTCTAGGCATGAATAATGAGAATTCGAATATGCCTCATAATCCCCTTCTCCTTTATTCCATTTACGAGTTTGCATTCCACTTCTTCCACTTGTTCCACAAATACCCCGCATAAAAGGAAAAAGGGGGTTCAATGCGTTTCCACCTCTTGTTCCCCGGATATTTAACTGCCAATGCCCCCGTGGTACTGGGGGATGTGATAAGAACAAACAAACACAGATGTGTAATACCGCAACGATGCAAGCACCGCAAGAGATTTACGATCTGGTAAGTGATGTGATGCAGTGCACCTCAGCCGAGACCTCAGCCGAGTCGCCTGAATGCTAAGTGTAATCAATGCCTCATAGATCGTGTCCTTTGTGGATGACGTCGATAGCCGGCCGTGGGCCGCTTCGACACGACAGCACAAGATTCAATCCGACGAGCTTCGACATCAACTCGCGACGTTACGCCTGGTCAACCGCGCCTTCTGTCGCAGCGCCTCACCGCGACTGTTTCGACACCTTCGCGTCGTCGCCAAATCCGCTCAGTCCAAGACCTCGGAGTCGCCGCTTGTAGGCCTCGTAGAGCTCTCGCACGGCCCCTATGCCGACTACGTGCGCCAACTAGACATCGGGCTCGAGGACACCGAACACTCGGAAGAGTTCTGCTCGATGTTCCTGGAAGATTTGGCAGGGGTGCTGCCCTCCTGCCTGTGCCGGCTGCCCAAACTCAAGGCGCTTGATTTCCAGGGGGTTCCGGGCTCGTTACCCGAGGCTACCACCCGAGACTTTGTCAACACCGTCATCAGCAGCCTCCGCTACGTGCCACTGCCGAACTTAACCGAGCTGGACATTGCCTTCCCCATCACCCACGATTTCGCCCAATTCTTCCCCCACAAGACCCTCAGCTCCAGCGCCCTGCGCATCTCCACCGAACACGTCCTGCAGCGCCTGCACCACCTGGGCCTCCGCATCACCGCCTCCCCCACCCCCGAGCACGCGCAGCCACAGCAACATGAATCCCCCTCTCCGCCGCCCGCCGCGACCGTACACACCCCCGGCTTGTCGAATCAGGCCCACGCCCACTGGCTCTACAAGATGATCCGTCACGCCAGCAATCTGAAGTCGCTCGCCATCGCCAGCGCAGACACCCTGGATCTGGACGGGGCTGCTTTCAGCCGCTCCCTCCGCCTGGAATCCATCCAGCTGCGCCGGGTGTCCATCTCGTCCTACAAGCTGCTGTCGCTGGTCGAACAATGCAAGGACTCCATCCGACACATCGAGCTCTACCAGGTCAAGCTGAACTCGGGCGAGTGGCAACATGTGCTGTCGCGCATGACGCATCTGCCCGGCCTGGTGAGCTTCGTGATCAAGTCGTGCGGATACTCGTCGACGGGCGCGGGGGCCACCTACTACAATCCGCATGGCTCGTCGGGGGCGGTGACGAAGACGACGAACTCGACAGAGATTCTGGCGCTGGGCGCCTTGCACCGTCGGGTCCACGAGAACCGGGTGAACTGCGGGCTGGCCCCGTTCCGCGAGACGGAATTCCGCCGCCGAGTGAGGAGTATTTGAGGTTTTCACTGTATGTTTTGACAACATCACATTAGCATCAGCATCTGTGGCATAGGTTATGCATCTGCATTAATGGGTAAGGTTATGACAAAAAGAATGATTAGCACAGATAAAATAGTTGAGATAATTGAAATGTGACTGGATTTACGTATCACCACCGCCTCTGCTCTCTTGGAGTAAGTATCCTTATGAAATCCCCATATCTTAGAATTTCGAATTCTTTACGGTGTTGAATTAACTAGAAAAATTTCGACAAGATTGAATACTTCTTTTATTACTTTTAGAATATCACATAGTGTATCGAAGATGGGCTTTTCTCTCTTTATCTTTCTTTCCTTTTCTTTTCTCTTCGTTTTTTTGGTGAGAAATGCGATGTTTAGGAGATGCGTGGTATTTATCCCCGCGAGCTCAGCATGCAGCCACCTCCAGCCACCATTGGCAGTTGTCCTCCTGCACATCATGCAGATCACCCGGGAGGAGAATTGGGTAGGTATCATGGAAAGTGGTACCTGACCCCGCGGAACTAAACCCCAGACGTAGCTTCCCCTCCATACATCAAGTATACCTGTGCAACCCAACACCCTCATCCCCCTCTTTCCACTACCTCCCCCCCTAATCCTCAATATATCCCAAACCCCACAAGAAGAACATCCCACCAGCCCCCAAAAACACTCAACCAACCCAAAGCCGCCCTCCAAAATGACCAACGCCCCCAAAGAAAACCCCACAACAACCAGCCCCCTCCCCAACTACACCCGCCACATAACCACCCACTCCGACCAGCAACTCGCAACCATCCACTCCACCACCCAGGGAGCCTGGACGCCCGTCGAAGCCAACACCTTCGCCTTCAGCGTCGCCTACACCACCTCGCGCTTCCCGGCGACGCTCACCGGCGACGCCGACCTCCACGCCCACGAGGCCCTGCTGGCGAGCAACACCCTGGGGCTGGTCAACCCCGGCGGCACCGTGTGCCGGGTGGTGGACTTCGCCCCCGGCAAGCCGCCGCTGATGCACCGCACGCGCAGCCTGGACTACGGGATCGTGCTGGAGGGGGAGATCGAAATGGTGCTGGACTCCGGGGAGACGCGGCGCCTCAAGCGGGGCGACATTGCCGTGCAGCGGGGCACGATGCATGCGTGGCGGAATCCCCAGCCGGCGGGGTGGACGAGGATGGTCTTCGTGTTGCAGGATTGCGAGGCGGTCGAGGTGGGCGGGGTGGTCTTGGGGGAGGATTTGGGCGGCGCGGGGGAGATTTTGCCTTCGGGGGGGAGGGAGGGGTGTTGATGGGGATGGGGGTAGGAGGAAGCGGAAGGGGGGAGGGGGAATTCTTATTGTTTATGTTTGGTGGATGGGAGCGGCCATTCTTCTAATGCGAGGTCTTTTATTATTGTTACCACAATGCTGCATTCTTTGTTGGTGGGATTGATGGGTTTATCATTCTTATGAGCTTCTTGAACACCTTCTTGAACACCCTCGTAAACTCGCAGAAATGCAAAGTCTCTCTTAGTACATGTTTGAGTAAGGAGAGTAGCAAAGCCCTTTCTAAAGTCCTTTGGGAATAGGCAGGGTAACAACGCCTACCTAAGGCCTGGATAGAATTGAAGTAGTGAGATAAGTTGTATTATCTTGAAGGTATCTACAAACAGTTCATACCCATTTGATTCTCCAAAAGATTGCATATCTTGATTAATTTACTAAGTCAAAACACTATGGAAAACGTACTTGAGACAAATGTCATACTGATACTGAAGAGATATAGTCAATACCTTGTTATTTGACTTACTTCGAAGGATGCTTGGAAAGAATTTGATGAATACCCCACTTACAGAAGTAGGAAAAGGGCTTTGCTACTCCATTGGAATTGGAATGTGCGCGAGAAGGTCCTCGTATCTCTAATAGGGCATCAGTAAGTGATGCAGGAAAAGCATTCGGTGAGATCAATTGGGTTTGAGGGATGGCGGTAATTATTCGCTATAGATTTGCAATTTAGGAATAGGTTGGCACATGGCTTCTTTGTCATGCTTGAAACGTGCTCAGCCCTATACCATCATGACATACAAGCGGATATCTTTACCGAGTCCTCAGCCGCAACGCTGCTCATCATGACATAGATGGTCTGACTCTTCGCGTGGCAAGAGACCCTCTTCCCCAGTTTTCTGATCTCCAGCTCTCTCTCATTACATTGTTTCGACTCACATCAGCAATTTCATCCTCTATCATCTACCACCCAGTCAACCTTCTCACCAGAACCACCAACACCCAAGATAAACTAAGCAAGCACCTAAAAAGATGCCTGTTCCATCTGTGGCCACCTTGGCCTCCAGAACCCCATCCCTCCCCTCCTCACCCCATGCGCATCGTTTCAGCGTGGGGAGAAAACACCCTGTGAATCATGATCTCGTCTCCCCGCGCCTGATACCACTCGTCCAACTCAAGAGACCTGCCGATGAATATCCCAGCCAGCCCATGGATATTTCCTCTGACCTATTCAAGCATCCCAGCAAGGAAGAGCTAGACATCATGTGGCATAAGGCCACCGAGGAGATAGCAGCTATGCAGAAGCACGAAGTTACAGAAGTAGCAGCAGCCGCAGTGACCAGCACCAGGAAAAACTCCCTGTTCTCGAACCTCGAGCATTACGAGGATGAAGACCTCGACGACGACATCAATGACCTCATTCATACGGGGCGGGCTTACTCTCGCTGCAGCGATGACCTGTCCGAGGATCAGTTTTGGCCGGCCGAAGAAGACTCGACAAGATCCCGAGCCATGCTGCGGTCGACCGCAACCACGCCTTGCTCATCAGGCACGAGTTCTATTGTGGAGACAAATCTCGAGTGCCTAACGCATGAGGTGCTTCAAAACTCTCAATATCAGTGCGATGAGGATGCAAGCTCGGCCTATCGAGCCCACAGAACCGAGGCATACGTGCACACTATTTCCTCCTCCGCGTGGTGGGCCAGTCCCTCTCCGTCGGACTGCTCTCTCACCGACAAGACGGAGAATCATCGCATGACGGAGGAGATGCTTCAAAACCATTATCAAATGGAGCTGGAAGCGGAGAGAAGGGCAATTCGTCGAGCCATCAAAAGCCGGCCGCGCCTCCACACCACACCCTCACCCACGCCGTCCATCGATCCCGCTCCGTCGACCCGCTTTCTCGCCGAGCAGGACTTCCTTCTCTACCTCCGGAGAATAGACGCCAAGCAGGACCGAATGATGACGCCCGCGCAGCGCAACTGGCCTATCTGCGAGCACCAGCAGACCCTGCTCGGCATCCAGCAGGCCCTGCTTCAAGAACAACAGACTCTTATTGACGACCAGAAGGTCATGATCGCCAACCAGCAGGCCCTACTGGCGGACCAGAAGACCTTGCTCACCGATCAGCAGACCTTGCTCGCGGACCAGCATGCCCTGCTCAGCAATCGAGAGACCACAATAAGGACATTGCAACGCCAGCAGAGCTGGAGTCCGGTCATCGATTCACCCATGTTGGCACCACCGCCCTCAGCAAAAAGCACCTGCGCTCCATCCAGAGCCCCTACACCCTCCCCCAACTGCAACAATCATCGAGCCCCCAGACATCCCCGGTGTCAGGCCCTTCTCACCAACCAAGAGATTTCTATCAGGACCCTGGCGAACCAGCGGGATTTGGCTCTGGTCATCGATCCAGGAATGTTAGCACCGCCACCCTCGGCCAACAGCACCTGCGCTTCGACCAGAGCCCCAACACCAACATCCGCCGACAACGAAGACGACCACCAGCAAGCCGTCCCGTCGTGGGCATCCACCACATGGCTGCCGTATCGCCCCAGGGTTCGGGTTTGATTACCTTATGTAGTGTAGCATTTTGCACTCTATGTTTAGCTTAGCGAGTTGGATCTTTGACAATTATATACCCGTGCTTTTTGCCAATGAGACTAGATATCTGATCGTAAGCTGTTAAGGATGTTCCTGATTATCTGTTCGATGGTGTGTGTTCATTCGACTTGTTAAATCATAGCAGGTGCAAAAAAACACGGTAGGTTCGATAGTTAAGCACTGCTAGTAGCGGCCACTGTATTGAAGATAGCCATGCTCGTAAAAGTAAATGTGTAGATCAATAACTACCAGGTACCTCGGATTTAGCCATAGGGCAGACATATCCAATCCCGCTGGAGTATAGTGCCAAGGGTGCGGGCCACCAATGCACAAGCCTCTCATTTACAGCGCTTGAGAAGTGAACTACCATACAGCTTGCCTCTCATGATATTCTCAATCTCGAGCGTCACCAGCTACTGCGTCAGCTGGTCAACAGAGGGAGACTATGGTCTGGGTAAAAGCCGCATTGTTTTTCTGGCGGTCGGTTTCGGTTTCCAACCGGGTCCGCGCAGCGACCTCGTAGGCAGGAAGCAGGATGCACAGATCCAGATGACGAATAAAGCAGCGTCGGGGTGACCTTGGGGAGACAATCCGGCCGAATTCGATCAACCGGTCAGGAGTCGGAAGAAGATCGGAGAAGGTATGCCTCTCGATCAGCGCTTGCTATTTTCTACACACACCGGCATAAGAAGCCAAAGCGCCCGGGCGTAGATAGACCAGAATTACAGAGAGAGTTTTGGCGGGTAAAGTGCAAATTCCAGTCATATCATCTCTTGCAGTGCGAGAGTGTGAAGCAGAGCGAGGATGCAACAGTTGATTGGAGGCAATCGGGCTTAGAAGCAGG
Organism: Aspergillus fijiensis CBS 313.89; assembly: GCF_003184825.1. Taxonomy (NCBI): domain Eukaryota; kingdom Fungi; phylum Ascomycota; class Eurotiomycetes; order Eurotiales; family Aspergillaceae; genus Aspergillus; species Aspergillus fijiensis. The sequence continues at coordinate 156,227 of NW_024469024.1, read as the reverse complement.
TGGTCTTGGTCCCTCAGGCTGAAGGCTTCTAAATCACTTGTGGCTAATCAGAGCTAAGTTGGACCCTTTGTAGAAGACGAACCAGGATCCGAGTCAAGGGCTGTAGGCCTGAAGAGGCATTGCAATCATTTATCTGAGCCCCACCCTAGACACTCGGTCTCTGGAGGGATAGTAGGGCGCTGTTCAAGGTTTCATGGTCACAGTACTGGATTCAACTACATAGTACTGGAGTATGTAGGGTAACTTACATGAGTACTCCAGAGCACTGATGCCTTTGTATTAGCCTTGTGGCGTTGCTGCTAGACCTCTGAAGCCAAATTCAAGTTCTAGCTTCTGTGCGCCAGTTTGCTCTTATTCCAACCCTAGTCATCACAGATTTTGATCTGAAGCAATGATTCCAAACAATGCTCCATATCGGCACTTTCCAGTACTATCGCTTTTATCTCATCTCTCCACCCTGGCTGCCCAGCAGTCTCATCTATCCATCGCGACCATTTCTCAACAACATCAACTGCTTCTTGAGGAGATGTTTGGAACCATTCCGAGTGCGGGTGCAAGCATGCTTCGCAGTCAACCCTCACTCGACAGGTTCTGAGATCCGCGTGACAAAGGATCTCAACCAGTGCTGGACTATGGATCCGTCTTTCCAAGCCAACAGGACGAGGGTAGATTCCCGTGATCTGGCGGTTACAAGTTTCACTCCATTCATTCATCCGTTCCTGTGCGGTTTTCTTCTCGGTATAACCAACCTTGACGTAGCCTTCATTTCCCTTGATCTCGTAGACATAGACATAGCCTCTCCTCTCCTCTCCCTCTAAGTTCTCAAGCACAACTAAAATCCGATCCTGGTATTTCTCGGATGACCAATCTTTCACGTTCCAGCTCTCCGATGAGAGAATTCGAAGTGGGGAGGTATCGTAACCCGTCACTACCTGGCATCAGCAGATCTGTACACATATATATCATGGAAGGAACAAGACACTGACCTTTCCAATGCTTCGCTATCTCTCGCAGAGTGCTACTCACAGTGTCCAGTTGATCTGGAGTGGTTTTATTAGTTGCATCTGCCGTGTCTGGCGGGGGCGGGCTTGATTCTAGAAGGCTCCGGGCGGTCTTAATGGCTTTGATCCAACCAGCAGCTTTGCTTAAGCACTGGTTCTTATGATAGCAACAGAATGCCGCTTCTCTGAGATGCTGGATCCAGATTTCCAGTACTTCGTCGCGCAGGAAGACCTGTGGTTTGAGGATCTCCTGAATGCTATGAGACATAGTCTGCACCGTTTTGCCACTTAGTTTCAGCCGGCATTGCTTCTTTTTGCTTGAGATCCCGATACAGGTTTTGCTGGCTTCAGGCAATTCATCACGAATGCGCTTCATGGCCGAAAAGATTTTTGCATCGAGGTCACCCAACGGAAAGAGGTCGGACCAGCTCACGACTCGGCGCCCGAGCGCTGTGCTATAGTCATGCATATGGCAGTGTACCAGAGACGCCAATTTCGTAAGTCTTTGAGGAAGCTCTGGAGATGATTGCGTCAGATTTAAGAGCGCAGTTAGGGCCTGGTCCAGCTCATCCTTCTCGGTCGCCCTCCGAGGATTCCGGCAGCCCCGTTCTTTTCTAGTCATCGCTCCACACTTGGGGGTTTCTGTCTCTAAGCCAAGCCGTATCTTCAGTTGAGCGACGCTGAAAACGCCCAATGGCGAAGGGGATTCTGGCTCCTCTGACGACCCTGGACCAAGCTGCGGAGGGCTAGATGGAGGAGTATTAGGGAGAGCTATAGCTTTCAGGGCTCTCGCGGGTGTGTCCTTGCGTTCGCTCTTGACAACATCAATCTTTCTTTCGGATAGACCTGGTGAGGTAGGAGGGCTAGGGGCGAGTAAAAGAGGTAGTGGGGTGGAAGGCCGAGGGGGATTCTCCATCCTGATCTTGTCCGACTTGGGTTAAATCGCTAGCAGAACTGATCAAATAGAGAAGTCCTGAAATGGGCTTATATATATGTTCACTGTCGCCACGGTAGCCTCGAGGGTACGCGAAAGAAGCAAGCGCAGATATGGAGGGAACGGCTTCCTGGATGCCATTTATAGTGATTCCCAAGTCAGCCTCGCATTCCCCTGGTAAGGTGGCAGTTGGAGGAAACGTAAGCTGACAGTTCTCTCGAAAGCCACGGCGCCAAGCTGCTAGAGGATAATTGGTCGGAGCCATATCTGCGCTTCGGAAGAGGCGGGGCCAGGAGGAACTAATAAGACCGTGAGCAAGGCGAACTAAGTATATCTCTACAGCATTAGTAGTATCGAATGAAACTAATGCCGCGAATGTCTGAAGGCAGTACGAGGTACCGTGGCATTGCACCTCAGCGCTAGCATGTGGGAAAGGGGAACAGGGAGGGAAGGAGCTTTTACTGTGGTAAAACTTGTTGAAAGCGCGCATGGGAAGTCCACTTGAAGATTGTAAATTCGGCTGTCCCATTTGAATATATATATATATATATATAAATATTTATGAGAAGCGGAGAGAAATCCGTTTTAGACAGAAAAGTGCAAAGACAGTATTATTATGCTGATGGACAACAATTAGACAAAGACTAAATAAAAAGTGCAAGTAAAAAACATACAACAGAAGGGATTCGCTGGTGGTCACCCACCCAACTACTAACCTCCCGGCGTGTGGCTTGAGTACGGCTGAGCGGACGGGAAGCCCTATTTTCCACACCCTGTGGTCGTATGTGCTTAGATGAAAGATAAGGAACCTTATAACCGGAAAGGAATATGGGGAGACGAGAGATCAATCAAAAGTCTACAACAATATACAGGCAAAATGCCAGCTTCATCTCATCCCCAGATGAAGAGATCGTTCAAACACGTCCGCCTTAACATCACCTTGAACGGAGGACAAGGCGAGGTCATCATTGTCATGCTCCAACACATTCTGCAATGCCTGTTTGGCCGCCGCCAACTTGACCTTGCGGAGGCGTTCATTCCCCTGGAAACCATAGACTAGCGACTGTCGATGCAGCCCACGGGCGTACTGAATCTGTCCGTCCTTGGATTCGCAGGCTTCGAAGTGGGTGATTGTCTCGCGGAGGGCGTCACTGTGACAGGAAGAAGCATGAGATGAATCAAGTCAGATGATATGACAGGATAATCTAGGAGCTTGGAAAATATACTAAGGTGGGGATACTCACTGTGCTAATCCAAAATTCTCTTCTTTCATGTACACGTCGGCCAGCTTCAAGTGTGCCAGGGCAACGAGATTGGCTTCTTCATCGACCGTCTGGTTCCCTAGTCTAACTATTTTCTCACCCTCAAGTGCTGCTAGTGCTAAGCCATAGGAATACTTCGCCTCTCGATGCCGCGACAAGGCAAATTCCGCGTCGCCTCTGGCAAAATGAAATCTACTCATGCTTGAGGAGCGGAGCCTGCGTTAATTGCATCCCCTGTTACAGATCGATCTGGGCAGTTGGGAAAGCTTACCTGCAAACATCAACTTTAGACTCTATCCTCGTTTCTATGTCGTCGGACTTTGCCGCTAAGTCGCAAAGCAGATCGACAGCCTCCTGGGCACAGCCCTGCTGGATCAGAATCCGGGCGAGATATGTGCTGAACACAATGTAGCTGGTAAGGGCCTTGGATGATCTCTCACAAAAAGCACTGACTTGATCACGCGCTCGAACGATCGCGGCGAGCGCGCGGAAGGAACTTTCCATCGTCTGTGCCGCGTACACACGAAGTCCATTCTCAGCCACTTCGGTTGCGGTGGTGATGAGCTGCTGCACCTGGACGGAGTCCGATATTGGTGCCCGGATGTCATCCCCCTCCTGCAGCCTAGGGTCAACTTGATGATATTTCGGCTCGACGGGCTCTGCTTCAAGCATTATCTCTGTGGGAAGTGTGCTAGGATTGATCAAGCTAATTGCTAGTGGCTTTGATCCTCCAACGGCCGCGTTTTGCTGCTCCTCTGCTAATTCCGTTCCTCTCTGCAGCGCCTTGGACCCCGCCAACTCACAGCCGGGGCTCAATGATCCTGAAGCCTGTGAGTCATCTAAACCACCATCATCCATATCATTGTCGTCCTCGGTCTTTTCTTTGCCCGGTGATTGCTGCTCTTCCGCCACCACACCTGGCAGCCAGATGATCTCAACCTTGAATGGGCCGGTCTCAGTTTCCAGCCCCATCAGCCCCGAGGTATACCCTTTCAAGAAGTCCCGCACCTTTGGATGAACCATGGCAACGCCAGGAAACTTCGTTCCTTTTCCGGAAGACGAAGCACAGCGATTACATAAAACGGAGTAAGGCTCGATCAGCATCTGATCGCAGCCAGAAACACCCGGGAGCTTTATGGGCGGCTCTGCTGGAATGTATTGTCGCGTGATCGTGGCCGAGGCATTGCGGTAGATCCCGGCGATCTTTGACAGCTCGACCTCGCGGTCGACGGGGTCATCTTGAATGACGCAAAGGCCATCGATCCAAAGGTAGCGAATACCGAGCGACGTGGCAATCTCGCATGCATCGCGGTAGAGAAGTGGGAGGTCAGCCACGCGTCCCCCATTGCTGCAGACTTGAAATGTGGATCTGGTGAGCGTCACTGGGATGGATTGGTGATCGCCGTTCTGGTCGGTCCAGCTGTAGCTCAGCGCAACGTAGGAGGCGGGCTTGCCCGGGGTATCAATCACTTTCCAGCCAGCGGTGTTATCGTCGATAAGCACGAGTCGTTGTGGTCGCTGGATATCATCTTCCCTTGTCGTCGCGGAAGGAAGTCCCTTCTCAGTGTGCTGGGTCGCCAATAAATTGTGGGCCAACGCGACCAAGTCCAGATCCTCTTCGGCATTTTTCAAGACATGAGAGTTATACCTGTTCCACATGAAGAAAGTTAGTAAATACTAACAGGGCAGTTAGGATCTCGCCAACTCACCAAGCACATAAGAGGATGAGCTTGATAAAGGGCGTATAGTGCTCCGGGCTTGTTAGGGTTGCAGAGGCAACCTCCGACAGGCGGTGGCATTGGGTGTGGATGCGCGAGAACTCGGGCCAGTAGCCAAACACAACATTTTTGAACTTCCGCTTGGAGGGCCACTGCGCAAGCAGCAGTTGCACCGCCGTGGTGAATGCATGCACCTGCTCCTGAGTACTGGTCAGATATTGTCGCAAGGTAGATTGTACCACTCGGTGCATTTGTATCGATGAACGGGAGCTCGCGGACGAGCAAAGTCCACTTTTCAGGGACTCGATTCGGGCCCGGTGGAAGCTCTCATCTGTGATCGGAAAGCCTCGGATAATTGGGCTGCATCGTTGCGCCTGAAGCAGGGTCGACTCGGGGGTGTCATAGGGATCTAGGTAGGAGATCACACTGCACAAGCCTTTTGCTTCGGGGGAGAGTTGATCAATATTCAGACAGGCCGTCAGCAGCGTGGTTGACGTGGAGTGGAGCCGATATTGCTTGCGTAGGCGCATCAGCCCAGGATAATTACTCAGACTATCTGTAACGCCACCCTCGAGGTCATTACGTCGGCTGGAGTGAAATTGAGCCTCGTTCTGTAGTGCTTTGCCAACCATGCTCACTGCAAGCGGGTTGCCCCCGAGCAAACGCACGAGACCGAGATCCTGGACTTGTTCCCGAGGGAGGCCTGTGATGGTATGGACCAATTCGCTCCCTTCCTCCTCGCTGAGTGGGTTCACAAAGAATTCCACTGGAGAGCTCCTTCGAAGGATATCGAGGTCCGGTGATCGACTAGTGACGAGAATATTTCCATGATCACAGCGTGGTATATACGCCTGTAGGACTTCCAGATCATCAGCATCATCGAAGATCAACAGCCATTCCGACTTGTTTTCTTGCAACCATGACGTGAGTCTCGCATGGCTTTGCAAGTGACTATGTTTCTTGTGGCTCTCTAACAGTTCCAGAGCGTAAGCAATCTCATGGAAGGACTGTGCGATACTCTGTCGATGGCTAGCCTGTACCCACATAATTGAACTGAAATGCCGGCCATGATGGTGAACGTACTCACGGGCAACAGCCGTCTTGCCAATGCCCGGCGTACCCGTCAGAATGGCTGCTCTCTGTCTTGGAATCATCGTCATCTGTGGTGTCGTTCCTGCTTGATCCTGGAAGTATGCTCGCAGAGATTCCAGGGTATCCTGCCGTCCGCAGAAATTGGGAGCTCGGTTGGGCAATCGAATCTGCGATGGCAGAGGCCGACCGGTACTTACAACGGGCGTCTCACCTGGAACCCCGTTATTGCCGTTGCTGTTGCTATGATCTTCATCTCTAGCATTATGGGCGGCATTCGGGGGCTCCGGACTGGCATCTGTGTGATTGGGAGCCATTGTGCCTGTCTTTTCGCCAGCAGAATGACTGTAGCTGACCTGGGCATATGAGGTCGCCGGTGCTGCGCGACGAATATCTACTTCTTCGCCTGGTCGAACTGTGGATGAATGCGCTGATTTTCCGATGAGGATCGCCGACTGCAATGTCTTGGTAGGTGGGGATTCTATGGGCTGATGTGTGTCGCATTCACAGCTCGATGGGTGAGGCACCGCGTGTGCTATCCCTTTAGGGCTGTCGGATGAAGGGTACACATGCAGTCCTTCGAAAGTGGCACCGGTAGTGGCATTCTCAGTGGCCAAGCGCTCCTGCATTGGAGTCACGGGGCACACATGCGAGTCCTCCGTCGATGAAGACATATCTTCCTTCTTTCCATCACGTTCCCCAGCATCGTTATCCCTGATCTTAGGTCGAGGCTCCCACTCATTCGCCGCAATCATGTCGAGCTTCAGACGATACCGACTCTGATGATGAAATACACACCGCTTCTGCTCCCCCTCATCTTCCGACAGATTCTCGTCCACATCAGCCGTTGTCCACTTTCGCACGGTGACACTTGCATCGCACACGCAGCCTTCGTAGCGTGCCCCCGTGCGAGTCCGCAGGCGGAAGAACGACTTGGCCTTGACTGTGGCAGACGAGATGTGGAACAGACGCGAGTGGAGAGTTATCTCTTCGAACCGATCGGAGATGGCTTTGAGGCAGCACAACGCTTGTTGACTGCATATCTGCAGTGGGGCTTGATTGGAGGAAAGTAGGAGGAACTTTTGGACGAGGATTGGCCATTGCTCGCGGTTGGCATCTTTCAAAATCGGGTCCCCGATCATAACTAGGGTTTCGAGACAGTCAAATAGGTTGGATTCCCCATCATGATGTCTTCTGGGATGCGCCTCGATTATAGCCTGTCGTTCGTTGTTTTATCACATAAGTGAATTGTCAAAGTCGACGTGCGTCGAAGGAGGCACAAGCATTTACATACCTTCTTGAGAACAAAAGCACCCAGGCGATAACCTATTGTGATGAGGTTACAGTCGGGCGACTAGATTCTCGAGATATTTGATGATGAGCATCACGAAAGCCTTGCCATTAGCGGAAGCAGAAAGATCATACCTTGACTCGATCCTTGCAGAGTGCAACGAGCTCATGGTACAGTTCTTTCCCAGCCTCGCAGACCAATTCCCACGACTGGACAGATTGAACTTTGATACCATGCCAGTAGATCCAAACTTCCAGTGAAGGCTTGAGTGCTGCGAAGCAGTGCTGGATCCATTCCATGAAGTGTGGGCATGTTTGTTCGGCCAGGGAATCTGCATCGAGCCCCGGGACCACGACGACGCTTTCAGGGACACATCAGCAGAGTCCCTTGAACTTGCACCGGCTCACCGGAATTATCATCATGCATCCTGGATAAGAAACTAACACACTACATTGACTTACATCGTCTTTGGATGGTCGTCAGGCTCCGCGGAATAATGCCTTCGGAATCGTCCCATTCTGACCCATAGAACTAGGAAGGAGCCCTCCTGGTCTCAGGCAGGGCCAGCCATAAAAGCAATTCGGTTCCCTTTTTCCTTTTCGCTTTTTCGCCCGAGGGGGAGAACGTGTCACAAAGAGAGGTACGCTTTTCTGTCGATGCTGCCTGGGAGGCTTACGGCTGGGTGTTGCACGAGGCACAGCAATTGTGTGGAGGAGATTCGGTGTCAGCCTTGTCTCGAATGACGAGGCTGTGCCTTCGACAAAGCATACTTGAGGGCCAATCTCGCGCAAGATAAACTACACTCCCCTGCAACTCATGCAGATGGTCTGCAGCAAGGGAGCTGGTGCTCGCACAACTGGTTGGTGGATACATTATCAGGGAGGGGTATCTGAGCGCCTGCAGGATCCGACGAGGCGCAGCGAACGCCACACAAGCTGTCCTATGACACATATAATAACTTCGCAGTAGAAATTAAACGCCCCTGGCCAGATATAGAGTCACTACATAGGACAATCAAAGACGTGAATTCGGTACAACTTTATGAGACGTTGGTCACGGAGACATGACGAACCTGCCAGCAGTTGAGCAGGAGCACGAACACGACGAACCTCCTGACAACGGTGGAGCTCGATTCCTACGATCACGAGTCCGGTCTCTGAATCGCAATTCATTACACTCGGTCGCCTACATGAGCCATTTGGCAAGCTATCTCGATCAGCCTTCTCAGAAGCCTTCCCTACAATATCTTCCCGATCGAGCGGCCGTCTCATCTGCGCGGAGCGACAATGTCTTTCTCTACTCGTACTCTCTTGCCCATCCCGAACAGCCAAATCCCCGGGTATATCAAGAGGTGTCTCAATTCCAATCTGCTGATGAAGACAAGCAGGCTGAGCTCGTCTTCCTCACCGGATATCCTTCCCCGCAGTGGCTAAACGCGGTAGTGACGCGATACGGAATCGATCATCGATTCTTACACAGGCATCTCGACTTCTTGCCGACCGGGCAGAGAGACTGGTACGCGATTCCCAGTGTACCTTCCCGATCCCAGCAGTTTATTCAGATCGTGGTGCCATGCATCGTATTCACTGGGCATGAGGGTCGGTTTGTTCCGGCGGAAGATCTCCAGCAGGCTCGCTTTGCATGTGCGGAGCTGCTGCGACAAAAGTCCAAGAGCTTTTTCGGGCGGACAGGCACTCCTGCGGGTCAGACAATTGTGCGCGGGGTCAACATTCATAGTGGCGAGGCGATGGTGCTGGAGCATGCCATTACCGTCTGTGTGCGGACAGACGGCGAAGCATCGAAGAGTAAGGGACCACACTAACCACGTCTTGTGTGCGTGTGAAATATTGAGAAGCTGGAAGCTTACGAATAGTGTGAGACTCCCAGTCATAGTGTGGAGCGATGCAGCCAGCGATGACATCTCGAACTACATTCCAGTCCCTGAAGTGAACGCTTTTCGGAACGTGGTCGGTGCTCTCGAGTGCTGCCCGGTGTTCTTCGAGAAGCATCTTGACACCCAACCACCGCGCTCGAGGAGCATAGCCCCTGGCAGTCTAGAGAGCAGCGTGCAGGCCTTATCGGTCTTGGCTACTGACTATGGACACACGCTCGAGTGGAGTGCCGTGCAGCAGGACCCTGTCCTCGCACTCGAGGAGCTGTTGGCGTTCCAGTCCGTCGCGGCGATGCAGTACCTGAACATGCTGCGCAAGGACATCACGCAGGCCATGCATCGCAATCAAACCATAGACGTGGCCTCATTGAACATGGAAGATATCTCAAACTTCGAGTATACGAAGGCCATCCTGGTCCGATGGGCTGCGCACTTCCGCACACTGTGCCAGGCGCTGGGCCCTGACTGTCCTGGCAGCCCCCTCGCTCCACGATCCCATGGGATGTCCCCCTCACGAGAAAGAATGTTGACCCTGAAGCGGCGCGACCTGGACTTCCTCGCCGCAGAGGCTCAGGTATTAATTGAGCTGTGCGACAGTGGGAAGGCGACGATCATGGGCAACTTCTCCATCGCTGAATCAAGGCGTATGGCGGAGGAATCGCGGCTGGTCGGGCAGCTGAACAAGCTGACCAACCGTTTGACTTTCATCTTCCTGCCGACCTCATTTGTCACCTCGGTGTTCGGGATGAACTTCAAGCAGTTTGGACAAGGGCCCCTGGATATCTGGATTTGGGTGGCCGTCACGGTGCCCTTGCTGGCGGTGTGCGTGATTCTCGTGGAGTGGCGGATCTCAGTTCGAGCTTTGGTTGAGAAGGCATGGGCCAGATTACGACGGCCTAAATCCTTAGGAGGTGGCTAAATGATAACGCTCCTGGGATGTAAAGTGCTCAAAGTCTGCCAGGGTGGGGACTGGGCTTGACTTTGCTAGCTTTGGAAATTGTTGCGATACAGGGCAATTCTATTAGTTGTAACTAGATATATGCGGGCGTAAAAGCTAGTGTTTACATTAACCCCAACTCGCATCTTCCCTCTCACGCTTCGAAAGTCTCTGTAGAGTCAATCATCACTGCAGACCCTGTCGACTGCCGTATACCAATGACGCAAAGGGGCAGTTTGATAGCCAGTGTGTGAATATTTACCCATAGTATCACCATATCGGACTCACAGAAAATAAAGACAGAAGCAGAGTTCCAGCCGCCATTTCCTCCCTGTACTCTTCAACCATCCGAAGTACTTCGTGCACATGAACGTCGCAAAGCAGAGACTTTCAACCTTCCCTAACCGTCTTCCACCAACCAAGCTCTCAGAGCCTTACGACTTCCATCTGTTCTTGACGACCTTTGTGGCTCTCCTGGTGTTCTTGGTGTCCCTAGGATCGTGGCCTAAGACTATCCCTGATCAACGACTGTAATTATCCAGCCCTATTACAAAGCGCAACACAACACCGGCTGAGGCTAACGTGTGAGCAAACTCTGAGTCTAGATGTGCATCTTTCTCGGCCTAGTGCGCTATCCATGCCCCGATCGATGTGGATTTACTCAGAGGCGGTATAATTTCTAATCATTCGGATCGTGATTTGAATGTTTGGACGACTGTCGATGGTTGGACTGTGCTATAGAAATGGCTGGACTGGGCTTAGGAAGCCCCAAACGAAAAGGACACCTAGACGTGGACCTGCCGAGGAGCGGTGTTCTCGATACCTGTTGACGGGAATTTCTGCTATTGCTGTTGGCTTAGAGTTGATTACGCGGGTAGAGCTGGGCGGGGGCTTCAATATCATATCTTCATCCTGATCCCAGTTGACTTGCGACTTGCCTATGAGCAGTGTGAGTATACTGACCTCCGCAAGTCCGGCAACTATGACTAACATATCTTATCTTTAGGTATTTTTAACCACCTACACCTATGCAACCCCCAGTCAAAGCACTCAACGCAGCCACCATGTTTGTAGTAGACACTAAGCTCCATTGATGACATTCAAATCTGGAGACTAAATGAACCAGACACAGATTGTGTCACGAAGACGAGCCTGTCGACTGCAGACGCATCTTCTGGTCGTCCCACGCAAGTACGCTTGGTGCTGTCTTATGACAGGACGGACACGAATGTGAAGGTTAGAAGCCCAGATCGTGCAGTGCCTTCGGAGCATAGTAATGGACTTTCTTTCAGGGAATAGCATTAGGGCGAGACGTGTTTCCACTGAGCTTAGGTCAGCCATGTTCCTCATCTTTTAGCATGTCCATAACAACCATTTCTCCTCGGGCTGTGATATGAGTGGTGACAGGCCTCGCGTCGCCTACCAAGGACTGAATCTCGAAATCCTCTCTGTCCCCTGCGCATTAACGAGAAATGAATCCTTCCGCAATGAGGATGTGGGCAGAGACATTCTCGGTGAACGTCGCGATTTTCGGCGAGACGGGTCGTCTCTTGTTCCACCGGCTCAGGGGAAGCAGTACGATGCGGGAACTGCCCTCCCCACATGTGACTGTGCTTGACGGATTTGAAAGATGCTACTCGTCTCTTCGGCAGTACCATGGTCTCGCGAGGGAGTATGCTGTCCGCGGTAAACCATTCCCAAACCTATGGCCGGGTTAGGGCTTGCGGGTCCTCAACCTTACCCGTGCCGGACGATGAACAGCAATCAACTGTGTGGATGCGAATGAGGCCAACAAAAGAAAAAACCAAAAATATGGAGCTGCGGGGAATCGAACCCCGGACCTCTCCCATGCTAAGGGAATATTATACCACTAAACCACAGCCCCAATTGATGTTTGAGCTACTCGCAAATGTGTCACCCAAACATTAGTTGCCAGTCAATGACAACTGCCATCTTCCGGACCACTTGTCGATCTCGGATATTGGGATGCATGTAGATCAATCATACAGTAACATGAAAAGAGCTTTGGGCAGAAGAGAAGACTCTTCTTTCTATTGAGCTACACTATAGGAATCTACCCATAGCAAAACTGATTGAAGTGCCTCTGTAAGGCACTTTGTTGACCATCTACCCCGTGGCTAGGTTATATAAATCCAGGGGACAACTGCATTGTTGCATTGTCTGAGGAGCAACAGTACGCTCAAAAATCAAGCTGGAAACTTCAAATCGAATGATGACGGATGCTCAGTGGCACAAATTGAGCTTGCTAAAATACCCAGAATATACCAAAACTGTCTCTTTGCAGGGTGTCACAGTGTTTTCAGAATGTCAGTATACGAGACCTCTTGGCAGACCCCGCAACCTTGACCCTAAAATCCGTAGTTCAACCCTCCATCCATGATTCTGCCTGGTGTTAGGGAATCGGCTGCCTGTTTTTGAAAAGCCACCAACTCACCTGGATTAAAAATAATCAGTATATCTGCTTGAATACCATAAATTCGAAATCTCAACCTCACACATTCCTTATCCACACAGATGATAAGCAGCAATATCAGTAAGGATGATAGTCCACCGCCTCAAAAAGGCCCATAGAGCTCTCTCCGCCATCATCCCCGCCTGCTGGATATTTCATCTGTTCAGTCTGATGGTAGCCACCAACTTCAGCCCCGGCGCCACCCCCAGTATGGCCCATCGCCTGGCCTCGTCAAGCCTTCTCATCTTTCTTGTGTGCCGGTTGATTGTCCACCTCCGCCCGAATTACTCCCACCCCACCACCTCAAAGACAAACAGCAACCATTCCCTCGACCACCACCACTGTACCACCACTACCACCAGACTCATAAATTATATCGCCAACCTCCTCCAGGGGCCCATGAGCAAACACCCCCGCAAATCCGTCTTTCTGTTTCTGATCTGCAACGCAATCCGGCCTCGCGACCTCCTCTCCGCGGGCGTCCTACTATGCACGCTCGGCATGTTCTCCTTGTGCTGTTCCTGTTTGTCGTCCTTGGCTTGGATCCGACCATGACTACCACCACTGACGCCCGCGAATTGGGACTCCGCGCCTGGACCGTGGCCTCGCCCACCGGGAGGGAGGATCTGGCCGACATGTGGCCGCCCGAGATGACGCGGAATATGGCGTTGATTTACGAGAGGATGATCGAGGGAGGGGGGGGGATTAACCCGGACACGGCGGTGCAGTGGATGCTCACGTGGTGGTTTGAGGTCTTATTGGGTCTGGCGTGGTTAGGGTTGGGGTGGTATGTGCTGGGCCTGGCGGGAAAGGCTCTATGGCGGGTTTTGGTGGGTGCTCCATCCATCGGAAGGGTTGCTCCTCGACAGTCGGTGGTAGGGGATGAAGAGAAAGGCATTTCTGGGGTTGTTGACGAGGTGGAGAATGTTGAAGGTGGTGGGAGGCAGGGAGGAAAGCGGGAGACGGAGACGTTGAGGTTTCAGGGGGAGGCGAGGGTGGAGTAGTTTGTCGTTATAGACATCAAGGGGGTGACTGGGTATTCCTGGCTGCACAGAATGTTATACTTCAGTGAGTTTTGTCGCAAGAAGGACTTCGCAGTCGGTAAATCTCTTATCTATCTCGGGCGTCAGTGAAGTGTGGCTTTTGGCGGTTTGAGGGTAGATTAATCGGCATTCGGAACAACTTGTGTTTAGGGCATCGGAAACCCGATTCTCTTTTGATTTTTGACTTCAAGGCTCTACATGTTCTTTCCTTCTTTCTTCTTATAGTTGCCCGGCGTTTCGTCACATGAAGCCACTGGTTCCTTTGAGTTGACCAGTCGACTCCAATTTCATGGTTTTCCGCTCAGCCTTGGAATCCTCCAATTCCTGGCGCTTCCGGATTGCGGACTTGCCCTTGTGAGGTTACATACAACTCTAACCTGACACCATTCAACCTATGCCCAACTTGTCGAAAATAACTTCCTCGGTAATGATACACAATAATTAGACCAGCGGAGTCACGTCCGGCTTCTTACCGCACTTGGCCTAGATTCACTCGTGGTCGATAGCGCCCTCACCCGCTAGGAACCTTGGATCGCATGAGTATCGGGTACATATGTGCCATTAAGGCTGTTCCGTTCCTATCCAGCTTAAATGATTGCATGTTCCTTACTGTGTTAAATTGTACATAATGGGCATTGCATTTAAGGTTGTAGGTCGGATCGTCCAATTGACGGTAGTCGTCGGTTCCGTCCCATACCACTAGGATAAGCATGCAGCCCTTGTTGTGGCCCGCCTCTCATAGTTCCGACATAGAACCACTAAATAGCTCATCTGTGGGCGCCAATACCATTTTCACAGTTGTGAACAGATCTCACCTTGGTGTGTGCCTGACAAATCAACCTGCCATGCTTAGCGATCAACATCCTTCCGTGATTAATCAACATTCGCATTGCGGTATAGGATTACCAACGCCAAAATTCCAGCATATCAAGGCACTAATATATAAGGCACCTGATTCAACGTCTGTATGTACACAAAGTTCATTTCAAATTTCATTGATCATTCAATTATCTACTTAGATACGCCTTACCTGATAACAATGACTTCCTTACTCAACCAAGCCGCATGGCAGCCCAAGGCTCGCACCAGATCCCTCCGAGTCGGTCCAGGGCCAATTCCTAGCCCTAATGAACATGAAGTGGTGATCAAAGTAGCCTACGCAGCGGTCAATCCGACCGATTGGAAGGTGAGCAAGCCGCCGTGGAGGATAACAGGTATCTTTGGAGAATAGCGTTCACTCTAGCCATTTCGACCACATAGATGCAAGACACCCCGTACTTCGAGCTCGAGTACCCATTCATCTGGGGCAACGATGTCGCAGGAACCATTGTGCAGCTTGGCTCCGAGGTCACGCAATTCAAAGTCGGGCAGAGAGTAATTGGGTGCGTTCAATTCAAGTCCCGCTTTTCTCGAACAGAAAAAGGGCATATCTCGCAGCGGCTTTAAAACGAATACTGATCCATTCGAATGATAAGACACTGCGACTCATTGCTCACGCGTAAAGCCACCAACGCAGGCTTTCAGCTCTACACCACCGTGCGGGAGATTCTCGTCGCGGAGGTTCCAGACTCCCTGCCTCTCGCCAACGCGGCCGTGCTGCCTCTGTCGGTGTCCACCGCTGCCAGTGCTCTCTACGTGCAGCTGGATCTGCCTTTTCCTTCCCTGAGTCCGAAGAGCACGGGCAAGCGCATTGTCCTCTGGGGCGGGAGTTCATCGGTCGGCAGCTCGGCCATCCAACTGGCGGTCGCGTCGGGACTCGAAGTGCTGGCTACCGCCAGCGAAGCCAACCACGATCTTGTCCGGAGTCTTGGCGCTTCGCAGGCCTTCGATCACCGAGACCCTGACGTGGTTGATCAGATTGCCAGTCTTGTGAGGCAGGGAGATTATGTTGTGGACTGCATCGGGAGTACAGATACTCAGGCGAAATGCGGTCAGATTCTGGGGAGGATAGGGGGAGGAACGCTCCCGGTGATGCTATGGCCGCAGGGCGGGCTGCCGGAGAACGTGAGGGCAGTTTTTGGTGAGTCTGCTGATTCCTTTCCTTTCTTTTGCTACATCACAATCGGTGAATATGCTGACAGATGTTATGCCAGTTAACGGTTTAGATCCGGGGATGGTGGATTTGGACGTGGGCAATGCAGTGTGGCGAAAATTCATCCCTGAAGCGTTAGCAGCGGGGAAGTTCCAGGCGAAACCGGACCCTCGTATTGTGCCTGGTGGGCTGGAGAAGGTTCAAGAAGGAATAGATATTTTGCGCCAGGGAGTGTCGGCTCAGAAAGTTGTGATAGAGATCTCTCGGGAATGAGCATAACGACAATACTACTGTGGTGTCTAGAGAAGCAGCTCAGGTACCAACAGAAATAGTTACCTAGATATGTACAGCGGACGAGAGAATATGAACCAGTTCCCGTCCATTCGGCTAAACACAGCCGTTCCGGCGGGACCGGCGCTCTCCATCTCCGAGAATCAGACGGGTGGAAGGTGATCCGGCGGCCCGAGCCGGCGTAGCAGGCCAGGGTACAGAACGCCATGGCGGCTAACGTTACGGTCACCTCGCGATATAACGAGATCATAGGGGCCTGTGTCCAATTCGTTAGATATGGGTTTTCTTCTTATAGACTATGTGTAAACTGGCTTCCATGGAATATCCTAACAACCGCGAGATCGAATTATTAAGCATGTGCGTTTTGTCGACCTAGTTATTTCATACCTAGGTAGTTTCTAGGCTTCTAATCTTGGGCTGATCGGGCTTCGCAAGAAATGGCAGCTCCAGCGGCAAGCCCACCCACAGCTTCGCGGGAAAGAGTTGGGCGGAGTCCTCAACTGCTGAGACGGCGTTCGAATGTGCGTTGAGTCTCCCAAGATGGACGGCCAACCCGAGAGCTAGGGCTATCTGGGCCGGAGCGAGTGGTGCACCAAAACCATGGACTTTTCACAATTCTCGCGGGGGTCGCTCGAATTCCAGATCCTCTTCGAGGACGAGTCTGAGGAGTCTGAGGTGTCTGAGACCGAGTCACATTCCACACTTTAACTCACACATCATTAGGGGGCGTGTGGCTCGGGGTTTTGACCTGAGAAAGCTAAGAAACAGGAACAAAGAGTGGGCTAGAATCAAGCCCTGCATTAGCAATGATTAACCTCTTTTTGCCCTAGATTGTATTTTAAAAGAACTTTCATTCTCATGATATAAATAAATCCCTTTGATTGATGCATACTCCTGGTGGAGTAAATAGCTTGTGCTGTAGCTTCCATATTGTTTATACGTTAGTGAGCGGCGTTCCCGGTCATTTTGCTGCCACCCTTGCGGCAGACTGCATCCTTCAAGGCTCGTCAGCATCAATCCTAGCTTCATATTCCTTCAAGATTCCTTGTCCTGTACTAGCACAAAAGACGTGTTCTTTTTTCACTCTACCAACCCATGCCGTGAAAACTCGATGAAAGTCTCCCAGCGAGGCATTCAAAGCATATCCTTTACCGATATTCTTCACGATTGTATTCCATCGTTTGTTCACTTACGCAACATGGAACTCTTCAATAGATAAGCCTTTATCTGCAAGTCTCATGCAGGGAAAGTTTCCCTCAACCGACCAATGGTCTTTGTACTAAACTCGAGTGAAGGTCATACCTGTCTACGCCAGACAGAAGATATAAATTGAGGTACTACATCTGAATCCCAGAGAAGATTATCAGACCACATGTCTATCATCCTTGGACAAACTCGACGCCTTCAAAGTCAAGTTCCAAATAGTCCAGAAAACGTTCCACAACCATGGCACAGCCTGCAGACGATAGCCATCGTATCCCCATGTTCACCGAGCAGAAGAAGCTGCCCGGCATCGGTAAACTCTCCGCGACCTGGATTGCGGTCATACTGCTTGAGAATGTGGAGTACCCAGAGCTCGTTGCCGATAATTGGGCGCTGGCCTTGCAAATTCTGCAGGGAGTATGGCAGAACCGCTGGCTAAAGAACCCAGCTCTTTGCCGCAGGCGAATGGGTGGTGTTCTCGCTGCCAGGGGATGTGTTCGCATATTTATCGAGTCCCACATTGGGTCCGGGACCTGTGGCCCGCCGCTGCGCTGGGAGTATGGAGGTGTGGACGAGTATGGCGAGCTGCACCTGGAAGAAAATTGGGAAGATTTTAAGGATGCTTTGGAAGCATTGTGCGATATTTATGGGAATGAAGCTGAAGCTGGGTCTGAGGCGGGGGTTGAAGATTCGACGAGTCTTATGTGGGAAGAAGGGTACTAATACCCGACAGTTCTCTCCCGCTCGTTTCCATTTTTGACGATTAGATACATAAACAGATACGTAAACATTTTTCTTTTTTAGAAAAAAAAACAAATGAAGGAGCATTCACAACCAAAGAGATATATGAAATACTTTATTTCAGCAAATAGAACAGGCGATCTTGATTCGAGCAATGAACAGCTTCTACGCCATGTAAAACCAAGTCCAGACTCAGACATAGTGACCGTCTGACGTAAAGCGATATCATCTTCCTCTTGCTCCTCTGACCACCAATCAGACGCAGTCCAGCTACTGCTGAAACACTACTATCACACGACCCCATTCATCAATAGTGGCTTGAACAGCTGTCAGTCCATACCAGACAGTCTGAGTCTGGGTGTTGGTGGCACATGCGGCTTTTGGGAGGAGGTACCTACACAGCTGCTTTTCAGTGTTCACCATATCTTTTACTTCGTCTGAATCCTGCATTGTCATAGGTGCGAACTACTCAAGGGCGAACTACTTACTGAGGTGGAAAAAGCAGAAGCAAAAAGGGGGCAACCGCTATAAGCTGCCTACAATAAACAGCCAGATAACAAAGACCCTGGCCGCGGCTGGTTGATCAGAGTCACTGGGGTCGAACATTTCGAATGTATAATTGTTGTAGATTAGGAGACGTGTTGGAAGATGAGAGGCTTTCTTTGCTGATATCGTATACTAAAGGAGCAGCGGCTTGTGGAATGGTTGTAGGAAGAAAGGAAGGTGGTGTGTTGAAAAAGTCTTTCCTGAGTCAGTATACACAGAGGATGATAATCATCACGGGTGTGAGCGGAAACTAATTCCTGTCGTCCAGGTAAGTAATAATAGTATCAGCTGAGGTTCTTATAGGGAGAATCACAAAATCATTACTACCGGCATTTTGATTACTAGGTATATCATCAAGTAAAGGATCAGCTGTGCGGGATTGTATGGGGTATTGAGACTACAACACAGTCGCCTAAAATATTTTCCGTCATATCGTATGCTACCTTTGCCCACCGACAAGAAATATTTGATCCTGAACAGTTATAATCTTCGATCTCTGAGTGTGTAAGGTATATATCACTCTCCTTGATTCTCTTCCCCACCCGTCCATCGACAAACGCTTAAATCATTGCCATTCGCTCAGTCTTCCCCCAAATGGGCCAAAATTGTAGCCTGGCATAGCCGTAGTAATAAATCATCCCACTCGGCTCTAGAATCATTTTCTTTAAACGAGGCTATTTTACAGTGACCCTTTTCTCATACGGGCTCTCGACTAGTAGTAAGCGGAGGGTACCGACCTTCAAACACATATTTGATCGATCCTTTGACAAGCCACCCGTGCGCGCATGTCAGGTCCCGGCGAAAACACTCTCTTAGGAGACCAACCATTCACAATCCTTTCTCCCACACGAATGATCACGTCGTTCATAGCATGCATATAACCCCCTATCAGCAGCCATTTCCGAGGCGCGTTTCGTATAACACATCTCTAAAACCGGAACAAATCATGACGATGACCCAGATCGATCGGGTCTTATGCTCCCAACAAAGGCCTTTGTTCCTCGCCTAAAAACTCTTTCAGTACACGGCAAATATATATGAAAAATTCAGACAAAGAGATTTCTCCGCGCCCGCAGCACAACTGCATAAATAGGGGCTAATGGCTCTCAATTAGCCGAACCCGCCAACTCCTCAAGTCCACCAACCCCTCATACTCCGGGTCATGCACCTCCGAATCCGTCGAATAAGCAAAAAGCCCAAGATGCTCAGCCTCCCGGAGACATTCACCCAGTTCACCGAGCTTGGCGAGGCAGATATCGGCACCCTGCACGGCGACCATGTCTCCGTCGTAGTGATTCATATCAAGAATGCCAAACTCCTTAGGGACGATTGGGCACCTGCCGTGCAGATCCTCCAGGATCAATGGCACAGTAAGCGGCGGCAGCAGCAGCGGCATCCGCAGCCCGATGGGAAGCCGCTGGGTGGGGTTCTCTCGACCAGGGATTCCTGTCGTTTCTACACTGAGCCCACGGCCGGGGACGGCCCGCCGCAGCGCTTGGAGTACCAGGGTCGCAGCGAGTTTGCGCCCCCCGTGGACGACGAGAACCCAGAGGTGTTTTTGGCTTTTCTATGGACATGCCTGGATGGGTGTGGGGCTTTGGGTCTTGGAGTCGACCCGTCCTAAGGTAGGACGGATGAAATACTTAGGCCGGGGCCTGGAAGGTTTATCGTCTCTGTCGCTTCTTGGCTCTGTGTTTCTTTTATTCTCAGAAAGCATAGCAAAAGAATACTATAAACATCACTCAATCTCCTAGAATGGATGCAGGAATTGTTCTCTGGATGTGTAGGACACCTACATACAACAATGTAGTGCAGCAATTCTGCTATAGAATCAGACATAACTCTGATTGGGCTAATAGCCTGCTTGTACGTTTGAAGATCTTGGGAGCCAAGTTACTACTGTACCTACTATAAGTTAGTATCTCCAGCACTGGTATGTTTGAGACAAAGTTTACCTTATCGTAATGTAGAGTTGTACTATTCAAGCTCATTTACACAAACAAAAACTATCAACTTTATACTGGGATCTCGTTCTTCTTTCACAAAATGATGTGAAGTTCGAAAAGCGACCAACCTTTTTTGCACGATACATCCAAGTCTATGCACACAACAAAGTTTCCGCCGATTCAACCAAGAAGGAAAGATACTTGGAAATTATTCACAAAGCGCAGAAGACTTTTGCTTGGATGGGAGTACTTCATATTAGCTTGATCTTCTCTCTGCCGCCGCGGTTTGTGGGGACTACTTGTGGATCGGCAGTCGGTCACTTATCGCGTAGCTTCGAAAGGCCTTCAAAGTTGCTGGCAGAAAACATTTAGGCGAGAGCGTGCTATTATCGCTTTGCATGTATTGATAGCCCTACATGAAGGTGCTACTGCTCATCGCCCGGCTCCGTCGCTCTTCCACGAAGAAGGGCCTACCTCTATGACCTTCCCTTTGGCTTGAGATCCACCCGCGGACAGCGCTTCCCGTTCGGAGATGTCGCGGGCCTCCAGGCTTACTCTAGCTCTTCACCCCCCGGGAAGAGACTCAGCCCAGTATGTAGGTGCAGGGCTGCGAAGCTCGCGTGACTTTTGGGCACGTGATGTGAGTCTTCTGCGAAGTCAACCGGGCTGAGCACCGTACACAAGTGTTTCTCCGGGCTCAAAAATTTGATACCCAACTTTGTCTTGATAGGCATTGAACTTGGAGGTAGTGGAACGCTCCTTTGCTCCCTGTGTATCGAAGACCGACTAATGCCCGTGTAATTCAACTAATAGCGTGATTTTAGAATGTCTCGTCGAACCCGTCAAGGAATTGATCTCTTAGCGAGCTCTCCTAGAGGTGAGCCACTCACTTTTCCCATTTCGAACCGGCCATTTCCGCCGTTTTTGTAGCTGCTGTTGAGGCCGACGGAGCTCGCCGGAATGAGTTGCATATTCACATGACCGATGCCTGCTCCAGGCTCGGAGATTCTTCACCACTGCTGCAATGTCTGTATACAATACCTGTGCCAATGTGGTTGCAAGTAAAGAGTAATAATGCTTGAATTTGTGGCCAATAGTGCTGATGTATCAGTACGAGCTTGATGGTTAGCTGATCAATCGACGCTATTTCGTTGTTCTTATTCACTCAAGGGCTCTGACAAACTCAAGGGCTCTGACAAACAGTGATTGAAATTCAAAGCTCTCGTGGGATGCAGTCTTATTGGTCGATGCCGGTCAACATCTCTTCAATCATTCTCACTCTCCCGGATGAGTACCAACTTGTGTTCAAGGTCTAATAAATTAAGACATTCACATTAGTCATGCCGCGGGTTGGGATACACAATAGATTCGAATGCCAGCTAACCACATTCTGCTGTACCCCTCTCTGTTTAGAAGTGACTACCAAACCCAATCAGTATGTGTCACAATCGAAGCCCCGTCTATCGAGTTGCTCCAGCTCGCAGTCCCGCAACAAAGGCTGCTCTTGATCTTCGGAATCATGACGCGATAATGCCCCGAGGGACCATGTAGTGTCAGTTCAGTCATGATATACCGTGGCTGGAATAATTCCTTACAGCGGCCTTTGGCGACAGGTATGAAAAGGGATGAAGATCTATTCTACTTTGACATAGATTTGAACGCAGCAGACTTGTGCGAAAGCCTGATATGACTTAATCCTTTATTCCACCTCTATGTGGATTTTACCTCCTTCTTCTTCGTGATTGGGATTCTTTGGATGTCAAGGTATGGATTCTAATCCACCTCCAGTAAGGTAATTTCAAGAACTGGATCCCTGGTCAGACTCGGCCAAACTGTCGAACATGAAACAACACCGAATTCAATTGTTTCTGCTGCGTCAATGTTGCTTCGATTGCTCCGAGCATATGGTCTGGGATGGGTACTCGACTCAATACATTCAATCTCAGACAGCAAGACAGAAAATGGTAATCCTCTAATGCATATCAAGTATGGCCACGCATATTCTTCGCACAGACAGCAAATTTGAAAGCTAGAAAACAGGAATATCATGTCAAAGTAACCAGTAGCTTGAAAAATTATCCGTGGATAAATACTCTCTGGCCTAGAGGCTCAAAGGTCTTCTCCACCGGGGAACCGGCTGGCTTCCCGAAAACCAACTGAGCCTTGAGACTCCAGCTTCCAGGGACGTTCCAATGCTCAGTAATAGGGGCATCCAGCATGGGGCTATAATGCTGAAGATTACATCCCAGCCCTTCTGCTTCCAGGAGGGCCCAAACTAGGTTGTGTCAGCGAAATGTTGATCGATCTTGCAGACAACGACAGGACTTACGTGCAAATTGATGCATGCCATTGGAATGCTCGGACCCTGGAAAGAAGTTAGCACTGCTGTCTTTCCAATGTTCTCGTTTGATGTCACTTACATTGTGGAAATTTATCCCTGAGCATAGGCCACTTTTCCTCGAGGCGTTTCAGAGGCATCGGGTCTTCGTAGAATAATACCTATTGCGTGGTGATTAGGCCTTATTGACGGTAATGCCAAGCGCATCAGCAGGGCTCACTTACAGTCCCGTATCCAGCACGGTACATGGCAATCCGTGGCTTGTAGAGCTTCTCAAACAACTCTGGGCTCACTGTCGAGGAGGCCACTTCTGCTGCCAGGTCCCATAGCTTCCGATGCTCATCTTTGAGTAGAACCACGAGGCGTGTTGCCTGGCTGTTGAAAGCACTGGGGGTGTGTAGGACCACCTCATTGATCAATTCTTCTAATCTCTCATCAGAGATTGTGGATTCGTCGGATAGAGCATAGATCGTTCGACGGCCTCTGAAGCCGTCGCTCACAGCGGTCGCGAGATTGTGCATGACGTAGTGGAATGGTGCCCGGATTAAGTGATGAGATAAAGAAATGACTGGTAGCAGAGCAATTGGGGAGTTTGTGATCATTCTTTTACAAGTGGGTGGGCTACAAGTCTTAAATAGTACGCGAAAAGAGGGACGAAGGAATGCGGAGTATCCACTACAGACCATAATATACTCAGCCTTGCTTATTCTTTCGTCTGGTGAAGCTTAGTGTCTTCAACAAATTCTCCTCCCGATACGCGAAAACTGCGCCCGACATTTCTCGTTCTAATTCGCAGTCAGGAAGTCGATCTCGTTTCACGCGTGTCGGTCTATATTCCATCGCGTTGAGCAGGTATCCTTGTTTACTTTCTTGATAATAGATCACTTTTGCGCGATCAGCTTAGGGTGTTTTCACACAGCATCCTCTGAAAGTCTGTCTCAATCAATCAGCTAAGAATGGCATGTTATTCACCTGCAGTAGAACATGATAGCCTCGAGTGATTTGAACTATGCCGCACGGGCGATCTGGCACCACCGGGGTGTCGGACATCTACACTTCCGGTTCTTTCGTCGACTTTGATACCGCCGGGTGGTCGGCCAGCTTACTGCCGATCCCTACGACCAATCAAACAGTGCCGGTGAGTCGGGCAATATTACCTCCGATTCTGTCGGTCGATTGGGTCCTAGAGCGTCTGCTCGGTCGTATTCCGAATCACTTCGTGCTGTATTTAAAGTTGTGGCAAAATTATGCGATGGGAATGAGACGGACCTACCCAATAGAGGTCATGCCCTCAACTGGGCATGCCCAGTTGCCCAGTTCCCAAAAACCGGCATAATTTGCACGTGATGAGGGCCAGGGTCGAGCCGTGCGCTTCCTGAATCGGTCTAGCGTGCCTTTTGGCCAATCGTGGAGTATCCTAACTATACTACATTGGGAACTGGAAAGGCCTGCAGTGCCCGATCTGGCCCCGGGCCCGGCCACTGCAGTAAGACCGCCTTCCTAATTCCGAACGCTAAGCCTATTAGGAACTGGGAAGGGCACCGCAACTGGGAATGTCCAACGCAGCGCAAGACCTCTAATAATCTGGTCAGATTAAAATAAGTAGTCTTTTTGGTTGTTAAGGAGAATTATATTTCCTTGCCGAGCGTTGTAACCTTTTTATGAACTCGAGTCGAGTTCCTAGCTGAAACAAGCTCTCAGTTGCCTCATCTATAGGTCATCGACTGACATTCGCGTTGAATATAAGAATGTACGAAGTTGAACAAATAAAATCAATCGCACAGATATCTCGGCCACCTATCAGGGATGTCACATAAGCTTCCAGCCGGGGCCTGAGGTCCCTACTGCCTATGCATGTACAGCGTGGGGTGAAGGGGTGTTCGCTTCTTCCCTTTATTTCCTCATATTTGAGGTTCTGAGTAATCTCAAGCGATTATGAATCGTCTCAAGTACGCACGGTGTCTTGAATTGTAGTAAAGCTTATGCGATCCTGAATACCTTCCCTGACCATAAGACAAAGTCAAATGAATTTGTATCAACTTCCTCTTTCCGCAGGGAGCCATTGGAGTAACGGCTCACTCTGGTGTGGTCACTCCTCTTCCATTAATGAATAGCTTACGTGTCTATTTGAATTTTGGGGAAGATAGGAGGTAAGTTGTTGGAGAGTTTGGGAAGAGAAGGCAGGCACACACAGTCAAGTGCTTAATGCGGGGGTGGAACGAGACGGTCAGATACAAAAAGGTGGCTGTGCAACATTGCGAGATGCGCCCCCACATGGTGAAGGCTGAAGGGAACGTATCATATCGCCCAACCCTAATTCACCTACGGCTCCTGCTCAAACAATTCCCATTCTTTTGACCCCATGTTGATTACCCGATTCACTGCTCTTATCTTTAGATGAGCCCAGTCCCTCACCTAACATGATAAGGACAAATCTAATAGCGACAACCGAGCAACTCGATCTCGGACTCATCGTGGGATATCAACCCGCACGGTTTTCTCGCCTTGATCCGCCGAGGGCTGGCCGCCGAACTGATGGGGCCTTAGTCTTATCTGGCGCACCGAGTTCAGAAGTCACAACAGGCCTGTGACTGGATGGGATTGTCAAAATTGGCAGCAAAGCGAGTCAATAACGGGGGCGGAGGCACTGAGCGGTTCAGTACAGGCGCGGCCAAGAGACGCCTCGAATGCTCTCCCGCTCGCCGAGTCGCCGAGTCAGTTAGGGTTATGTGCAGTACACCCCCCGGGATCCCGCATGCATCACGAGTCTCGTGAGGGAAGCTTGTTGTTTGATTAAACCTCGGTGTCTGATGGTGTGGCATGCATGCATGCATGCATGAATGACGGAATTTAGGACATAAGATTTGTTAACTCCATGAGACAACGCACACAGAAAACACACTCCACCGGCTTTAGTGCTCTGATAGAGTCACAATGGCGTTTTTCTTTTTCAAGCCACAGCTCACTGTAGCTACATTCCTACAGCCACTCGCAATCGGTACATTTCCTTGTGTGATGCCATCCCTGTTATCATCCCATCTCATGTCATCTCAGTCCACCCTCACACTCCGTGTCCGACTCTTCCCACACATCCCTGCACCATACCTACTACCCTAACATTCAATATCTGCCCACACCCAAACCTCTCCTCCCGTGCTCCCTCCAGGCAACACTCGAACAAAGAAAATCATTGAGAAGCTCGCTATGGCACAAGAAAGTATCACCACTTAAGGCACATCAAACATCACCATCGTCGTGAAATTATGCCCCAACTATCCATGCAGCGCATGCTCTTTGCTCGAAATCCAGGCCTTTCACATCATCGACCAGGTCTCAAACCTCAGACCAGCGAGGCCGCGGAAATCATCAGTGGGCTGAGGCCGAGGAGGGCGGTGGCCAGGTCAGTGGCTGTCATGGGGGTGGAGGCGTAGTCAGTCATCTTTGTTTTGTTGTCACAGTGGTATTGAAAGGATAAGGAAGGTGTGATGTTGGATATCGGTAGGTACGGGAGAGACCGTTGCAATGTCGATGATGTACGTGGGTAAAATTGTTGGTGTTGCTTGGTGGAAGTTATATTAATCGCTGGGATGCCTTAGTCCTCAGATCCTACGCCGCACGCCGAGCGAACTTCCACCAGTTTGCGAAAAATTGGGAAATACGACTTGACTCCACTACGAACCCAGTTCGGTCGGAACACACACAGTCTCGATTATATCAAATCTAAGGAGATATGATATGATCGGTCGATCCACTCCCAAATCTACTCCTCCTTCTTCGCCCATGCCGCCGATCCCGTCGGCAGCGCAGTGGACAGATCCAACAACTCATCGTAACCGGGGTAGGTCGACTTATCATCCACGATATTGACCACCTCAGTATTGTCGACGTACTTCTCGATCCACGACAGCGAGACCACGGTGTGCGCCCGGTTGACGTAGGGCTCCTCGCTGGCCTGCAGCGCCTGGAACTCCGGGTCGTGGTTGACCTTGTTGAGTTCCTCGAAGCTGCGGAAGTAGAATTCGATGGTTACGTCGTGGTCCTATCGGCATTCGATTGTCAGTCTCTGGGGTTGGTCAATGGACGCCAAGTAAATGGACGAGGCCGGGCTGATATCCTACATCAATCACCCAGCCGCGGTTGTTGCGGCGGCTCATCTCGTCGACGAAGGTCCGATAGGCTGGCGGGGAGTAGCACTATTGTTGTGTGTCAGAAGGGGGGGTTGGGATGCGATACTGGGCCACATGGATTGGATTGGCGCTCACCTGCTGGTAGGCGTAGATACCATGCTTCGCATGCAGCTTGGCCGCCTTGACCACGTAGTCGCGGGCAAAGTCGTGGCCCTCTCCACCCTGGCGGGCTTGCCCTTTGTAGAGTTTGATGGTGAGGCGCAAGAGGCGCTCGGCCTGACGTCCTGTCTGAGTCATTGCAGAATCGTGGGAAGAGAATGGAGTGTGTTTTGTCTACTTCTCCAGCATGGGCACAGGTAGCGTTTAAATACTCCATGAGGGTTGGGCAGGGGTGTCCGGAGTTAACGGAGAGAAGCCTTATCTCAGGGGTCCCCAAAACCCACCCCCTGGTCAAGCTTCCATATCCGATGTCTCGAAAAAGGCTAAGTGAATGACATATTCCGTCATAAATTATCAATTGCATGCTATATCTCACATCTGAGGCAATCTCCCAGCATGGAAACGCCATCTCAACCCCCGCAGGCATCGTTTCGGCGGCAGGCGATGGCACCACAAGATCTCACCATCCGACTTACTAAACGGAAACTAGCAACGGATCTTACGCTTCATCCCAGAGATACTATACAACCAACGCAAATGACCTGGTGATCAGCACCGTAAACGCCCCCGCCTGGATCTGTAGCCCTCTTTCGGCCGTATCCTCCGCCACCCACATCTCCTTCTGATCCTGCCGGGCCGTCCACCAGCTCACCGAGAATCCGCTGCGTGCTGACCCCCGGCTGCGAGTACAGCGAGAACCGCGCGGCGGCGCTTGACCTTTGTCGGCGGCCTCCATCCATGCTGCATACCAGCGTCGGAAGACCTAGCCTTCAATGCGGGCTACCGCTGTGAGAATACCAGCAATCCCCCCGCCCTCCTGCGCGGTGAAGCTTGAGTGGACGGAAGGGCCCCGAAATTGGATGGAGTTGGACCCGAATAGACAAAACATGGCGATTGGTGAGATCGTCAATGTAGCGCGCAGGGCTTGAAACCATCACTTGGATAGAATCGAGGGGGCACTCTTTCAACCTCTTTTTGAGTGCGGCGGATAGCTAGATAGCCGTGGGAAGGGATCAGAAGTCGGAGCAGTGCGTCTTATGTTCGGCACTCAGGCTCTATCACCGGTTATCATCAACCACGGGGTAAGAATCGTCAATAGACAGTACGAAAGATCGACGGTGGCGTGGTCTTTTGTTGTTTGCGTTGGTGGTTAGGGCAAAGGAGATTCGACCGCCCGCTTCCACATCGGCGATCACGTTTGTAGGATCGATCACCTCGGCGTCAACCCCGGCAATTTACTGGATAAGCTGGGATGCTGAGGCTACTAGGGCGAGCAATCTGCAGTCCTTGATCTTTCCGTGATGCTGGGATATTCACTCTTTGAAATGAATATTGATTAGACCAAGGGAAATAACTCGACCGTTCTAAATGGCCACCGACCTGCCTAAAGCCATACGAGCTGATTTCAAACTAATCCGGTATTGCTAGGCAGTCTGTAAGTCTCGATAAGTACTTGCTGGGATCGTGTATATAGCGTAGGGTAAGCCCAAGGTGTTCAAGGATTGAATACCGAGACAATACATAGCACGCATGAGATGTAGGCCTCGTCAACAGAAGTGCAGTTACGCATTGTAAGTCACTCAGCAACTCCCTTTTCTCGCGATATTCCCCTCCTGTTCTCCTCTCTCTTCTGCTCGATACAATGCTTCCCACAGAAAGCAAAGCAGCCACCCTACAACCCGCACCGCCTCAACTCCGCAAACACCGACCCCTCCCTCGCCAACAGCCGCCCCGGCGCATCCACCTCCACCACCCTACCCCGATCCAGCACAGCCACCAGATCCGCCTCCACCAGCGTCTCCACCCGATGCGCCACCATGACCACCGTATGCCCCGCAAACTCCCGCCGCAGCACCGCCTGCACCCGCCGATCCGCCGCCCCGTCCACCGCGCTCGTCGCTTCGTCCAGCACGACGATCCGCGCCGTGTCCCTGCGCAGGATCGCGCGCGCCAGGCAGAAGAGCTGCTGCTGGCCCGGGGAGAGCGCGAGGTCCTGCATCGCCGCGTCCAGCGGGTTGTGATTGTGATCCTGGGCTGTGCTGTGTCCGGCCTTCTCAGCGACAGTGGCCCAGAGGTCGGTCAAGGTGAGTGCGGATTGGATTTGTTGGTCGGAGTAAGCCTCAGGGTGGTTGCTGCCCGGTGGTGCCACCCCGCCACCAGGCAGGGTGAGCGTCATGTTCTCGCGGACGGAGCCAGACACGAAAAACGGCTCCTGCGGGATGGTGATGATCCGGTCGCGGAGGCAGGCTCGCGGCACGGACCGGATGTCGAGCCCGTCGATGAGGATCTGTCCTGCGTCGAGGTCGAGCAGGCGCAGGAGGGCGGCGAGGAGCGTGCTTTTCCCGCTGCCGGTGCGTCCGCACACCCCGAGTTTTGTGCCCGCGGGGACGCTGAAGGTGACCTCTTGGAGGGAGGGTGGGGCTTTCGGGTCGGCGGTCCAGGCGGCGTTTACCTGTTGGAAGACGATCTCGCCGTGGCGCGGCCAGGTGGTCGGTGGGGCGGTCGCGTCCCCGTCGGTCTCCTGCGGGGTGAGCTGCGCGGTAGACTTGATGCGGGCGATTGCCCCGAGGGAGGTCTCCAAGGTGGTCCAGAAGGTGAAGAGCATCTGGAAGGTGGCGTTGAAGCCGAGGATGCTGTTCAGCGCGAGCCCGATCTGCCCGCCCGAGCTGGACGTGCGCAGCGTGACGGCCAGAGTGACCAGAATCACGGCGAGGGTCCCGATGAGCAGCTGCAGCACCAGGTCAAGCCATCGCTGGATGCAGTAGAGCAGGTAGTACGGTTTCTGGGACTCGTCGAGCAGGTGGTTGCTGCGCATCGTGAACGCGTGCTGCCAGCCGAACGCCCGGATCGTCATCAGCCCCTCGAGCGTCTCCATAAAGTGCGTGTACAGGGGGCTTTTGGCTTCGAGGTCGAGGAACCGCATCTGGCGCGAGGTGCGTAGGTAAATGTTTTGCAAGAGGTACACGAGGCAGATGAGCCCCGGAATGGTCAAGGCCATGTAGCTGGAGCCTGCCGCTATGAGGCCGATCTGGGCCAGTCCATTGGCCAGGGCTGGATTCATGGTTAGACGGCACTCCCCTTTGGTTGGACTCGCAGACAGCACCGACCTTGTAGGGTGATGATCATTGAGGCTGGCAGCATGGCGTCAACCAAGGACATGTCCTGGCTAAATAGGTTGAGTATGACCCCGCTATCGATGGTGTCGAAATACGACTGGGTAGCGTGCGTCACGGTGTCGATGAGGGTTTGATGCAGATTGCCACCTGACTTGGGAATGAGGTAGATAAACACAATCCTAGGAGGTGGATGGGAATCAGCCACTGGGCTCTAGATGGCGCTGGGTATCCTGACCTCATAGACACATAGAACGCCGTAAGGCAGCTAGATGCGATCACCGCGTAGACCGCACAAAATACCCCGACACGACCAACTGCGCCAGTCGTGTACATTTCCAGCCAGATCTCTGCCATGTCAATTAGCCGCGATGCTCGCAAGGTCAAAAATAGCACCAGGAGCCCCGGAACATACGTGGAAGGTAGGTCGTGACGGCAACGAGCGCCACCATGACCAGCATCATTGAAGAGAGCTTCCACCCAAACGAGCGGGCGTAGTATTTATACACCGCGAGATCCCCGGTCCGCCGACTCAAGTCACTGACATCGGTCGCGGTCGGTCCTCGGAGCGCCTTCGGCAGCGGTTTGCT
Organism: Aspergillus fijiensis CBS 313.89; assembly: GCF_003184825.1. Taxonomy (NCBI): domain Eukaryota; kingdom Fungi; phylum Ascomycota; class Eurotiomycetes; order Eurotiales; family Aspergillaceae; genus Aspergillus; species Aspergillus fijiensis. The sequence continues at coordinate 125,502 of NW_024469024.1, read as the reverse complement.
TTGCTTGCTTGGCGCAGGAACTTCCTCAGACTCATTCTGCAACCCAACATCTGCGCTCGCAGCCTCGTGCAGCAGTCCCGGTCCTTCCCCGCGGGTGAAGTCCGTCCAGGGTCCCTGATGTGCAATGTGGCCCGATCGGTCCAAGGCAATGACATGATCGGCCAGATGCAGATGTCGGACGGCATGGGTCACCAGAACGACTGTTGACGCATTGCGTCGCAGCAACCCCTCCGGCCCGAACAGATTTTGCACGATCTGCAACTCCGTCTTCGCATCGAGTGCGCTCAAGACATCGTCCAGCAGTAGAACGGACCGTCGGCTGTAGAGTGCGCGAGCGAGGGCCTAGGAGGGGCACTATCAATACAGGGGATCGCATCCGAAGGTCACCGCACATGGAAATCCACCTACCACGCGCTGCTTCTGACCGCCACTCAGGGTCACACCCCGGCTGCCGAGCAGAGTAGTGTCCATCTGCGGCAGGCGCTTGATGTCGACATCCAGAAGACAGGCCTCCAGTATAGTGGCGTACCAGCCCTCATCCAAGGCGGCCCCGGGGCCGGTGATAGCGTCTCGAAATACGAGGTTCTGCAGCCATGGTGACTGGCTACAGTATGCGATATCTCGGCTGTTGATCTGGATGCTGCCAGGGGTGGAGACAGCCTCGCCCAAGATTGCTTTCAGGAGGGTGCTTTTGCCCGAACCAACAGGACCGACAACGAAGCTGAACGAACCAGGAAGGACTTGCCAGTTGACCTTGTGCAGAACAGTCTCGGATTCTGGCGCCGGTCGTATGTCGGCCTCGTGGAAGGCGACGATGGGCCGATCGACGGACTTTGCAGGCAGGCTTTGCAGGACAAGCCCAGATTTCCCTGATTCATGGATTGTTGCACCAACGTCGCCATTGGGTTTGTCTGCGGCGGATAGATAGGCGTGGATTCGATCGATGCAACCCATTGCCGAGACCAAGGTTGGGTAGGAGGAAAGAAGCTCTCTCGCTGGGTCCGTCAGCAAGGAGATGATGGCCAAGGTCCCGAACGCTTTGTCGGTAGTCAACCGCTGGGACTGAACGGTATAGATGAGAAAGACCAGAAATGGTCCGATCTCCACCGGGATCATCGCTAGGCACTGGTGTTAGTGATACCCTCTCGCAGGATCCTGGTGAGAAGAGGGTGAGACCAACAGATAGTGTTACGCCAGATGCCAAACACCCGAAAGCTCGCCCCGAGATGTAGCTCGCGGAGCCGCTGGCCGTGGATGGTTTGGGCCATGCGCTCGGACAGACCCATCATTTTGATGCTCTTCATGCTTCCGAGGAGGGAGGAAGTCAGCGCGACCCGGCGTTGCACCGCGCCCACCCATGTCTTTTGGGCGGGACCGATCTTCTTGGCCACGTGCAACGATGCATAGAACGCGCCTGAGAAGGACAAAGGCTTAGAATGCAGGGATCATGGCAACGTGAAGAAAAAGGAAGCGGGGGCACTGGTATCGTACGTACCCACCACGGCAATTGTGGGACCAATGCAGATCCACCCGACTTGGCGCTCCAGCAGCCACAATCCAATCGCCAGCTCCACCGTGCGCGCCCAGACCTCAGCGATCTGGCGTAGGCTGAATGCGATCCGGTCCACGTCCGTGCTCATGAGGGTGACAGCGGCGGACTCATCCGGAGCTCGCGCGAGAGCCAGGGTTTTGGCGTAGATCTGCGAGACCATGGCACCGCGAAACATGGTAATCATGCGATAAAGGCGGTGTTGGTAATGCGCCGTCGAGAGCTATGGATGGACGGATGGATGACTGTCAATACTCGCGCTTTCCCCCAGCACGTCGGGTGATAGGGGTGGTAATGGACTGTACCGCAATTCCCAGGTAAATCAAGCCGGTGGCTGCAATCAGCCCGTAGCCGTCACTCTTATCCCGCGTCGAGTCCGCATCGCTGACATAGCTGATCACCCGGGTGATGAGAAAGGGCTGGGCATACGTGAAGCCAATGAGACACAGTCGGGGGAAAACCGTCAGAAGAAGCGGCCATTTGAGGCAATAGAAGAGGGCGATCACCAAGGAGAAGCGGCGCTCGGATCGATCTAGCGGTGGGGTCAGCCTCACCTCTCGTGGTGGATCCAGGACATACGTTTCGCCCACGCGACCTGCATGCGCTCATGCAACGGCCCAGCCGACAGCTCCTGATCCACGCGATCGAGGTCGCCGAGGGACAGATTCTTGCGATAGCCACGAACGAACAACGGGCTCAACCACCAGAAAAAGCTCCGATTGATGATCCCACTCGTGGACTCCGGGGGATACCTGCTGCGGAAAGCATCGTAGAGACAGGCGCGCTTGTCAACAGTCTCAAGAACGAGCAGCAGGACCTCGGCCCCCAGAGCAACGGAGGCGACAATCGAGATGGCGGTCAGGTGCCGTCGGAGGTATAGACTTCGAAGTTGGGTTGCATTAAACACACTGTCGAGCAAGAGATAGATGCAGAGGAGCGAGGAGGGACGCTCTGAGCGTGTATGCTCCAGGGTGGAGAGTGCGAGGACGAGGCTGCTTCCCAACAACGACACGGCAGCCGATGCAATGGACGCTGAGGTGGCGGGTCGAATGCTCCACAGCGTCAACAATGCCACTCGGAGGCCTAGGAGGACAATCGCGACCGTCTAAAATTAGGCGACGGGTTATTCAGAGTTCGAGGGGGGTCGTGGGAGGATGGGAAATTGTCTTTATAATTGGGTTTTTTTTTCTTGCTTACTGCTTTGCTGTACACCAGAGGGTGAGTGATGGGGGCCTTCTTCGGGCATCGGAGTAATTGGACCAGGCGAGGCGGTGCCAGGAGAATCAGCAGGATTGAAGGAATTAGTCCAAGGATGCTCTGTTCAAATAAGAGGGTGAAGTCGAAATGAACGAGACAGTCGGAAAGCGAAGGACCGAATCTCTGGTCATTACTGCGACAATTGTAGGCCATGAAGGGGAGAGAGGGGTAGAAAGAGGAGGAGGAGGAGGAGGAGGAGGAAGAGGAGGGAGAAAATTAATGGCACGATGGCATTAGGGGGGGAGGAGGGACATCATATAAGATTACAACCAGGAAATTACTGTAAGACTAGGAGGATAAGGATGATAAGACGATTAAACAAGCATGAGTCCTCCGTAATTGCCGACTGCGGCTTGGTAACTCAATACCGGGTATTATATATACTTGTACTTGCTTAAGTACTGTTGATTCACTTCCCAACTAAGTATCAACCACCACATCCGAGGTCCTCCACTTCCTCACACCCATGTAAAGTTTCCCCACGATTTTGACTGAACCGAAATCCCTAACCGCTTGGTTATACGCTCAATGACTCATTCAGGGCTTCGCCCGAGTCACGCAAATTCCGCATCATGCCATCTTTCAATCTCAAACCCCGATGTATTGTACTGCTTGGCCCACTCGTGGATCTTCCAAAAGTTCCGACAGGTATGCTGGGTGGAGAAGTTGGCCTTCCAGATGGGATACTCGGGCCCCGGATGTGGCACGCGTGGGGAATGCACAATCACCGAGAGGTCGCTGTGGCACATGAGAGCCTAGTCCGCGAAGGTAAGCGAAGAAATAAGTGATTGCTTTCATTTGCCGAGGAAACACGGATGAATGCAATACCTACCTGCCGCAAGTACTCAATGCAGTGATCTGGAGAGGAGGTCAGCTGGATTGGATGCACTCGAGATCGCGGAGATACGCCAGGCTTACTGATGTGCACAATGTATTTCACCGCCGCCTGGTCGGTCGTGTTGTCGTTCCGCCAGTCGACGGGCTGGTAGACATATTTCCGGATGGAGTTCAGACAGTGCAATTGATGGAAGACATCGAGCTGGATGAGAGCGGTGGAATCGTTGACCGTGGCCGGCATGGTGGGCTCGAGGAGCGAGGCCTCCTGCTCCGGGTTCAGTGCCAGAATCCCAACTGAGGTGCATGGAGGTCGTTGGGGTCAGCTAACCATGCGGTGTATGGAACCGGGGGGGGGGGGGGGTCAGAGTGCTTCCTATGGTAGCTCACCATCCACCAAGTGCCGCCACTGCAGATTCACCGCGCCGGTAGGGGGCCCTTCATAGGGACTTGTGTCCTCGCTGGGTTCTCCGGTCCATCGACTCTGCTCAAACCGATATGGCACGTATTCAACTGCCTCCGAGGCAGATGCTACCGCCAATTTCTCAGTTGTTGGGAAGTGACAAGTGAGCCACGCCCGGGGTGGGTGAGGCGACACTCACCGAACTCGAATTCTTGTAAGCCGGACGCCTCGCCGGCTCCCCCGGTATCAGCACCATGATGGGCGTCTGGTAGGGGGTCATCATGCGACATGGCCGGGCAATGCTCGAAGTTGAAGCCCGACCCTTTCCACGGCCGACTGGGATGCACCGGCGGATCAAAGAACACGGACAAGCGGTTGTGATAGAAGAGTGTAATAATCCATGTGGTGGCCAGCGCAAGGTGCAAGACCAGAAACAGCACGTTCTGCATCCATGGGGCTGTCCGTCCTGGACGAGCAGATGATGCCCGAAGCGACCGCTGGTGGCTTTTGAAGTCCGTAAGCTCGGTTTCGTGCATTGTGCGTCTGTTTCTCTCGCTTGTGATGGATATCCACGGTGCCTTTTCTTGCTTTGGGATGGGTGGGAGGTGGGCGGCAGAAGCACTCGACCCACCGGAGCAACAGGAGTACAGTATCAAGGCTCGGAGATGACTGACCGCGGAGAATTGAGATCCGCCATCTTCACGACAGATGAACTAAGCAAATGGAAACAACCAGTGATCCTAGAACAGACTGCAATGGGTATTGGAATTGCGCGTTTATTACTGGTACTGTACGCTTGTGGGGACGGTATCGTGACCGCAGATACCTAGAATACCTAGTACTCTTTCATTACAGAGGATATACCGAAGAGTGTACAGTACCGTACTGTGTGTACAGTACGTATTTGGGAGGTCGCATTGATGGTGTGATTGGCATCAGCACTAATGCACTAGCTAGCAAGTGGCGACCCTGGAAGATGAAACACACTCCGAAAAGCACTGTAGGATGGGTGATAAGGGAGCTCGGATGCCAATGGGATTGCTAAGATTCGTGATGATCGCCGGAAAGGGTCGTGCGTGCGGGGAGTGAGCAATTGCACACGGGTCGATCCCCCGACGGAGCATGGCCGGAGTCCCGCTGCGGAGGCAATGCCACGTAGTCTGACCTACTTTATATTACAGCTGGTACGTTATATAGGTTATATCACGTTACGCACCTAATAATACCCCCCCATAACAGTACTGCACAGGCTCGGGTATGTGGATTGCTGTGTATGTTGAGCGGCTTTGGGCCGGGTAATTCTGAAAGATTATTATACTTCTTGAATGAAAATAACAATTTGAACCTATCAAGGTGACAAGCTAGACAGGTAGGAATACTGTAAATGATAGGACTGAGGAAAGAGTTGCAGGTAGTAATCGCGTGCTCTCGTCAGCGTTTCGAAGCAGTGGTAGACCCCGTCGTAGATAAAGTCGACCAGCGCGATTCAAAGAAAAGAGCCTACCAGCTATGATCTGGTCACAAGCTCAAAAAAAAAAGAGAACAAAAACAAAATGCACATGCCCAAGCAAGACGAATTCGATGCGGCGCGGTTCCTCGAGGATGTTGAACGCACTTGCGCGATTATCCACGCCCCATATTCGGAATCCCACACCCGGGCAAGCCTGGAGGCCTTTGCGACGAGTTTCCAGCGAGGAGCCGTCCTGTGGCGCACGACCAACCGACCGGGAGACGCCTTGAATTATCGCTTCTACGAGCGCCGCGTCACGGACACGGTAGCCGCCGCCATCAAGGCTGGCCTCCTCGCCGCGGACCACCCGCTGGGAGCCCTGATCACCGCCTGGAGTCGCCTGTACGATGGCACCCCGGAGCAGTCGTGCGACTTCGACGCGCAGCGAGGGCTGGCTAAAGCGTGGGTGTACCTGGGGGGAATGCGGCCCATCGACGACATCCTCGCCGTCGAACCAGTGCCCGAGTCCATCCGTCGACATGGGCCCGTCTTCCACAGCCTCGGGCTCGAGTGGGTTCGGCATGTGGCGGCCGACTACACCTCCCACACAGTGAACATCTACTTTCGGGCCCCCGGGCCCTTGAAGCTGGAGCAGGCCGATCGCTACGTGCAGCTCGCCCATCCGGCCGGGGCGCTGGAGCCCGACGAGGTCGAGCAGATGCGTCTTTCCATGAATCCGCAGGGCTTCACCTTCGCTGTGACGATGGACTATGGCACCGGGGACATCAAGCGTGTGGCCTTCTACGCGCTGAAGCTCGAGCTCGCCAGGTGCCTGCACATCGACCCGCGTCTGGACCGGTTTTTCACTGGCACGCCGTCCTACGACGAGGAGACGATGAACGCCATCGCCTGGTCGTTTGGGAATCACGGCAGCCGCTACATTAAAGCCGAGCGGAGCTACTGTGGTCAGCTCGTGCCCCTGCTCCGGGACTGGAATAGTGCGATGACCTCTTAGATTGTGAGATGGCAGGCAATTCATAAGTTTATTTGAATATATGCAGGCGGCCTGTATCACTTCTCGCAATTGTGTCTAGTCTGGAATGTATATACTTGGATACCGTGAACTCAACCGTACAGGTTCAGCAGTTGTGGCTTGTGACCGTAATGTATGGAGTACACCATTCTCAGGCATGTCAAGATCATGAGCTCCACAGATACTACAGCTACATATCTGGGTCGAGATTTTGTAAGACATAGCATAGCATAGCAATGCGCGCGAGAGATTACGGTGAAGCCCAGCACTCACCACCGCGGGACCATAAAAAGTCGCGACTCGTCAGGGTGGAGGTCCAAGTCCTGCGGTTTGGTTTCCTGTGGATGCGGTTAGCTCAATGTGTCGCGCGATGCACAGAGAAAATCAAATCGAAATACGAAATTCTGAGCCAATAACTTACCAACATCTGCCTCTTAGCCTCCTCCGACGCGGCAGTAATGGACTCGGTGAGCGCGGACGCAGACAACGAGGCCCAGCCATCCAAGCAGATCTCGTCGACGCGCGGGCTCTCGCCCGCCACCGCCATTGGCGCGAGGTGCAATTGTAGCAACGCGCACTCGAATTTCCGGAGGACCTCCTCGACGGTGGAGACCGCAACGATGGCCAGGTCGAAGATCGCTTCGATCTGCACGCCCGGCGGACCTAGCGTGCAGCTCAGCCGGAACGGCAGATTCACGGCTAGCTGGCCCCAGAGTAAGGGTAGGGGTAGTGCGCTCTGGGCTGTCGTCCCCGCCGTCGACGATGGAGCCGCAGCCTCCAACTTAGGCAAGAGGTTCAATCGCACGGCGCTCATGCAGAGACCCATGATCTCTGGGCTGATCCGGGCGATGTTGCGGAAGTGGAACTGCTCATATGCGGTGATCGCGGCCGTGTCGGCTTGGATTTGACGGCACAGGGTCCCAACGGTCTGCCCCGGGAGGACACGGATGCGCAGCGGGTATGCGGTCATGGTGGGTGCGATCAGATCCCCGACCCCGGGCAGATCGGCGCAGCGCCCGTGGCCGAAAACGCCCAAGATGATGTCGGGGCAGTGCAGAATCTCCGCGAAGGTAACGGCCCAGGCGGCGTTGACCAAGGTGGATAACGCCATTGGCCCGGGGGACTGGCCATCGAGTCGGACCAGCCGTGTAAGAAGGGTGTCACAATTCACGGGCTGGCTTTTGTCCATAGCGACAGGGGGGAAAGGTCGCGTATCCACCCCCTTCAGATGGTGCGTCCAAAATCGGGTGGCGGCGTCGCGATCCATTGCCACGATCTGCCGAATGAAGGTCTTGTACTTGAGCCCTGGGGGTGAAGGAGGGGGGCACCCGTCAGATACATACGCTTGTCGCAGCGCTAGGAACAGCTGCGATAGCGACCAGGCGTCGTAGCCCGCATGATTCACCGTCATTACTAGGTATTTGCCCTGAGTTTGCTCATCCTTCACGATCCCTAGTCGGAAGAGCGGGTCGCCTGTTCCGACGATGTGTTCGTGCTCTTCCTCCAGGTAATGTTGGAGGGATGTCCCCCGGCGCCAAGCGAGGCCAGCTCCGGTCTTCACAACCACCTGGACATAGCCCGACCCCGAGGGATGGCGAATCATGTGAGTCCGCAGGATCTCATGAGTTTGGGCCAGCCGATCCCACGCGCGGGCAAAGCGCTGCTCGTCCAGCATGGCGGGGAGCGCGTATACGGCCTGCATTTGGAAGGACCGCGAGGTGATTCCGGCGTGGATAGAAAAGATCTGCTGCGCGGTGGCGGGATAGATATCCTCCACTTCAGCGACAGGCACCTGACAGTCATTGCTGGCCTTGTGGAGCAAAACCTCCCGCTCAGAATCCAGGAGAAGAGAGAAGGCAGGCAGGTCGTGCGCCACACTGGTCTGGGGCTCGGCAAAAGAATCAGGGACCGCTGCGGCTGCCATATCTGCTAAGAGAGGGTGCAGGAGGACCTGGTTTACCGTCAGATGGAGTCCTCGCTTGCCAGCCTGGGAGACCAGCTCCATGGCGAGGATCGAACTGCCGCCTAGACTGAAGAAATTATCCTTCGGTCCAATTTCCATGGTTCTAAGAACGGCAGCCCATGCGTCGCGGAGCTGTTTCTCAGGACCGGTCAAAGTTAGGGCTCGGGCATCGGTTGAAGAGGGGCCCGTGAAACGTCTCGCCTCGCTTGCGGGAAGTTGCGCGAGGATGGCTAGCAGTCGCTCGCGATCCGTCTTGCCATTGACAGTGACTGGCACGCTGCGTATGGGGATGTACAAGGACGGAATGGCATACGCTGGAAGTGAAGCGCGCAATCGGGAACGCATGGCGACCACCATGGCGTCAAACCGTCTCTGCTCGGTGGGTGAGGTCTGCACCACCGCCAGCCGTGAGCCCCGGTCCCAGTCTAGATATCCAAGAGAAGGCTCGTCATGAACCCCGATGACCGCCATCAGGACAGGGCCACGCTTCTCCCCGGGCCCTCCGCCGCCGGTATGCCCAGCGATTAACATAGCGAGGACGCAGAAAACATCCTCTCGCAAACACTGCAGTTCCGTCTGCAGCCGAGCCTCGACTTCCCCTAATTCTAGCCGCTGCCCGTTGACCTTGACCTGACTATCCTGGCGGCCTCGAAACCACAGCTTTCCCTGCTCGTCATATCGGGCCATGTCGCCCGTGCGGTACAGCCGACCGACCGGGTCGACGTTCAGGGCACGCATCCACGCCGGGGGCGCGATGAAGAACTCCCGCGAGCGCGCCCGGTCGGCCAGGTATCCGCGGCCCACGATGCTGCCCTCAATGACGAGCTCGCCCGTCTCACCGCTACCGCACAGCCGGTTGGGGTCGTCTCGATCGACGATCCACAGCCGGCAGCCCGACGGGGCGCCCAAATCCGTTTCGGAGTGCGCGCCGCGCACGACGGCGGCAACCACAGCGCATTCGCAGGGCCCGTACACTCCGTACACTTGGAAGGACTGAACCAGTTGCCGGACAGTGTGCTCTTTGGGAGTTTCCCCACCAGTCAGGACCACGCGCAGTGTGGGAACCTGATGTAGATCGAGCGAAGGCAAGAGGGACTGTGTGAAGAAGGCGTGCGTCACGCGCATGCGGACCATGCTCGCCACAGGCGCATTCATCCGCTCGTCCTCTGAAGGGACGCAAATGCACCCGCCACAGAGCAAGGTGAAGACAATCTCCAGGACGGCGATGTCGAAGGAATAGGCACTGAACTGAAACATCCGCACGCGAGGATCGAGTTGCACCGTCTTGATAAATTCTAGGGCACTGGTGCAGAGGCTCCGATGCTCCACCACTGCTCCCTTGGGGGCGCCTGTCGATCCTGAGGTGAAGGCGACGTAGGCAACATTATGGGGGCCACATCTCGCGGTTGAGCCTGAGCTCATTGGTGATACTGATACCCCCGGGGCTCCCTCGCCGCTACCGGAGGACGAAGAGCACTGGGCCAAAAAGTCATCGTCAACCACCACAACGTGAGTGCCACGGAGGATATGGCCAGAGACTGCCCCGCAGGAGGCGGAGGCCAGGACAATCGGCGACTGGGCTTGGTCTAGCACCTGCTGCAGCCTGTGCTCCGGGGTGGAGGCCGCCAGGAGAATCACGCCTCCGCCCGCCTTGAGCACGCCCAAGAGAGCCACAATCATCCATTGGGACTTGGCAAAGAGTATCGGGACCAGGACCTCGGCCTGTACCCCATGCGCAATCAGGTAGTCCGCCAAGCGTGTCGAGAGGGCATTTAACTCCCTGTACGTCATCTCGCCATCCCAGGAACTGATGGCTGGCGCGTCGGGATGGGCACGGCACTGCGCACCGATCAGGTCATGTGCACAGTAATCATGACTGACAGGAGGGGTCAAATTGGTAGTCCAGGAAGGCAAGTGTGGTTGGTAGTCCCCCATGTTGGCGTGTGGTGCTTGGAATGGGCTCTCTGCGACGACTCGTAATAACACGAAGAGATTGACCGCGAGTATGGGACTGACTGATAGCAGACTGTCTATCTTCGAAGCTGATTGCAGGAATTCACGAAGTATGATCGCATGCGCTGTGTCTTTCAGCCAGCCGAGTCACTTAGCCGGATGGCGTGCTGGACTAAAGAGGTGAAACCTGTCGATACCACCCACTGTGCCACAAGACGCGGAAATTCGTGTCTGCTCGAAGGGAATTTGTTCCCGCCAATTGGCCTCCTCTCAGATATTGTATGCTATACGTAGTAATACTACCCCGCTTCTTTCAACAACCAGGGTCGCTCATATGAATAAGAATACTAGCAAGTGATAGGTTACCGGTAGACTCAAGGCTATACTATGGATTGTTAGTGAATCCCGCATATGTCACGATACCCCGCGTAGAGAGAGATCGAGGTCATCACTGGTAGATAAGTACTGGATAATTCGATCGATAAATTATCACGACGCACGGACGGGGCGAGGCGTGGCCAATCTTCAACTTAGTATAATACTACGGTAACTGCTAGGTAACTTAGGTATTACTTAGGTATGTACTAAGTTAGCCACGCTGGAGCCATCTTGCTCCGAGGCTGTGCCAAGCGACCAATGGCAGGGCTGTCAAAGCTTATCAGACAACAAGCAATCATTCACTTCTTCCGTCTAGGTTGAATCAGGGATTTGATAAACAGGCTGGTCCCGAGTCCCTGCATACCGATACCGTACAGGACTGTCCCTCACTATTGTTACCATACTGAATCATACCGTACTGAGACTTGATCTTGTATAACTTGTTTCAATACACATTACATACAGTACAGTATTATGATATCCCTGAACAGAACAGCCGTCCAATGCTCATGTTACAGCCCAATCTACCTGAGGGCTTTAGCATATGGTGGGGTCTGAATCCTGCTTTCCCTGCACAATCTGCAGGACTGAAGAGAGGTAGCAGGCCCCGCCCTGGGGCCAAATGGCTTGGTAGCAAGCGGTCCGAGGATCTCAACAACCCACAGATCCCTAGACTCCTGCTAGCCCTTAACCCCCAACACCCTCCCAGGACCATCTAATCATCCACTCATTCACCCTTCTGCCCATTGCTTTCACTCGCCATTCCAGCACAGCACTATGCATCCAGACGAGGAATCTCTGTTGAAAGGCACAGAGGACCAGGAAGAGGCAGAGGCCTCCTCGTGTCCGCCGGGGGACGAGACCCCCCCCGTCATGGCGCATCACCAGCCCCGCAGCCATCTCCTCTGGGCCATGCTTCCCGGCATGCTGAACTCTCTCGTACTGCTCGGCAACATCTTCTTCTTCCTGTTCGTGGTCAACAAGATCCTCACCGTGAAAGGCTACTGCCCTCGGGTCCCTTACTGTAAGTGATGAGCCCTGCCAGCGATGTCCCCTGAGAGGGGTGAGAAACGCCCACCGAAAATAACCATCCGAGCTCTAGCCCCCGCCAGTGCCTCGCTGAGCTGGGTCTCCACCCCGGTGGATTACGACGCCCCCAATCCCTTCGCTGGGGAACTGGGTTCCCCGGAATTGAATCGTGCATGGGAGGAGCTCAAAATCCGTAAGTGACTACCAGCGATGCTGTGCGGGTAGAACCGCACAAGTCCAAGCGCCAGCCCTAACTCGCACCGCATTCTTCCAGACGAGATCTTCCGGGCCTCGGAGGAAGACCTCCGGAGTGTCAACGCGTTGAACCCCAACTCCTTGCGCATGGAGCATGGCGGGTATATGGCGATCCTGCGGGTCTACCATGAGATTCATTGCTTGGTACGTTCCCTGCTGTTACCCTGTCTTTCCTCTTACGGATATCGGGTAACCATGAGGGGGGTGGTAGGATTGGATTAAGCGCGAATGGAAAGTCGAGAAGCCCGAGATGATGGACCACCTGGGTAAGTATTTCACTCCCACGGACCGGAGACTGTACGATGGGCTCTACTGACATTTAGTCGGGGGTGTCTCAGATCACTGCTTGATTGCTCTTCGCGACGGGGCCATGTGCCGGGCGGACCTGTCGGTGGGATCGCTGTACTGGTGGCCGGAAGAGGAGCACCGACGCATTCGGCGCCCCCCCGCCCAGCGGCGCTGCGTTAACTGGGACAGCCTCCAGACCTGGCTGCGGCCCAAGCGGCTGCAGTTCTACGGTGGAGTGGCTGAAGCTCCTATCAAGCCGGATGGGTCGAAGGTGGATGTCGTCTTGGGGGATCATTTGCATACTCTGGAGGATTTGAGCGCGATCCCCTAAGGGTATACTTTATTGGTGTCAATCTCGGTCTAGCTAGATCTTGGATTCATCCTTTCCTAGACGCACATGCCTTTTATGGGTAGGGAGCGAAATTAGGTAGCTAAGGGGTGTGGGTAGCTTGGATGTGACTGCGCTATTGCTGTAGGTTCTTTCGATGAAACGGAGCTCGAGATCCACGGGGATTTGCACCATGAGGTGCCATTCATTGAAACTCAATCAGAAAGTATTATGGGCGGTCTTCTGTCCCTGGTTTCAGGAATCCTCTACATGTAGTTTTATGACAGATAGGAGGAGTTAAGAGCCTGAACAAATTCTGGTCTATTGATGAGGAATCCACTCCGGTGATTAGCTCGAGTGCCCGAGTTGCATTGGTGGAATCTATCATCACATAGAACAATCAGATCCGAACCGATGGCCGCAGGATAAAGGGGCTTGTCTCACCAGTGGGTCCGCATCTCTACTCACTGGATGGATCAATATACTGCGGAAAGGAGGGGAAGTTGGCCCCCGTGCTTCGTGGATGATACGAGAGATCAAGGTCTCGCGCGATTTTTACCCAGAAACCAATCGCAGGATTACAAACCTAGTCTCGTCTCGTCGTCATGTCCGGCCCACTATGCCGTCCCCCTCTTGAGTTGGTTCCGATGTGAAGGAGTGCGTCGGAAATGAGCTGATGCCGCCAGACTTTGCAGACACCTGGCTGCCCCGAATAGTATAAGGGTCAGCCAGATTCTCCTTCCTCGCCGGTCACCCGATCCCCTCACGCCATCTTTTTCATTTCTTGTCATTTTCTGACTCCATTCAACACCATGTCCGGTCAACCGCTCGATCTCTCCGCCTATACATGTGGCTCAGTCGCGCAGCAAGAGGCGTTTGCTCAAGCGCTGCTGCGGGAACTCACACAGTTTGGCTTTGTGAAACTGGTCCACCATGGCCTCTCGGACGAGGATGTTGGCGCTCTCTTCGACTGGGTTCGTAGCCACTCCTTATAGAACAGGGCTGAGAAACATCTCCACTAACAGAGCCATCTGCTCCTTTTCGCTTTGGTAGACGCGGAAATTCTTCGCTCTGCCTAGCTTGGAAAAAGTGCGACTCGCGCATCCCGCGGGGCCTGAGCCTCAGCGGGGCTGGAGTTGCGTGGGCGCGGAGAGGACCTCCAAGCTTTACCGCGCGGGGCTCGGCGAGACGAATATTGACGAAGAGCTATTCGATGCGCGGGTGAGATTATCTTGTCTTTTTTCCGTTCTTTATCCTGTCCATCCTCCGCGCCCCCCCCCGCCCCCCCCCCTCCTCTCTCTCCTGGCTTTCCTCTCTTCCCCAACACCTTGTCCTCGATTTTCGTTGATGCTGATGATAAAACCCACTACATGGTAGGAGCATTTTGACCTCGGATCCCCCGACGACAAAGCATGGCCTAACCGGTGGCCAGATGAGCGTTGTCTGCCGGGCTTTCAGGAGTTCCTGGAGCGGTACTACCGCAACTGCGCGGCGGTCAGCTCAGTGGTGCTCGCGGCGCTCGAGCAGGCGCTGGGCCTGCCGGCGGGGGCGTTTGGCGAACGGTGTACGCACACGGCGAGCGAGCTCCGTTTGAACCACTACCCGGCCATCGAGATCGAGGAGCTGCGACGCGGAGTCGTCAACCGCATCTGGCCGCACACCGACTTGGGGGTCATCACCTGCCTGTTTCAGGATGGCACGGGGGGGCTCGAGATGGAGGACCGCGCCAGCACGGCGGCCGGACACAAGGAGGCGTTCCTCCCCGTGGCCCAGGGACCGGAGGGGGCGCCGGCGGAGATGATCGTCAGCATCAGTGAGACGCTGCAGCGTTGGACCAATGGTCGACTGCCGGCCGCAGTGCATCGGGTCGAGCTCGCGCCGCATCTGAAGACGCTGCAGCAGGGGCTGGTCCCGCAGCGCTTCTCCAACGCGTTTTTCGTCAAGGCCGACCGCGAGGTCTCCGTCGCGCCGCTCCCTCAGTTTCTCGCACCGGAGACACCCGCCTTGTATGAGGAGATGTCGGCATTGGAATATCATCGCTTTCGGGTTGCCCAGGCCTATCGTGGGTGACGACCGGGCATTCGCCTCGAGTGTTGTTAGGGTTGCGATGTGGGCTGGTGTTCTTCGGTGCCCGTACCTGATCTCGTATCTTGAAATACCAGACCCACAGTTGTACAGTACAGGCAATGTGAAATGGGAACCTGCTGTACCTGCATTGTACATACAGCATAAACATCAACTCGGACAGTGCTGGTTGCCGCTTGGAATATATTGTGAGTGGCTCCAGCTTCAGTATAATCACGTATCCACTCCTACACGCCTGTCGTGATTGACTCGTGCGCATCCGACCGTCTTGCACGAATGTTCCCCCAACGATGCCCAAATTAACCAACACCATCCTCGGCTGCGGTATCCTATCTCTCCATTCCTCCCTTTCCCTCTTTGCCTTTGCATATCCACCAGAGACAGACTGATTGATTCCCGGACCCCACCCCAGTGTACGGGCACCCTAGACACCTGCATCCTCGACGGCCTCCAAGTCCCCTTGACCTCAACAGTTGAGATTGAGTTCATCGTGCAAAGCCTTCAGCCGAACAGCAGCGCAGCAGTTCCTCAAGACAAATCCCGATTTTTAATAGATTCTAGTAAGAAAGTTGTTATTGAAGTCCAGACAAACGCAGAACTACCCGCAGACATATATTTGGTAAAGGTGATCAGATGGAATTCAAAAATGTAGCTAACCCGTCTTTTCTGGGGATATAGAAATCCGTTGTTCGTTACTTCAAGCCCAAGAGTAAGATATGTATCCAAAATGTATTCGATTGGATTCCGCGTCTTTTCTTCCCAGGGCTACTTGACGTACAACAATTCTAAAGGTATAAAGGTATGAGGTTTGAGAAAAAACATCTTGATATTCTTTGAGAGTGACAAAATCAATCAATCAAATATATAAGTTTATACCATCTTCGACTCTTAAAAGCAACCGAGCATTTGTTGTCAACTTATTAGATGTTCGAATGTTAGAGAAACCAAATGAGCAAGCTTTATTGTGAAGGGATGTAAGCACGATGGTTCTCCGCCACCCAGAGATGGATCAGACATTCATCGCCCGCTTCAATTCCTCACAATCCCTTGACTCTTGCACGAAGTGATGGAATGGGCCGTGCGCCTGGTACAGCGTCCGTGGCGGACCATACTCCTCGACCATCCCCTGGGAGAGCACCACCACGCGGTCAAAGTCGACGACGGTGGCCAGCCGGTGGGCGATCACGATCAGCGTGCGCTCCTTGAAGGCGTCACGGATCCCCCGTTGAATCAGCGCGTCCGTCGCCGGGTCGATCGCGCTGGTTGCCTCGTCCAGCACCACGATGCGGGTCTGTGTGATCAGCGCCCGCGCCAGACACAGGATCTGTCGCTGGCCTTGGGACAGGTTGGCTCCGCCCGGGGAGATGGGATGGTTGAGCAGTGCCGCCGATGCGGCAGCATCTTCGCGCGCGGGGCCCAGGGAGAAGTGCACGCGCTGCAGCGCGGCGTGCAGCTCCCCGTCGCTGTAGTGGCCGAACGGGTCGAGATTACTGCGCACGGTGCCCGAGTAGAGCACGGGGTCCTGCGGGACCAGCGCAATGCGCGAGCGCAGGGTTGCCAGGGGCACAGAGGCGATGTCGATGCCATCGATCGTGATATGGCCTCCGCCGCCACCGCCGGCCTCCAGAACCCGAAGCAGAGCCAGCGCCAGCGTCGACTTGCCGGCCCCCGTGCGGCCGATCACGCCCACGTGCATGCGCGGGCCTATCTGGAGGTTGATGTCGCGCAGCACCCAGGGCAGCTCGTTAGCGTATCTGATGGAGAGGTTGTGGATGGCGATCGCCCCCGTGGCTGGCCAGTCGGGGGCTGTAGAGCGCCCTCCGAGGTGATTCTCCGTCTCGATGCTGGCGAATTCAACCACCCGCTCCGTGGAGCTCATGTTGAGCTGCAGGCCGATGACGCGGCGCATCAGGTCCTCCAGCATCTTGCTGTACTCCAGGCTCACGGTGAGGATGAACCCGGCCAACGGGGCGTCGACGTGCTTGGCGGCCACTGCCACGACAATCAGGAAGCCGAACAATGCGCCAATGATCCCAATGCGCCAGGCCGCCCACTGCGTGATCAGCGCAAACGCCCAGTGCGTACGTGCCTGGTTGTCGATCAGCCACAGCATGCGCTCCGCGTATCGCCCGGCCACCCCGAACGCGCGCAGGGTTCCCAGCCCCGCCAGACAGGACCGGTGTAGCTCGAAAATCGGCGACTTGGCCGTGGCCTCGAGGCGCTTGACATCGCGGGCCGCGGGCAGGAACCGGCGCACATATAACAAACACCCGCCAACCAGCGCCAGCTCCAGCACAATCACCCACGCGGACACCAGCACCCCGGAGATACAGATGATCGCCAGCGCGGTAGCTGCCGACAGCAGCGTGTGCGTGTCTCCGGGGACACGCGAGTCGACCAGGGCAAAGTCCGCCGTCAGCCGGTTGAGGATCTGGCCGGTGGGCACCGTGTTCAGCCACCGCAGCGGCGCGTGCAGGATCGCATCGAGCATCGAGTGAAACAAGCGGTGGGAGGCGTTGAGGGCCGCCACATAGACAAACCCGCACTTGCCGGCCTCGAGCACGCTGGCCGACAGCGAGATCACCACGTAGATGGTGAGATAGTAGTTCAGCTGCAGATCCGGTGGGCCCAGCTGGATGGCTGGGGAGCCGAGCCTCTCGTTGAACTGCGTCCAGACCTTCATCCACCACCCGCGGCCAAACAGGGCCAGTTGGGAGGCAATGACGACCAGAATGGCCAGTACCCAGACCAGCGTACCCCCTGAGTGCGCAATGTACTGGCTATAGACGCGCCACTTCACCGAGCCACGCTCGCGGAACTCGTCGCGAATCCAAGGAGACGTTCCAGTGGGACCAAGCTTGCCCTTAGCATCTCCGCATGAATTCTCAAAGTGCATCATATTTTGGTATCTTAGCGCCTCCTCTGGAGCTACGGCGGGCACCCCGACTGCGTGGCCGGGAGGATGAGTCTCCCGTGGACTCAGAAGATCGATCTGGGGAGACGGGACTCTGGCTCCATGGCATTGACCGCCGTCCCGGATACGAAGTACGTACGAGGCATGGGGCAGGCAAAGGGCTTCATGGTGGGTCACCAAGAGAATGGTCCGACCTTGTCCCAGGGGTCCTCGGAGACCCCTCTCCAGCAGGACCTGCGCGACGCCCACGTCGACCGCACTGAAGATGTCATCCAGCACTAAAATCCCCGCCCGCGAGTACAAGGCTCTCGCCAACCCGAGCCGCCATCGCTGGCCTCCGCTCAGATTGATGCCCTGGACGCCAACCTCAGTGAGATCGGACCGCTCCATCTGCTGCAGATCCTGGACCAGCGCTGCCGCCCGGAGGGTCTCTTCGTACCGGGCAGGATTCATGGGCAAGCCGAAAAGGATATTCTCGCGGACCGTGGCGTTCTCAATCCACGGCGGCTGCGGCAGGTAAGCGAGCAAGGCATCAAGCACCCAGTCATCTGCCTTAGTGAGGGCTTGCCCCGGCGGGCTGGATGGAACATACACCTTTCCGGCGCGGATCTCCGCCTCGTTGACAATGGCAGCCAGGAGCAGGCTCTTCCCCGATCCACTTTTGCCCTGGATCAGACTTAGCTCGCCCTTAGGGAAGACTGCATTCACTTCCCGCAGCTGGAAGTGCTGATTCACATCTTTGCGCGGGGACGGGCCACCGTCGTGCGGCGGCTGCTCGGCCGGCCACGCAATCGTAGCCCGCTCAATCACAATCTCCCCTTTCTCTGCGGGCAGCACCGCCCTGGGCTGCTCTGTCTGGCGCAGCAGACGCTCGATTCGCCGGCAGCTGACGGCAGCGTCGAAACCCTGGGTCAGCGCGAAAGGGATGACCGAGAGGGCGACCTCGAGGTTGCCGAAGACGGCGAGCGCCGTGAATGCCACGGAGGGGGCGAGGGAGCCGTGGAGCCATGCGTACGCGGCCAGGGCAATGACAGAGAGTAAGATCGGCGAGGAGATCCAGAACAGGCGCAGGATGATTGTCCAGAGGAAGACGCGGCGTTGGTGGTGCAACTCGCGCGCGCGAATGGCCATCAGGCGGGCCTGCCACTGCCGCTCGCTGGCCGCGCACTTGATCTGCCGGATTCCCTGCAGCGTTTCGCTGGCCGCGGTCACTTTGGCGTCTCTCTGAACCATTAGCCCTGCTTGGGCTTGCCCGTAGGCGCGCGAGGCGAGCAGGTTCAGCGGCATGAGCACGACGGGCGCCAGCAGGCCCAGCGCAAAGGGGATCCAGCCGATCAGCCGCACCAGCGCAGTCCCCGCCACCAGCAGGCTGATCCCAATGCCCAGGAAGATGTACGTCCGGGCAACGAACTCCACTACCCGCGTCGCGTCCACCCCGAGCAGGTTGACAATGCCCTGCTCCGCGCTCAGCCGGGGCCGGGGCTGACGCTGGGGCCGGGTCGTCGCCGCGCGGGATTGGGCATCATCGGAGGACATCTCGCGCAAGGGAACCGGCTCTGTGTCAATGCCTGTGCCCTCATCATCGGACAACAGCCCCGTTAGATCAACATGCTCTGCATCCTCTTCAGCCTTGGGCGCCTTTCCTACCCCGACCGTCTCCGTCGATTCGTTCTCACTTTCCTCATTCGGGGTCCTGATGTCCTTCAGACGTAGAGACTTCAGAAAGATCAAGGCAGACAGCTGCGATCGCAAGGGAATCTCTAGCAGCGATCCCGTGGCCCAATTGAGTCTGGAGGCGCACACGCCACTCGTCAATTTCAATTTCTTCTCTGACTCCAAGATCATCCATGTTCATTCCCTAGGGAACAGAGAGGGGAGCATACCGCGTATCCACAAACACCAACCCTACCCGCGAAAGCCCCATGGCAATTGCCCACATGAACAATTCTGTCGTGACACGAGAGACATCTCCCTGGCCCTCAAGGATCCGGAGAATGTGGAAGAGGCAGAACTGGGGGGCGTAGGCGACCACGTTCTGCACGGCGACCAGGAACCATTGCCACCAGAAGACGCTACGATGGGCGCGATAGAGCTGCAGCCACAGCGGCGCGGCGAGATCTTTAGCCGCAGACGACTCAAAGTGAGACGTCAGGTGTTGGGACCGATTCTTCTGGTCGACGACCGCCAGGTCATGAAACCCGATTTGCGCGCCGTCGCGCGGATGGTCGAGTAGGGCGTTGATCCAGGAGAATGTGTATCTAGATTCCCTCGCTTAGGATTAGGCACAGTTTTCTAATCATCTTGAAGCAGCAAAGAGAGGAATGACATTGTAGGCCCGACCTTTGGAGGAGTGAGACTGTGAATTGACCGTCGACGATGCTACCATTCCGGTATACGGCGGGCCGCCGGTGCATGGACAGAGAGCTCAGGATGACGGCTGAGCCGAGCGCCATTTGCACGCTGAGGTCAATCCATTGCGTCCGGAAACGTTCGGAAACCACTCGCTGGGGATCATATCCGACACTCAGCGCAAGCAATTTTAGACTCAAGTTGAAGACTAGCAGGCTGGCGGAGAGGCCGATATAAATCCCTGTCCGGAAGGTCTGCCGTGGGTGCTTGGCGTGAACGAGAGAGATGCATTGTCCCAAGATCAAGATCTCCAGCAGCATGAAATCAGTTAGCTAGACTCCTTTATTACAAGCCGCGTGCGCTGAACAGAAAACCATCATACCCATGGCATCGAATGCAGATACATGAGGACCAACCCGTGCAGTGACAGACTTGTTGTCAATGCTGTGTAGAAAGTCATCCCCGTCGACACAACAGCTCCAACCAAAGCGAAGAAGCACAGATACGTCTTGGGCATCATGGTAGTGTACCGCGCAGCGGAAGAGGGCGTAGCTCGTCCATCTGGATCTTTGTATAGAGTGCCCCGTGGTGCATGCGCAATCGAACCCGCGGATTCCAGGCGGGCCAGTAGAGTCAGAGCGACAATCGCCGAGTTGACGATGAAAGAGACGATTAGTTGAGACGTGGTCGTCATGAACACGCGCAGGGCAACGGTCATGATTGAATGCGCACCACTGCCAATACTTGCTTGCTGCTTGACAGCCGATCAAGCTTTCAACAAACCAGTCCACGGTGGGTAGTATTCGATGCTCTTAGGCTTCAGCCTCTAAGGTCTGGCGTAGTGTACAATAGGACCGAATTCCCTAGCCGGATGCCTTGCCTTTTCTCGGTTTCTCGAAGACTTGACCCATGTCCTCTGAGCGAGAAGGTGGGCAGTCGCAAAGACCCTGAATCCCAGGAGCTCCCCGCCCCGCACCCGTGTTTGATCCACGTTATCTATCTGACCCTTGGCCTTTTTTCTCAGTATACTGCACGATGGCTGACATTAACATCAACTGAGAGGTTGGTGGAAGAACTGAAAATACCGCAATTCGCGCCCTACTGGCATCGTATATCACATTTCATGGTGGTACAGTATCATTGTATAGTACGTGATACGCTACAATACTGTGCGAAAAAAAAAAAAACACAGCCAGAACAAAAATGGAAAGATACTGTATGTAACATTGGATAAAGTACACTATCACAGCCTGGTAATATAATACGTGGCACCGCCAGCCGGAACAACCTGGACGGAAAGATCGAAATTCGTGCCTAATAGCCCAATTATGGCCCTTCACTCTGTACATCTGTACTGTATTGTGCTAGCTTTCTTTTATAGTAACAAAGTACCCCCAGATGAAGTCGCAAGTCCGGTCTGTGCGTTGGTTCTGGACCCCTTGCTTATTCTGTACAAGAAGTACAACGCCGCCTTGCTCCTGTTTGTATCAATTGTAAGTATGTGTATAGTCACCAGGAAGACGTACGCTAACAAGACTGTGGAGATCTGTGTAATAGGACGATAGCTGTACTTTACCGCGTACATCACTTGAAATCGAAGTGCGCGGCGCTCGTATTACCTTACCACGCGCACTATCGTCACACTAGGACCATCTTGCTCCTATCTCCATCCCAGTAGAACGAATCAGTCTAGGGATTAGTTGAAAGGTGGTGAGGATGGCGAAATGGGGGGAGATCATGGAGGTGAAGTTAGTGCGACAACAGAAGCCTACGAGGAAGAGGGGGTTTCGAGGAGCGGGGGGATGCCTTTCCCCCGTCAGAGAACACAATAGTAACACTCCGCAGACTTCTCACATCTCGAACTGACTCAATTGCTCAATCCCAGTAGATCTCAACCAAATCCCTTGATTTTCAGCAGTCATAATCCCAGTCCTGATGATCCAGTCTACAGTCCAGCGGCGTTGTCCGCCCAACGGCAGCGTGCGAGCCCTATCCCACATGGCCGCGGCCACCACCTACACAACTGCCATGAGCAACACGACCACCACCAGAAAGAAACCCGCCCTACGGCCTCCTAACCGCGCAGATTCCCGCTGGAAGACCATCGACCCGGTTCCTCTGACGCGCGAGTCCTTCCTCGATCTCCTCTACGGCCGGACTCCCGTGATCCAGGTGCCGCGCTTCATCGATCAAGACCTCAGCGCCCGGTCGCTGCACTATCTGCTTCCACGCTTTACCCCATACCTGCACGCAACCGGACCGCCCGTGGAGAAGGTCGGACTGGCGCAGTTTGAATTCCAGGCGCAGTCGGCCGAGGATTTCACCCGTCGTACTGGGAACGGTAAGTCCAGCCCAGCCCAGCCCAGCCCTAACAGTCCCTACCCTCCTCACCCCCGAGTAAACAGCCACCTCAGCAAAAGCTAAAGACCGCGTCCACCCCGGCCCTCCCCCGGTGCAGAAAAGGCCCAGTACTTCAGCGAGGTGTCCAAGCTGGGGGATCTGCACGCGCGCATGGCCGCCGTCACAGGGACGAATCTGTGGCAGCGTACCGTGGCCGCCATTACCGCGCTGGTGGCGCCCGAGTGGGAGGTCGGGGTTGCCAGCGAGCTGGGGTTTCAGGCCCGATCACTGGCCGTGAACCGAGCACCGAATTCGATGCACCACCACCAACAGCAGCAGCAGCAGCAGCAGGAACAGCAGCAGTACTTCTCCGGGATCTTCCGCAGCATCAACCGCGGCACGCCAATCCACTGCGACTGGTGCCCGTACGACTGCCTGACCGAGGACTGGATCCTCAGCCGCATCACCCACCAGGCGGTGTTCAACTTGTACCTGTCCTCGGTGGCGGACGGCGGCGACACGACCATCTATGACGTGCAGTGGTCGCCGGAGGCACTGCGGTACCGCGACCCGGCCTCGTACGGCTATGCGCCGGAGCTGGTGGCGGGGCGCGACCACACCCGCTTCCACCCCGAGGCGGGCGATCTGTATATCTTCAACTCGCGCAACATGCACGAGGTGGCGGCGGTCGAGGAAAAAGTCACACAGACGCAGTCGGCTCCCCCCCGCGTGGCGTTGGCCAGCTTCATGGGGCTGCTGCCGGCAGAGGTGACCGGGGGAAAGCCGCGGTTGATGTTCTGGTCGTAGGAAATGATGCTTTGGCCGGTGCTTGACAATGTATATAGTCATGCAACTTATGATCAGCGTGCCTAAGGATGATCACAACATATTTTTCCAATCGAATTCGATGTCTAGCTTCAACCAACGCGATAGAAAAAAAACAAGTGAAATAGAAGAACAAGGAAGGGACTTGTGACTCCTGTGTTCTGTGTTCTCCCGTGGTATAGAAATATATACCGAAATACCACATCAGCCCCAACCCTAGCGAAGGAGCCCATTGTTCCCCCTCCCTCCCCCCCAAACCTCTCTCCCTACGGTCAAGGAAGCAAGGCCCCATCTCAAGCCCCAACAACCCTCAAGAACCACCCAAAACCCCACACTCCACTTCGAACCGCCGAATCCACTCCCTGATCCTGGCCTGATGCTTCATCCCCAGTCCGTGGGAGAACCCAACCTGCAGGTGACCCTGGCGGACCCGCGCCACGATCTCAAACACCGCGGCATGCCGCATCTTCATTTGCGCCATCTCGCTATGCATCTCCTCTGGCGAATTGTCCTCAGTGTCCCGCCTCAACGCAAATAATGCGTCCGGCCGTTCCAGCTGCTGGTAGACGCCCGCGTAGTTGAACATGATTTCTGGGATATCTATTCTCCCTTGTTCCCCGCTCTGCCCCTCCTCGTTCCCAGGGTGCTGCTCCTGCTCCGGAAGCTCCGTCCCTTGCAGGGACAATCGGAGGTAGCGGGCGACGAAGAATGGTAGAGCCAGCCGGTGGCTCTCGGCGTTGAGCTCGGTGAAGGCGTGGATCGCTTGCTGGACGGTGCGGGACGCGATGGGGGAGCCTTGGGTCGGGTACATGGTCGTGAACCAACCGACGGTGCGCGAGACGTCGAGGCCGCGGTCCCCGAGACAGAGGTCGCGGCCGTGCGAGACGTTGACGGCCGTCGGGGCAGTGCCCGTGCGCTCGGGGAAGACCTCGAGGAAGGCGTGCTGCAGGATTGCGAGTAAGGTGAGGTCGGGCCGGGGGCGGTTGCCGTGACCCGGCGGGGGAGCATGCGCGAGAAGGCGCGCGGTGGTCGCGGGGTCCAGGGATACGGTCCGCGTGTTGGAGGAGGCACCGTCAGACGTTGCTTGCGGCGTGGTACCCCAGAATGCGAACGGGGTGGGGATCAATGCGAACGGGGGCAGACCGTCGTCGGGGTCGTTGGGGCAGGCTCCGCTCCTTGCGTAGGCAGCGCCGGCCAAGGCTTCGCACCACGCCTGATATGATGCAGTAGGGGCATCGCGAGAGAGCATCCCGCCCGGATGGAGCAGAGTCTCGAGGTCTTCCAGCAAGATGCGCCACGAAACGAGGTCCAACGCTAGATGGTGGGCGGTCAGGTGCAGAACCTGTCCGTTAGGGGTGGTAACCAGCTCCCCGGCTAGGATCGGTCCTGTGGTGATATTGATGCTGGAATGCGTGCGGCGAATCATGGCTCTCAGCAGATCCTGACTATCGGCCTCATCTTGGTAGCCCCACAGCATATATGATTGGGACACGTCCGGGGAGACCCATTGCCGCCAGCGACCATGGTCGTCCTGGGTGAACCTTGCCCGTAGCATTGGGTGGCGCTGGACAAGAGCTTCGACCGCAGTGCGAAGTTCCGCCATGTCCAGAGTTCTTCGAAGCGTGAGCGTGTGGCTGAGCTGGTACGATGGATTTCCATCGGGATACAGCTCGAAGAACCGCGCCTGGATCGGCGAGAGCAGGAACCAATTCTCTTCAGCCGCGGCCGTCGTTACATCCCCGGACACACTCGTGTCCGCGGTGGTGGCACTCGTACCCGGGTCAGAGACGCTCGAAGACGGGACCTCGCTGCTCTCGATGTCCTCCAGAAACGCACAGAATGAGCCAAGGGTATTGTACTGCATGATGCTCTGGACTGTCACCTGGATCCCCTGCGCACGGAGGAAGGATAGGACCCGCAGCGCGGAGATTGAGTCCCCGCCCAACGACCAGAAGGAGGTTCCCAGCGCGACGTCAGCCGCTTCGCGATTGAGCACGCGGCACCAGATCTCTTGCACTGTCATCTCCAGCGCCGTCCGGGGCGCGATGTCGGCGTCCTGGTCCAGCGCAGACCGTCGCACGAGTTGCTCCGGAGGGATTGCGGAGACAATTTCTTGCAGACGCATGCGGTCAATTTTTTTCGATCGCGTCAGCGGCATCGTCCCAAGGGGGACGTAGACTGATGGAACCATGAAGTATGGAAGAACCCGGGTCAAATAATCATGGATGCGTGACGCGAGGGCCAGGAACGAAGGGGTCTGCAAGAGCCGGATCGTCTGGCCCTGTGGCGCATCCGTCAAAGAGAGAAAGGCCGTCAGACAAGAAGACTGGGCGATGGTTGCCAGTTGGACGACCACGTCCCGGACCTCGCCGGACTCCAGGCATCCCCTTTTGATCTGCCACTCAATCTCCCCTAGTTCAATGCGTTGACCATGCAGCTTTACCTGGGCGTCTCGTCTGCCGTGGAAGATCAGACTGCCATCGCGGTCGTACCGAACGAGATCCCCCGTGCGATAGACGCGACAACCCGTCCGACCCGCTGTCGACCGAGAACCACGTTGCAGCCAGCGTGGGGCAGGGAGGAAGACCTGGTCAGTCTGCAGAGGGTTGCGCAGGTAGCCCTGGCCGAGGATGGGTCCTTCAAACACCAACTCCCCAATGGCGCCGACAGGAGCCAGTTTCTGCGGGTCATCGGGGTCGACGATCCAGGGGACGCCGCCGACAGTGTGACCGATCTTGGTCGGCATCGATTCACTCATAGTGGGGTTGACCGCGCAGGTGACGCACAGTTCACTCGGCCCATACACGTTGATTAACCGCACCGTGCGGGCCCATTGCTGCACATGTTTGCCGGACATCGCTTCCCCACCCAGCAGCAGCACGCGGAGTCCTGGCACGCTCGCAGGATCAAGCAGACTGGCGACTGATGGCGTCAGGTGCGCCCAATTGACGCCGTAGCGATTGATGCACCCAGGCAGGTCGTTGGTGCGCTCCATCTCCGACGGCATGCAGATACATCCGCCCACAAGCAAGGTTGTGAGAATGTCCTCGAAGCACGTATCGAACGAGAAGGAGGCAAACTGCAGGACCCGGGACTGGTGATCGATGGCGATCGCGGGAATATGACCCGCCGCCCCGGAGCTGTAGGCGGAGTGTGAGATCACCGCGCCTTTGGGCTCGCCGGTCGACCCGGACGTGAAGCTGATGTAGGCCGGACTCGAGGCATCTCGCGGCATGCCCTCCCACTCACCGCGCCGCTCCAGCCCCGCGATGACGTCCGGACTCACGATGAAGTAGCCTTCCTCCAGCTCGGCGCAAATTGACCCGCAATGCGGCGAGGCTAGAACAAGGCGCGACTCAGTCTGTCGGAGTAGGAACTTGACTCGATGTCGTGGATGGGAGGGGTCGATTGGCACAAATGCCGCGCCGGCCCTCAAGACGGCCAGCACGGCCACGATCGCCCACACCGATTTCTCGAACAGCAGGGGCACGTATGATCCCCGCGATATACCGGACTCCGCCAGGTAATCGGCAACCTTGCCTGAATACTCGTCGAGAAGGGCATAACTCAGGCGGCCATCCCAACCTTCCACCGCGAAGGCAGCAGGCCGTGCCGTGATCTGTTCTTGGATGGTGTCATGGATGCACTGAGTGGTTGCGGGGGGCACGAGGTGGTTCCATTCCCAGATCTGGTCCAGCTCCTGATCGGTGATGACTTCGATATCGGCTACCGTAGTC
This sequence comes from Aspergillus fijiensis CBS 313.89, assembly GCF_003184825.1. Classification (NCBI taxonomy): domain Eukaryota; kingdom Fungi; phylum Ascomycota; class Eurotiomycetes; order Eurotiales; family Aspergillaceae; genus Aspergillus; species Aspergillus fijiensis. Next base: position 98,532 of record NW_024469024.1, on the reverse strand, counting down.
TCCGGCGCGGCGTGAATGAGTCGATCGAGGACTTGACCCAGCTGGTGCAGCATCCTCTCAACCAGCTCGTGGTCGAACCACGCGGTATCAAAATGCGCGGTGACCAAGGCCGCCCCGCCCTCCTGGACATCGACGAGAACCGTCAGAGGGGTGGTTCGGAAGGTACCAGATCCCTCAAGTCGCTCAATCACCAGCAGGGAATTCTCCGATACCTGACGATGCGGTTGAATCACGAGGAGACAGTCGAAGTCGCAGAGACGGGCGATGTCCTCGCCGAGGTGTTTGATATTCTGCAAACCAAAGTGTTGAAACGGAATCATCCGCGCGGCCTCAGATTGCACTCGCGACAGATACTTCGCCACCGGCATACCCGGGGGGTCGAGGGAGAGCCGAACAGGGACGGTGGTGAAGGTTGGTCCCACAACAGATTCCACCCCTGGGAGAGCCACATTGCGTCCCGACACTGTCGCCCCAAACACCACGTCGCTGGATCCGGTGTGTTTCGACAAAACCAGAGCCCACGCGGCCTGCACCAGGTTCGAAAAGGTGATTGACAGCGGCGCCGAAGGGACACAGCCCTGGATCTGGTGACTGACGGTCTGCGTGGGGTGGGCCAAATCAGCGAGAGTCGAAGTCGCACCAGGAAAACTGCCAACGCTCGCATTTTCCAGATATGAGCGCCAGTAATCCCGTTGCTCGCCGACCGGCTGGCACTGGAGATGCTTGATAAAGGTGGCAAAAGACACGGGGCTCGGCTGGGAGGCCTTCGGCGAGTCCAGGTCGGCGTACGCCTGCTCGATGTGTCGAAGAACCAGCGGGGCAGAGAACCCATCGTAGGAGGAGTGGTGCTTCGTCCAGACAAAGTAAGCGTGTCCATTCTGGCTGCAGCAAATGGCCCAACGAGTCAACGGGTCCCCGAGACCGATGGAGGATTGTTGGTCAAAGACCAGGTAGTCGTCCAAGGCCACCGCGGGCGCCTGCCAAGTAATGCCTTCTTGATATACCACTTGAATCATGTCAGAGGAAGAGGAGAGTTGGACGATGGAAGTCCGGAGAATCGGGTATGCCTCCACCGCCGCTTCACAGGCCTTTTGAAACCGTGGGATGTCAACACCGGGTTGGATGCGGTACACCTCCTGCGCGATGTACGAACCGGTCTTGCGCACGGAAAGTGCCATTAACCCGGCCTGCAACGGCGTGCATGGTAAAATGTCGACAATGTTCTTTCCTCGCCCACATGCATCCGCTACTTCGGATATGAGTTCATCCAACGGCCCAAGATGTGCGATGCACTCAAATGCCACTGCATTTGTGGCGCGGACTCCGTCCTCCTCCTGCTCGTCCTCCTCGTCGTCACGGACCGGTTGTATCTGGACAGACTTGGCCATGTCCTGGAGAACAGGAGTGTTGAATATCCCGGCCACAGTCAGGGTGATACCGACACGACGGCCGGATGCCACAAGCCTCATAGCCAGAAGGGAGTCGCCACCCAAAGCGAAGAAGTTATCGCTGGCGGCAATTGCGGACCCGTCGAGGTGCAACACCGTCGCCCACAGATTCCGCATTTTGAGCTCTGCGGGGGTGCTGGGCACGACGATCTCCACCACCTCGTCGGCCGCCGCCATGGCTCCCAGCTGCTCTGGACTGAGAGAAAGTCCCAACGCCCGGAGGGCCTTGCGATCGACTTTACCCGAGGTGCTCGATGGCAGGTGCCTCAGGGGGACGAAGGCGGCCGGAATCATATAACTGGGCAGCTGAGCAGACAGATGCTGCGCCAGCGCACACACCGCAGAATTCCAGTCTGGGGCGGGTTCCGCGACCAACAAGGCCGAATCTGGGTCTTCGTGCCCAGAAGCAGGATGCTGGCCGGGGTGGTGGACCAGAAATGCGGCGAGCTTCCTGCTTTGGCCCGGGTGGCCGGATTCAACAACGTCGACGGCCACCTCCCAGCCTCGGCTATGGGATCGAATACAGTCCTCAATCTCGTTCACCTCGACTCGTTGGCCCCGTATCTTGACCTGGGTATCCTTGCGACCCATGAACAAGAGACTCCCATCGGCACCGTACCTGACCAGGTCACCTGTCTTGTAGAATCGGCGTGGTTTGGTGGAAGAGGGCCCTTGCCCCCTCGCCCAAGACGGGTTCGTGAAGAATTGCGCACTGGTTTGGTCATGGCTGTTAAGGTAGCCTCGCGCGAGCACCGGGCCCTCCAGGACCATCTCGCCGACGAGACCTATCGGGAGGAGGATGTCATGATTTGCCGGGTCGACCACCCACGACAACGCGCCCAGGCCCTTGCCCAGACAGTTTTTCGCGCTGCCTGGCTGCATTTTGCCCCCGATGCAGGTGGTCGTTTCGGCGGGGCCGGAGCACTGATAGACATTGACCCGGCTGACCCAGGTATCGAGAATTTCTTGGGTCACGGACTCCCCTCCCAGGACCAGGGTGCGCAGCGAGGGGACCTCGTCCGGTATCAGCAGGGTAGCTGTCGACGGGGTGAAGAAGGCCCAGTTGGCTGCCAGGCTGGCGATCGCGCGGTTCACGTGGTTCATCTTGTCCTCGTCGGAGGGGATGCAGACGCAGCCACCGAGCATCAATGTGGTACAGAAGTCGTAGACCGCCATGTCGAACGCGTGCGATGCGAACTGCAGAACTCGCGAATTCTCGTCCAGGCCCAGCGCCGGCCCGTGAGTCAGGGCGCTCGTGCAGATCGCCGCGTGCTGCAGCATGATGCCCTTCGGCGTGCCGGTACTGCCTGATGTGAAGACCAGGCATGCCAGATGGGTCGGGTCAGACGCGACGAGTGGCTGTCGCAACCGTTGTATGGTCTGGGCGAGATGCGCGGTCTCACGAGAGACCGTGATGACCACCCGGCCCGAGCCATCGTTCACGAACAGCCGGGCACAGTCGACGGAGGTGACGATGATCTTGGCATGGGCCTCATCTGCAATCCGGCGCAGCCGTTCGACTGGATGTCCTGGGTCCAGGAGACTGAAGGCTGCCCCGGCCTTGAGAACCCCCAGCATGGCCACTGCCGTGTACTGGGATTTCTCGAAGCAGACGGGGATTATGTCCTCCGCCGTTACCCCGGACGCGAGAAGCTGTTGCGCCACGATCCCGGAGAGGTGAATTAAATCGCCGTACGAAAGCACGCCGTCCCAAGCCTCAATGGCAATCTTGTCGGGGTGCCTCTGACTTCGGGCTTCTATGTAGTCGTGGACGCATCCAGCAACCATCGCAGGGGCAATACCGTTTGCATTCCACCTGAGGATGGTCGCTTTGTCATTGTCAGTCAAGAATGGTAACTCGTCCAATGTAATTTCCGGCGAACTGGTGCAGAAGCAAACAATAATATGCGCAAGCTGGTCCAGTGCGCGTTGTGCTTCGTCCGGAGTCAGTATCCGCGAGTCAAAGTTCAGGTTCATGGCCAGTCGATCTTTGGCCAGGGGGAAGAACTGAAGCATAGCTGGGTACGGATTGAAGGCCGAGTAATCGCCGCGCAGACGCTGGTCCTCTCGCTGGCTCAGCAGGCGTGGTGTATCGCCGTCAACGTGTGCTGTCGGGGTCTGCATCACCAGAAGAGTGCCGAAGTTGCAGGCTGCACGGGTGTCGGCGTTGATCCTCTGGATATCAGGTAACCCCAGATGTTCGAACTCCATCATCTCCAGGGCCTGGCCATGCGCCCGTCGGATGAAGTCGTGCACCGTCCAGGCGAGAGATAGACGCACTCGAATCGGCACCGTGGCAAAGACTGGTCCGACCATTGCATTAATCTGCGGCACGGGGGCATTCCGGCCACTAAGCGTGGCTCCAAAGACCACATCCTGCGAGTCAGTCTGTCTGGCTGCCAGCAGCACCCACGCTGCACGCAGCAATGTAGGCAGGGTGGTGATCTCCCCTCCGGGTCCAGACGGAAGATCCATCTCGCGCACAATCGTCTGGTCGGGTAGTGGAACATAGTCTGCTTTAGGGCAAGGGGGGTAGCTAGTTGACTGCGCCGCTCCTTGAAGCTGGTCCCTCCAGTAGGCCGCATGCTGATCTCGGTCGATCGTCCCCAGGTACTTGATAAATTGCTTAAATTCCGGCACAGGCTGATCCCACGGGGGCTCGTCATTATACGCCTGGGTAACCTGGTCAAGCAAGAGAGGCATCGACCACCCGTCATAAATGGCGTGATGCGCGACAAGAACGAGACATGGGCTGCTATCGAGTCGATGTACGATTCCACATTGAAACAGAGGCTGACCCGACCCCATGGTCAGGTCGGACGTGCGGTTCAAGAATTCTTCCACAGTACCTGCAGAATCCCACGCCAACGAGCCTCGGACTACCACTTGGAGCATTTGATTCTCTAATTGCACGATACGGGTACGTAGGGTAGCCGTACGAGCATAGACTTGTGACCATGCGTGATGAAACTTATCAAGATTGACGTCGGGGCGCACGTCGAACACCAGCCGTGAAATATATGTTCCTGGGTTCTTTTCTGACAGCGCCATCAAACCTTCTTGCAAGGGGCTGCAAGGATATATATCGTCAATCTTCTCCGGCAGCACGGAGCAGACCTGCGCTACCTCCTCCTTGATCACCGTAATGGTCTCTCGCGCCAAACAGTCAAAAGGAACCGATGATGCCGGCGGGGCTGCAACAGCGGTTGTCGGCTGATCATCCATCGCGGCAGCCAGGTCACATAGAACCGGATATTGGAAGATCTGACGCACTGTGAGCTTTGGGGCATCCGGCGCTCGACCAGCCAGCGAGACCAGCTTGATGGCCAGGATTGAATCTCCGCCGCGTTCGAGGAAGCTATCTTCTGCGCTGATGGTGGAGGAATTGGTCTCGAACACCTGGGCCCAAAGAGCCTGCAGCTGACGCTCGCTGGCGGTTTGAGGCTCTCGCTTTGAGTGGGATGTGGTCGACGAGAAGTAAAAGATCTGTTCCGTGGGCATCGTCCCTGCAATGGACTTCAACTTCATCCGGTCCACTTTCCTGGACATGTTGACGGGCAGGACATCCAACGCCACCAGTGCGGATGGAACCATGTAGGTAGGGAGGGCGGCGCTCAGGGGATCTCGCAGCGCGTCGATAAATGACATGACAGTCTCCCGGCTCAATGCCCCATGGGCTGGGTCACTGCAGACGAAGAGGACAATATTACCATTTTTGCTGCCGCTTTCCAGCGTGACAAGCTCACAGACGACTTCGACATGCGGTGGCAGCTGTTGGCGCGCATGGTACTCTACCTGGCTGAGCTCGATCCGATGGCCCCGGAGCTTGACTTGGGTATCCTTGCGCCCGAGAATATGGACCGTCCCATCGGGATTATATCGCGCGAGATCTCCGGTCCGGAACAGCCGTCGAGGGCCGTATCGCGAGGCCGGCAGCCACGCCGGGTTGTCAATGTACACCTCGCGGGTCTTGGTGGGCTGGTTGAGATACCCCCGCGAGAGGATAGGGCCCTCAAGTACTAGCTCCCCGACAGCCCCAGCCATCTGTAGCTTGTGATGATCTTCGATGTTAACGATCCAGCTGAGACACGCCACGCTCTGTCCTTTGTCGGACGCCATGGAATCAGGCTGCTTCTGTTTGAGGTGGCTCTTGATGGCAATCTCAGCAGGACCATATTCGTCTAGCAGGGTAACATGAGATACCCAGAGATCGCGGTCCACGTCTGTGGAGGCTTCCCCGCTCAAAGAGAGGATTTTCAGGTGCGGTAGAGAGTCTGGGGATAGTGTTCGGGTGAAAGATGGGGTCAGTTCGGCGTAGTTGACTTTAGTGCGATTCATGTAATTGACCAGGTCATTGACACGATCGTGATCGGAGGGCACGCAAACAACTCCACCCACCAGCAGGGTCGTCCAAATATCCTCGACGGAAACGTCAAAGCTGTAGGATGCAAACTGCAGGGCGCGCGAGTGGCGGCTGCGAAACATGGAGGGCATCCGGTTCACCACGCCTGAGATGTAGGTGCGATGCTCGTGTACAATGCCCTTGGGTACGCCCGTGCTCCCTGAGGTGTGGATCACATACGCCACGTTCTCAGGCTGAACACTTACGGTGAGTGGGCTCTGAACTTGCGGAATGCGGTCTAGGAGCGCCTCATCGACGATTAGAACACGCGTGCCCTCTGGAAAAGACTGCGCAACCTCCTGGGAGCATAGGGCTAGCTTGGCCTGGACATTGTTGCTGATCATTCTAATCCAGGACGCGGGGTGACCGGCGTCAATGGAGGCGAAGGCTCCTCCGGCCTTCCACAGGGCCAGCATGGCTACGATGGTCCATTTCGACTTGCGAAAGCAGACTGGCACGATGTCCTCCACTGCGATGCCCTCGGAGCCTTGCAAGAGATGAGCTAGGCTGGTCGCGAGCTCATCCAACTGCCTGTAGGTCAAGGATCCATCCCATGCATCAATAGCCACCGCATCCGGATGGTGCTCCACCTCGTCCCGGAAGACATCATGGATGCATCGGTTGATGGTCGGCGGCAGGGTCGAGTTCCAACCCCAAATCAACTCCCGATCGGATTGGCTCAACAGATCCAGGTCATGGATGCAAGTCTCGCTGCTATTCTCGGAGCCAAGCAAACGACATACGTGCTCTAGCTGGCCTAGGATAAGGTCGATCTGGGCCGGTGGAAGGACTTGCTGGTCAAAGGTGGCTTGACACGAAGCCCCACCGTCCTCCAGCAAGGCACATTCCAGGGTTAGAGCGTATGTCAGGGACCCATCCCACGCCTCGACCTGGAACTGCTCCCCCAATAGCTCCTGCTCCTCCCCCTCATTGGAGGAACGAATGACTAGTAGAGTTTGGAAATCGCAGGCGTGCGCAATCTCCGGGTCTAGGCGGCGGATATTGTGCAGTCCAAAACTCTCAAATGGCATCATATCCACCGCGTGAGCTTGGACGATTTGGAGAAACGTATGAACGGGCTGGGATCGATCAATCTGCAACCGTACCGGCGAGGTCGCAATGGTTGGCCCGATGATATCCTCGATATGGGGCACTGGGGACTCTCGCCCGCTCACTGTGGCCCCAAAGATCACATCGTTTGTGTTTCCGTACTGGGTCAACAGTAATGCCCACGCTGCGCGTATTACAGTTGCCGTTGTGAATGAGGACCCCTTTGCTCGAGGAGCGAAGGAGATCCTTCGGCGGATGATTGAGTCTCCAATAGGTTGGTATCTCGGGTATGGAAGAGGAGGCCAGGGCAAAGCTGCAGCTCCAGCCAGTTGGTGTCTCCAGTACTGGGCGGTGCCAACGTCCCTCTCCTTCTGGAGGACATACTTGATGAAAGAGCTGAAATGGCCATGGCAAGTCTCACGGGTCGCTGGATGGTTGCGATATTCTGCTTCTACCATCCGCAGAACCGCTTGCTGCGACCAGGCGTCGATCAGCGCATGGTGGATCTCCCACGTAAAGAGTCTTGGCTCGGTATCTTGTTGCCTTGTCACACGATAATGGGTGAGCCGCTCGCCCGAATGAAGCTCATGCGGATTCTCCTCTTCAGATGGCGGGGATCTTGGGATGGCCATCATTTGCCAGTCAAAATCATTTTTGAGCACGACTTGGACAAATCCCGCTGAAGTGTGAGCCAGCCGAGTTCGAAGAATAGGCGTCTTGAAGACCACCATCCGCCATGCCCTCTCGAGTCGCTCTACATCAATGGTGTCCGGCAGGGACATCCTGGATGTGATGATATAGGTGCCTGGATTCCTCAAAGATGACGAGAAGAGACCCGCTTGTAGGCTGGTACAAGGGTATATATCTTCGATCTCAGACAATGAGATGGATGTGGTGGAGATGATCTCATCTATGATACGCTCCTTCAGTAAAGGAGTTCCCTCAAGCAAAGCAAAAGGCAAAATCTGTTCGGTAGCTGTCTCGTCTGTAGACATGGGTTCGGTTACCAGAGCCATGCTGGAAAGATGAGGGTTCTTGAATATTCCTTCTACCGACAGGCTCACTCCTGCACGTCGTGCGAGAGTCACCAGCTGGATCGCCGACACGGAGTGCCCGCCTAAACTGAAGAACTCGTCATGGGCTGAAATGCGGTTGGCCGGTACATTGAGGATCTTCGACCACATCTCTCGCAGAAGCAGCTCCTCAGCAGTCAGCTTTACCGAGGTTGGCTCACTGGTTTCGTGACTGCGCGGGGCCCAGGTTGCCAGGTCTGCAACGCTCAGGGAGGAAGCGAGCTCATGTAGTCGCGGTCGGTCAATCTTCCCACTCGCTGTCATTGGAATTTCAGCGAGGGGGAGAAATGCAGTGGGTAGCATGTACTCCGGAAGAAGTGAGGAAAGACGGTCTTTCAGTCCTGGACTTATTGCATCCAAGTTTGTGCCGGGAGTCAAGAGGAAAGCCACCAGTCGAGCCTCCTCCCCCTCGACTGCTTTGAGCTTGATAGCCTCTACGATCCCGACACTGGGCAGGGATAGGCATTTATCCAAGGCGCGCTGGACCTCAGGCAATCCCACGCGCTGGCCCCGAACCTTCACAACACTGCCATTTCGGCCGTGGATCCTAATCGAGCCGTCGGTGCCGTACGAGGCTTTATCTCCTATTTTACACCATCGCGTCTCTCCACGTGGGCGGATTGTTCGACTCCAGGCCGGAGGAGTGATGAAAGTGTCGGCCGTCTTCGATTCTTGACCAAGATACTGCAGTGCAAGCCCGTGGCTCTCGATCACCAGATCGCCGATTTCGCCAATGGGACACAATTCCTCGTGGTTCCCAGCCTTCACTATCCATGCCACTGCGCCAACGGGCTTCCCCGCCAGAGTACCCGCCATTCTCTCCTCCTTCTTCTCCTCCTCCTCCTCCTCCTCCATCTGACGAAAGGGATGGTTGATACACAGGTTCGTTTCTGTAGACCCATAACCCAGAACCACGTGTGCGAACTGGGACCACTTCCTCGCCAATTCCTCGGGGACCCGATCGCCGCCGATTCCAATGACCTGCACCGAGGGAACATCCTCGGGCTGGATGGAGGTCAGAAAAGCAGGGGTGGCATGGATTAGGGAGATTCCGTGATCGCGAATGAAACCAGTAGGGTCATCGAGTCGCTGGGATTCCGAGGGGATGCAAACCTGCCCGCCCCAGACCAAGGTCGTGAAGATCTCGTTGGCGCACACCAGCCAAATGTAGGCGGCAAACTGGGCCACGCGCGACTGGGGCCCATACTGATAGCTCGGGCCAACCCTCACACTCACCGTTGCGATGGCCCTGTGTTGGATCAGGACCCCAGTGGGTCGGCCTGTGCTGCCCGACTACATCATTCGGTTAGCACGCGGACCTTGCTCGGCTTGAGGACAGTCGAGGCTTACTGTGTACATGCAAAGAGCCGGATCGGTCGGCGAGACCAACCGCTTCAATGGACGGTCGTCGATAGGCAGGGAATCCACCAGACTCTGATCCACCGCGACCAGTCGCGTCTGCAACCGCATGCCTGAGAGGCGGTCGAGAAGCGAGGTCGAAGCTAACAGCACCGTGGGCTGGACCTGGTCCAGGACCTCCAGCGTGCGACTGGCAGGCTGGGACCAGTCGAGCGGAAGGAAGGCGCCGCCAGCCTTCATGACGGCGATCATCGCGACGACCGCCCACGAAGACTTGATGAAAGCGATGGGCACGCGTGAGCCAGGCTGGACCCCCTGTGTCCCCAGCCAGTGCGCCAGGCGCGTAGTGACGGTGTCCAGCGCGGCATACGTGAGCCGGCCATCCCAGGCCTGGATGGCGGGCAACGTGGGTTGGAATTGCGTCCGGAGATGGATGAGATCATGGAGAGTATAGTCGATAGCCTCGGGACAGTGCGCATTCCATGCCTTGATGCGAGTCCAGTCGCTCTGGCTGATGCCGTAGAATTCGGTGTTCATCGTGTGTGGTGTAGGGCCTCCCAGAACGGAGTCCAGCCGGAGCAGCACTGTGGTCTGTCTTGTGTCTCTCTTACTCAATAGAACGGAGCTCGACCCTGAAAATAATAGTCCAATGCAACCTCGCTGTCAGAGTCAGGGAGTGTGGTGTCTTGTGCTTCACTGCTTCATCGAATTGCACCCCAGCCGTCTGCGCAGCCGCTATCAGCTTCGCCCCGAGATTATCGTGTTGTTTTTCGTGTCATCAACCAACAAACACGTTCACCTGGACCTAAATTATGGTGGGAACTAACGTAGGTAGCTGATTGGAGGAGTCAAGCTCTTGTCGGCTGAATACAGAGAGGGAGTGATACAAGTTAATTAATAGGTACTGTACATATGTATGCTCATCTGCATCTACATATACGAGCTGCCGACTTCGGCGAAGGGTGGAGACGGCATGTGTTACAGGGTATCGACAACATTTATTGTGTTAAATACAGAGACTTGTTACATTTCATACCATTGAGTGTACTAGCTAGGTACTGTATCGTACTTTGATTCAGGACAGAAACTTTACCGTACCGTACTCTACTGTTACAACTGCTTACCAAACCTGACCAGTGCTGTCCCCGCGTTGTCGAAATTTGAGGGCACTCTCTGATCTCCCACCCACCCAGTACTGGCAAGTGCAGTGCAGTGCATGCAGGCTGACTGGTATGCCGATAGCAATAATCTTCCTGGTCGGTAGGTCAGTACTCAGTACACAGTATACAGTCCAAAGTCTTTCCTGCTCCCTTTCGCCCCTCCTGCTTTCCTCCTCTCGTGCCAACTCGAATCCAGTCCAGGGAGGAAAACTCTCATCCACCTCAAAAATGATCAAGGGCAGAACTCAAGGCCGGTCCTACTCCTACAGTCGGCTGGGCTTCCCGCCCGGAGACACTTCTCACAGGTTCGGCTGGAGAAAATGGTGTCGGTTCCCCTCTCGCTTACCGTTCCTGACCCTGATGAACCTCACCTTGATCATCGGGAATGCCATTTTCTACGTGAACAGCCGCACTTGGACGGCTGCGATGAAGAACTACTGTCCGGATCTGCCAGAGTGTAAACTCACCTCCCCTTCAGAATAGAACTGGTGGGAAACAACAGCCCCGTGTGCTCTGCTGACTGCTTGATCTTACCACATAGCGCCGCTGAAGACGGGCATCTACTATGAGCCGAGTGTCATGGACATCTACGCGTACAATCCTTATGGCGGCGATCCACGACCCGAGCTGGAAGAAAGCTGGGATAATCTCATGAGGAGTATGCAGTCCTCCGCATCCTCTGTCTGCCTGCTAGGATGCCGGCCTCTATCCCTTCCCTTCCGCCTTGTCTCCAACTCTATCTTTCACCACCCAACCTCCTCTCCTCCGAGTGCTCTACAAACTCTAACCGCGACAGAATCCTTCTTCCGCGCCACGAAAGACGAGATGATTCAATGGGGCGAGTACGGCGACGACTCCATCGAACTGGAGAACGGAGGTTACCTGGCCTATCTCCGGGTGTACGGGGAGCTGCACTGCATGGTCGGTCTCTCTCCTTTTCATTTATGTTCTGGTTGTCTCTCGTTGTCTCTTTTCGTTCGCGTGCGATGGATCTCCATTGGTAACCACATTCTCCATCTCAGGACTGGCTGAAGCGCCAATACAGCCGTGAAGACGTGCGGATTGCCAAGAACATCACCGAGAAGGACCGCGGTGAGTTCCGATTCTCTTTCCCGTCCCCTCGTCATCACCCTGATTTCCTACAAACGGGGGGAGGACATCTGGGTGAGACAAGAAAGACTGACTGTAAAAATCCCCACTCAATCCAGACCACTGCGTCAACGTCCTGCTACAGGGCGTGCGGTGCCGCGCCGACGTGGCGCTCTCGGGCTGGTTCCTCGGCGCAGACAACGAGCATAAGCCGCTCATCAACCGCACGGCGGCCAACCACCTGTGCGTCAACTGGAACAGTGTGGAGAGCTGGCTGGCACCGCGCGCATTGGAGTTCCGCGACGGGGTGCCAGAGAGGTCGGTGACTCCGGAGGGGCATGTTGAGCACCATGCGATGTTACAGCGCAGTCGATATCACTGAGCCTCGATTTTGTAGACATAAGGGGAAGACGGCGAGGGAGAGGGCAAGAGAAGACGTTGGGAGTGGGTTGGATGGCGACGTAGCAAATACAACTTGGCTCGGAGGGGTGAAGGGAATCAATGACATTGGATCTAGTTTATTATTCTTGAGTCTTTTTTTTTGTTTGTACTGTGCCAAAATTAAATTCTTCAAGCGGAGATTGACTGCCTGGTTTTCATACTCGCTTGGATCTCTGCAGGTATCTTAGGGCGCAATTCCCAACGGCTTTGACCATAACAGTCCAGAAAAATGACATTGGGAATAAAGGCAGTCCAGGGATTACGTCTCCGTCGCTTCTTCCCTGAATGCTCATCAGTCAATGCGCCTTCTGCCCCGACATAATCAATCGGGGTCGTTCTTGGACGGAGGCAGCCATACTCCGCTCCCCAATTCCGCAGTCACGGTTCAAGAAGGACCTCACCACGATACCGTATCGTCTAGGCCGCTTGACAAGTCACCCGGGTCTGTGTGTCTATTCAGCATGCAATCCATCGGATATTAGAAGAAAATCAAGAAACCCTTGAATTGCAAGTGAAATAGAAACCCCGAGAGAGTCCTAAGCGTGGGTGGCTGATAACTAGTTAGCCTCTGCGTCAATCACCACATCCCGCAGAATTGGAGCTCAGCAGAGAGAAAGAGGAGTCAGACCCAAAAGTGTTAAAAATCCATTCCTGCAGGGTACTAGACAGGAGGGGGGGTGGAGTCCCTGCTCACGTCTCGCAGTCGTGGGTAAGGAAGTATGTATGGACATGTGTATGTATTGGAAGGTGGTATATGTGTATGTGTGTCTGTATGTATGGACGTGTGTAAGGATGTATGTATGTATGTTTGTATGTGTGTATGTATGTACGTGTCCACGGTATCAGTGACAGTACAACAAGTGATAGCAGACTCAATTGATTCACCCCCGCATGCACGCCATGCAGATAGTCCCTATAGTTCCGTGAAGATAAGCGCCTCACGCAATGAAGCCCTAAGATTATCATAACTACAGCCCTCCAAAGTTCCATCTCACCCCCTACCGCGGTCGAGACTGAAACTCCACGAATGGGCCGTCCCGCTGGGCCGTCCACCGGTCGAGCATTCTGTATTCTTCCCCTTCTTTGCTCACGCCGTCGCCCTGCCTTTGGACCGATGTCACATCTGCATCTGCATGTGCATCTGCCAGCGTAGCACCAGCACCAGCACCAGCACCAGCACCAGCACCAGCACTAGCACCAGCATCAGTAGCAACACCAACGCCAATCTCCCGAGCACTCGGACCTTCCCCGACCCTCACCTGCCGACACAAGCGGATGCGATACCGTCCAAGCATCCGCACTACCAGCGTCCTCAGCTCTCCATACGCCAGCGACTGTCCCACACATCCGCGCGCCCCAACCCCAAAGGGACAGAATGACTGGCGCGCCCGCCGCACAGTGGCGAGCGTCACCCCCGGCGCCGACCCCGCCATCCACCGCTCCGGCCAGAACACCTCCGGCTGCGGAAAGTACCGCGGATGGCGATGCAGCGCGTACGCCGCCGTCGCCACCACCGTCCCCGCCGGCACCACAAACCGGCCGCGGCCCAGCGCCATCCCACCTCGCAGCACCTCGCGCGGCAGGGGCCCGGGGATGGGCGGACTGAGGCGCAGGGCTTCGTCAATGCATGCGTCCAGGTACGGGCATTGGGCCGGTCTGGGGCCCGGGAAGCGGACCTCTGGCCGGTGGCCGGCATCATCATCATTATCATCATCACCATCATCCTCACCGTGGAGGCGGGGACAGGCCGTCAGGATCTCCTCTTCAAGTCGGTGGTAGGCACCCTCATTGTGTACGAGGTAGTGGGTGAGAGCGGCCAGCGCCGTGGCGACGGTGTCGGCGCCGGCGACGATCAGAGTTCGACATTCCGCCCAGATTTCCGCCGTGGACGGTGGGGATGATGCACTTGGTTCTGGTTCTTGGTCGTCGGGAAACCGGTGGCTGTGGGTATCGCTATGTCGTCTTCCACTGAGCAGATGAAGAAGCAGGTCGCTGTGCTCCTCGGGTGAGGGACCGGGGGCCCCGACCTTCGCCATCCGCTGACACGCCTTCTCTTGGCAGAACAAAAGATATGCTTGTCGTTTGCGCGTGAGCTCTGGGAACCAGAGCGGAATGATTGGTAACGCACGGAGTAGGGGAAAGGTGCCGACCTAATAAGCGTATCAGTCTGAGTCTTTCCCTGCACAGTGCCTCGAACGGAAGAGTGGCAATTGAGAAGGGGCACAAGAGGGGGGGGGGAACCACCAGCAGGGCCCAGTAGGAAGTCGCCACAATCAAGTCCACAATGTACCGATTGGCACGGCTAGTGAGCATCTGAAAGGAGCCCTCCCCAAAGACCAGGTCGCCGAGGATGTCGAAGGCCACATGATCCGCCAGCTCCGACATGTTGACCGCAGGCGTCCATCCGCTCTCTGCATCGGCGTTGCGCCCTAGCTGTGTGACGAAAATGTCGATGCATTGGTTGATACGCCGCCCCATCGACTTCAATGCCCTCTCCGTCATGGCGGGGGCAAGCACACGTCTACGACGAGGAATTAGCGCGCCATCCCAGCTGCGAATACCTGCTCGCCGTGGTTAGACGCACCTCTTCCGTGCATGCAGTGATCTGTCAATGCTCGTAAATGTGCTCCAGGCGCCCTTCTGGGCTACAAAGGCGTGATAGAACGACGACTTCTGCACGTTTGCTCTGGTCCCGTAAATTTCCTGCAGCCCGAGGTCGCTGGCGACGGACAGGTAGTTGGGTCCGAGGCGCACATAATCCCCATACCGTGCATGACTTCGAGCCTGCATCAAGTGTCGGTCGCCGCGCCAGGCGTAGTAGAGCGCGTGGAGGCCAGACACTTTGGCCGGCCATGGGCCGGGGAACTGGGCAAGGGGGTGAAGATAGAGCCTGTAGATAACGATGCCGGTGAGGTAAATGACAGTCGCTAGACATAACGTCATCAGGTGGGACATTGCGATGAAGTACGGGAGATGTGTTTGAAGGTCCGTTATATGTGGTCATCAAGGAATCGGCTGGTGAAGGACAGAGTCTTTGTAGTCGCGGAGGTCGAGGGAGCATATAAATATATGTAGATTTGCCGGAACGCTAATGTAAACCGGAAATTCGACACGAATAGTCAGATCTAGCAATCAGGGTTTAAGACTCGGGCGCTATCGTCATCTAGAGCCAAGGCCATGCTGCTGGCCTCCTTCTTCTAGCTTCCGACTACTTCCTCGTCCCCTGTCTCTTCCTACTTTCCACCAACTAGCGACGTCATGATATATTTCAACGCAAACAGTGCCATCTAATGCATGGCAGAGACATCATTGATGCCCTAATAGTCAACGCTGGCCCGAATAAAGATGGACATGTTCCCTCTTCTGTCGCCGGCCACAAATTGTCGGGGAACTGATGACCGCCCAAGCTGAGCACGTTTGAGAGCGTCCGATGGCTACCTAGCCATTGTATCACAGCCCCGCCGCGGCGGTATGGACTGTCAAGTAGTGCAATAGCTGTCTCTTTAGGATCACGTCTAGCCAAGTCCGCATCAACCTTGTTCATTCTCATTCTACCTCACATCTCAATACACTCAAAGGTCATAGACAGATGGCAAAACTCCCAACGTCACTCATTCCGGCATGTCTGACCACAAAAGGACCCAACACCGCTCAAGCCGTCTTCCAGATGATATGCAAATAATCCCCCCCGCGACCCGCATTGATGTCCCCTGTCATATGGCTATACCCGAGCGCCTGGACCGTAGACAGCTCGACCTTCTCTGCCCGCCGCAGCAGCTTGACATCGACGATGGGGGCGCCCGTGCCCTGCAGGGTGTGGATGTAGCGGTAGGCCCCGCCCGCCCCCTTGGCCAGATCGTGGTAGTCCTTATTCTCGTCCTCCTGAACCAGGATCTGGATGTCGGTGAGGGCGAACTCGGGCTTGGAGGTGTGGCCGACGACGATGTAGACAAACCTGGTTGCAGGTGAATACTTTGAGGTGGGGAATGGGGTGGGATGGATGAGATGGTTTTGTTCGTTCGAAGATATGAGGCTAGGGAGCGCTTACTTGCCACCGAACCCGGCGTTAATGTCGGGGTTGTTTCCGTCGATGATCTGGATGCAGGTCGGTGGGATATCGCGGTCGTCGCGGTCGTCGACCTGGATGTTTGGGTTAGTTGGGTGGGCTGGAAGGGGAGGCGGGGGTAATAGAATGGAGGACGACGTACGGTGAGGCTGTTCACGAAGCGAGACATGTTTACGTGGTAGGGTGCTTTTATTGAGGGGATCTTCGAAGATATAAAGCTAAAGCGGATGGGCGTTGTCAGAGATGTTGTGCCGACGGTGATGCTTCAACTCTGTGTCCAGGCGACCAGAAGGTTGTTTATATAGCCGGAAACGTTGCCCGCGTCTGGTGTATCCGGACCCCATTCACAGCACATCATCGGCGTCGCCGATGCCAACCCTCGTAATTCGGGTATGTCAGTCGAGCTCAGATACATTGTGGAAGGTGTTGAGACTGTTGATATACATAGTACGAAGTGACGATGGGGTGGTGTGGTGGTGATGGTGGATTTCCCCAGCGTTTCGGCTCCCCCGGTGGCTTTCGTATTGCGTCTTGGCGCATATAGCTGAACTGCCAGAGCCTCATTGCATGAGGATAGTGACCCCAAGTAAAGCGATGCCACGCTCGCGTCTTACGAGAGGAACGGGATGTATCTGACAAGCCTCGTCATGCTCATGAGGATTGAATGGCATGGATGACGCCTGCCCAAAAAGAGCAATGAGGTGTGTGAGGCATATGATAACTGAACAGGAACCTGGGTGTGAGAGGTCATTTCAGTGCTTCTACGGAAACAGCCCATTAAAAATAGCGGATCATGGGCAATGTGTTGGACATCGGACTTGCAGGCACGCTTCCTCTGCACTCTTCCGTTCTGCAGGCCAGGACGGTCATGGTTCAACCTGATATGTAAATATGCGTGTGCGCGATAGGCCCGATCTTCAACCACCCCATCACATCCACATACGAAGCTTGCGTTAATAGGATCACCAAGAAGCTTTCGTAGCTATTTCCCTCTGATGCCTCCTCTCCACCATGTTCATACCCAAGAAGCTAGACGCAATGTCTACTGCGAGCGCAGGGAAATCAGATTTCCATTTTCAATAGTGGCGTCGATCATCGGATACATCACGACCCAATCAATTCCGTGTTGAGATTTCCCCACATCGAGCTTTTTGCCAGCTAGATTACAATCACTGACTCTTTATCCAAGCTTGAATCCCGGAGTTTGCCACATCGGTAAAAACATCGGGAAGACCGAGCAGGTCGCATCCATTGGTCTGGGAGATGATGCCAGCGATTTGACCACCGCAAGTAAGCGGCCCCCCGCGATCTCCGGGACAGGTTCCTTTCCCAGCCTCGCCGCCAGCACAGATCATACGGTCGGTGATTCGGCCGCCATATGCCTGATCGCAGGTGTCTCGGTCCACGATCGGGAGCGTAACCGATTGCAATTGTCTCTCCAAGTCCCCCCACCCCGAAGCAACGCATTCCGTCTCCACCGCGGGCTCCTGGCCAGACGGAACCAGATCAATCAACGCGACCGTCGGACCCGGAGTGATGGAGGTGATGAGTGTAAGCACGGCGACGTCGTAATCGTAGGTGGTGGGGTTGAACTGAGAGTGTCGAGCAATCTTCGATACCGTGAATGCAGATCCTCCCGACAATGTCTGGCTGGAGCCAGTCCTCACTGAAAAGCTCGAGGGAGATGCCTCGGCCCCATAGACGCACTGGGCAGACGTGAGAACACGATTGTTGGCGATGAGCACACCACCGCAGGTGGGAGAGCCGGATCGCAGGACGCTGACGAGGTAGGGAAGGTCGTTGATCGTCGCAGGTGAGCCACCTGAGACGTCTGTAGCGCACAGCACGCCCTGGATAAAAGGAACAAGGGATAGAAGGACAGTAGCTCTCATATTGATTGGCTTTGGCGAAAGCAGATGCTGTGCCACAGAAGGAAAGAAGGTGACGACTAGGGCTCCTTTTCTGGGCGGGCAGCAGGATCATTCTTGACGGGGGTATTTATGCTTGAATCCCTTACCCCTGGAATTCTCGATTTGAGAGTACCAAGTCCACTACGGAGTACAAGGTTGGACTATTGATTGTTCGTGGAGATAGTCCCCCGCCGATCATGCAAGGTTCAAGGATCGGCAAGCATGCCTGCCAGACATGTCTAGCAGACGGCTCGCATTTCGGAATCCGTGCTTCGGAAGTTGAGATGCACGATGGATGTGACACAGAGCTATTCTGGAAACAAATTGCGACTAGCATGCTCGGAATACGTGTGTCATGTTTAATTGTAAGGGTAACCCGGACTAGACTCAATGTTGGCACCGAATGAGAGTTGCTGGAGATATGGAAAATGTGTAGGCGTGAACTATCTTTATACATACCATAAGCAGTATTCTATGTGATGACAGACGAGCGTACAGGTATACCCAGTATAAACAAACATCAGGAGCAGCAACTATAACATGAAATGCAGGAAAGTATTCGGGCCAGAACGCCTGATCTATCAAGATCCAGCATATTCCATTTCACTTCAGCTAAGATAGGAGTTTTATCAGCACTACCAATCGCCCTCACAATAGAACAGCCATCGCCTCGCCATGGACCTTCCAACATTGCGTAGATCATCAATTTTATCATGTCAAGCCATAAGCGGTACTAATCATTGACACTCATGACCTCACACCTCTGCCAAGAAGCCTCTCACTTGCCTCGAGCATGCAGCGCATTCCACTCCATGGTATTCAACAGAAATTGATTCGCACCCACATCCCCAGCCGCCGGCCCAGCCATATCGAGGCAGCCCCACGGTTCCAGCCCAGTCGCGCCGTGCCCGCCAGGGCCGTACGCCATCTCTGGCGCCGCAAAGTCCATCTCGAGATCCTCGGCACTGACCCCCACGACCCCATTCGAGTGCACCGCAGCAGCCGCATCCAGCCCAAAACTGGTCGTCATCTGCATCACCTTGTTCCGAATATCCACGACCATCCGTGGTGGCACCGGCGGCGGCGTCTCGAGCTGGGCTGCCACAGCCACCTTCTCCCGCGCCTCCCACGCCTGCAGGACAATCCGCGAGAAGACGATAAAGAACGGCCGATCGTCCTGGCTGGCCTCCATCATCCGCACCGTGTAGTTGTCGCTCATGACGGCCCACGCGCGGTCGGCATGGGCCTCGACGGGCCGCTTCTTCAGATCCTGCAGCAGGTGGATGTACGCCGGGAACGGGAAGTGGAAGTGCACCAGCCACCGATAGGGCTGCGTGAGTGGCGAGGTCATGAGCTTCGTATCGCATTCGAGCATGCGCAGCGCGTGCGCGAGGCCCGTGTTGCGCTGGGCGTCGGTCGGTGGCTCGGGGGTGCTTGAGCATTGGGAGTAGTGCTGCAGGAGCCGGCTCTTGGCCAGGGACCCCCGCATCGTCCAGAGGGTCATGAAGTGTAGGGCGTTCTCGGGATTGCAGAAAGCCAGGTATTTCTCCTCCATGGTCTTTTCCAGCGAGACCAGTCGCTCGGCTTCCTCGGTGGGACGCAAGGCGATCGTGTTGAGGGAGGGGTTGGTGAAGTTGAGGTGGAAGGCGCTGTGGCGCACGAAGTCGGCGAGATCGCTGCGAACCGCGGCGAACAGCATCTCCGTGGGCCGGTTGTTGGGGGCGGGGGCCGTTTTCATCTCCGGCTGCAGCTCGAAGTCGTTCACGTTGAGCGGCACCTTGCAGTCCCAGGTCGGCGCCAGCGATGCCGTCTTATAGTCGGACATCTCGCAGACGCGGTTGTCGAAGATGATGAGCGACCACCACAGCCGACGGCGCATCTCCGCCTCCAGCGCGGAGCATTTGCCGTACATCGACTCATTATGGATGCCGATGCGCTGGGCGATTCGGATCGCGACGCTCAGAAGTGAAGACAGGGATGCGGGATCGGTGTCAGGGCGAATGGAAACCTGCACCACTTCAGTACAGCACATTCACACGGCCCCAGCCAGCCAGGCTTACTAGATACAGATACAGGGCGGTCAGACACTCGCGGTCGCTGGAGCGTAGAATCCCGCAATCACGAAGCGCCTGCTGGCACGCAAACTGATAGCCGGTCAAAAGTTCCTTTTTCGCGGCTCCAAAAAGCACACTGCATTGTTCGCCCGAGAGACTCGAAAGGGAGACGCAGTAGATGCTGAACATCAGCGCTTCTAAGGTGGGGCTGATGTTGGCGATATCACTGGCAGCATCAATGATCCGTGTCTGCAGGGTGGGGGTGTGAGTGACTTTGAGCAGCGGATTCACTTGGTCTAGGTAGACCTGCCACAGCCGGAAGATATGCACTTGGCTTGGATGCGAAGCGGAAAGATCCACGGTGCCTACCGGCGCACCAAAGAGGAGGTGGTCGTTGTTTTGGCCTTGAAAGGTGTGGTTCCACGCCTTCTGGATAACGGCGGGCCGCACATCGTCCGTATCGTGCAGGAAACCGGTGTCATTCTCGTCGTCCTCACCCTCGTTGCCATCGTCGTCTCCAGGGCTTACAGGCTGGTCCGGTGGTCAGTGAGTTCCAAGCCTTGTCGACGTAGAAATCCCTCTTACCTTTTGGCTCATCGCATGCCAGAGGTTTCTCGCAGACACTTAGTCATCCCCTGATAATTAAGTAAATGCAGGACAGGAATTCATACAGTGACTTGGTCTTGACGGCGGGCTTCTCTCTCTCACCCAGAGTGCCCTCTGAGTCGCCCCCCTCTGGCAGGTCATCGCGGCCATCGTCACTGGGAGACCGATGGTCAGCGGTTGGGGTGTGGAGGGGATCGAACTTGATGTTGTGCTGTCGGAGTAGACCCTCATAGAGTCGCAGGCGGGCCAACAACTCTTTCTCCGGAAATCTGCGCCGTCGCTGACGAACGGCTTGCTCGCATTGCACGTTGGCTCGGGCACAGTTGGTGCAGGGGAATGTGCGGTCACATTTGATCTTGCGTTGTTGACAGAGTACGCACGCCAGCACGCGTCGGGGCTGCTGGGGCTTGACGGCGGTGGCTGTCTGATCGGATACAGAGATCGGCGTGTCCATGACAGAAAACGAGAACTGTCACTATACCCGATTGCCCGAAGCCCGACGATGGTTGAGTTGGGTGAAGAAGGAAAGAATGGAAGGGCTGGTAAGTAAGCATAGGGAGAGGAGAGGGAGACCGTCGGGTTTTATAAGAGCCGAGGAACCCCCGCCACATGCCAAGCCTCGCACTTTCTAATCCCCGATGGCCCCAGCCCTCCATTGATTATCATGAGTCAGATGATACTATATGAGGTCTATATCTTTAGACACTGAATCCAGATGTATGGACTGATTTTTATGCCCAGTGTACCTGTTCCACGAGCAGTCATAATGCTTGGATGCGTAATTAGTACTATTATATATATTTCCAAATCACAAGCTATTTTTACGTATTGAGTGTTGTGATGAGAATCCAAGCTTGGAGAGATGTATCCTAAGAGAGTTGTATCGTAGATGAATGGGAGAGTCGTTTCTATTTGGTTGTAAGTGTGAATGCAAAGCTGCCTCGATCCCCCATCGGATCAATTGCGAGACCCAGATACAAAGAGACGAAGGCCTGTGGTAGGCATTACATCTTACTTTCTTCAACCTGAAGATACGTGGGGAGTAATAAGATAACCATTGAATGAAGTGTCTTGCTACGGCGCAACAGCACCAGGAGACACTGCCACCTCGGCGCAGTACCTGGCTAATCCCAATCGCCATCCAAGAGGTCCGCCACCTTCTTCCCCGCCAGGATATCCGCATGGATCTCTTCAATCGTCCACATCTTGAACTCATGGCCGGGGGGGAAGTTCGTGTTCTGAAAGTCCGCCCCGAGCACCAGATGCGCGTACGCCTGGCCGTACTTCTCGTAAACATACGCCTCGGGATCATGCTGGAACAGCCACTTGGGGAACCGGACCTTGACCTTCTCGGGGTCTTTCTTGAGAACCTCATTCATATCGGCGGCCCCCAGGTTCTCGGAATTGACAAACGACATCTTCTGCACGCAGCTCACCCGCTGGTAGCGCAGGAGGTTGTAGATGCGCGCCCCCAGCGGCGCACCGCCCGGCGCACCCCCGGCGCATGCGAGCTGCAAGCACGCCGCCAGCGTGACGGCGTCCTCGATGGCCAGGGTGCCCCCGCTAATCGACGCGGGCACGGTGGTATGCGCGGCGTCGCCGACCTGCACCACGCGCCCGGCCTTGGACGTC
Source organism: Aspergillus fijiensis CBS 313.89 (assembly GCF_003184825.1). Taxonomy (NCBI): domain Eukaryota; kingdom Fungi; phylum Ascomycota; class Eurotiomycetes; order Eurotiales; family Aspergillaceae; genus Aspergillus; species Aspergillus fijiensis. Next base: position 76,242 of record NW_024469024.1, on the reverse strand, counting down.
CACTCGCGCCGGAGATTCCGCCACAGGAGCGGCCAGTGCACCGTGGCCCGCGGGGGCGTGTGGCGGATCAGGCCCTCGATGGCCGGATCCCACTCCGGGATGCGGTGCAGGACGTCCAGCACCTCCTGCGGGTCGACGTCGGGATCCCAGGACTCGATGGGCTCGTTTCCGCCGGGCTGCAGGAACTTGTCGCGCGGGGTCAGCCCGTAGGCCACAAAGTCCGGCGAGATGAACAGCCCCAGGTGCATGCCGGGCCCAATCCAGAACTCGTGGTGGGATTCCCCGCGCGCCACCACCTCGCCCCAGCGGGCCTGGAAGGCGGGATCTCGCAGGGCCAGCGCCGTTGGCAGCGCCGCGCGGTACACCGACATGCCACTGGAGCGCGTGGGCGCGTGCTCGCCGGCGATCAGGAGATCGGAGCGCGTCTTGAAGGCATCCGCGGCGACGACCAGGTGCGCCACCCGCACGCTGCCGTCCGCTGTGACCACGCCCCCGACCCCGGCGGCCTCGTCTTCGAAGTACCGTTCCACTCGTCGGCCGTAGTCGACTTGCAGGCCGATGCGCGCGACCTGGCGGAGCAGCATGCGGTAGAACTGGCGGCGGACCTGGTGGGGGGCCACGTAGGGCAGGCCCTGGCGCTGGGCGAGGTGCTCCGGGCTGTTGTAGCCCAGCGTGGTGGGGCCCAGGATCAGCTCGCCGTTGTGCCGGCGGTAATACATCACGCTGTCCGAGCGGTCTTGGTCGAGCTCGCGGCAGATTTCGGGCCAGTGGCGCAGCGTGCAGATGGCGGAGGGACCGATGACGATGATGTCTCCTGGAGATCGCGCGGGTCAGTACGTTGACTCTGGGATGGACCGCACCGTGTCTTGTGGACGATGGCGTGAGGACATACCACTATAGACAGGCCCTTGGCTTCGCTCCAAGATCCCGACCACATTGTGTCCCTTCCTCCAGCATTCAAGCGCCGTGATCAGTCCCGCAGGCCCAGCCCCGACGATCAGCACGTTGAGGTGCGTGGCGGGGGATCGTGGAGGCAGCTCGCCTGGGGTGGACGACCACTTTGCGGGGTCGAACTCATCCTTGTCCCCATGGGTGAGATACTCGTTTGACACCATTCTCGAAGTGTGCCGCGCAGGGTGCTTGCTAACGGATGATGCTGTGGGTAAGGAGAGTGCAAATCATATATCAAAGGCTCATGCATCGTATCAGGACTTTTATCGGAAGCTGATCTTTTCATTCTCGGATCTCCCGCGTAATCGACCTTTTCACCCTGACTCGCTCGAACCCGGTTCTCGGAACGGGTTGTGGATTCGCGAACTCGGGCGATTGAAACCTCGCGGGAATGCACAACATCCCGGTGAGGCACGGAAAAGAGGTGAGGCTATTTTATACCCCGATGGGTCGGAAGAGCCTGGTTCCAATATGATATTGAATGGAGGATAATATACTGGGTGGGAATAATTCCAATCATAGACTTTAGACATGGGTTCTTGAGAATGCAAGTATCTTAACGAGCAAGTCATATCTATACTCTGTAACTCAACCCTAACCGAGCTTCATATCGAACTATCCGTTCGCGACAAGCGTCTTGCTGCATAGAGGTAATGACTCGTGACTACCATACTTATACACCAAAGCCTCCTTCCGAACGTAGCCGGGTCACCGAAATCCCTGTGTGTGTCAGTGGAGTTTGAGGGGTAAGACGTTTCTGCGAAGCACCACGTCTGGTCGGACAGCTCCAGACGCGAATCCTACGTACAAGCGCAGCAGAGAATGATGATGCAGCCCTACTATCTACATTGCTCGACCACCATTCTCATGCATAGTAAAGCCTGATATTACTCTGATGAAGATTTCAAGTTTTCATATTTGCGCTGCGTTTCTGCTTAAGTACAGCAAGGCTATCAACCCCCAACACCATTGCGCCACCGCAGACCTCCCCTCCTTGTTGACCTGTGACAAACTTCCGAAACCCCGGAGTTGGCAGCATATCGATCGGGACATAGACTTCTTCGTCCCACCTACCAGCCAGGCTTAGCCCGAGCGCCGTCAGCCTAAACCTCAAGATCAGAGCGATACACATACGGCGCTGCCAGAAGGTGCAAGACAGTCGCACAGCTCCTGCAGGCAATACCTCCTAGACCCCAGCAACCACATCCAGAAGAAGCACCATGTCGAAATTCGAGGCCTTCCCGCGTCCCACCCAGACCTACCACTCGCAGACCTACGACCGCATCTCCAAGCACCACCACTTTACCGGCACCGGCAAGACCATCCTGGTCACCGGCGGCTCGACTGGCGTAGGCTACAGCATCTGCCAGGCGTTCGCGGAGGCGGAGGTGGCGCGCATCGCCATCATCTCACGCTCGCCGGGGCCGCAGGCCGCGGCGAAGGCCGCGCTGGAGGCCGCACACCCGGCGGTGCAGATCGTCACTTACGCGGCCTCGATCACTGACCACGCGCGCATGGCCGCCATCCTCGCCGAGCTGGGGCCGGTCGACGTGCTGGTGCTGTGCGCCGCCGTCGTCCACCGCCAGGTGCCCGCCACCGCGATCACGGCCGCCGAGATGCAGGCCGCCTTCGACGTCAACGTGCTCGCCCCCTTCCACCTCGTCCAGGCGTACCTGGCCACCACCACCACCGACTCCACGGCCACGAAGACCGTCATCCACGTCTCCTCCGCTGCGGCGCAGACCCGCAGCCCGTTCCGCGCCGGCTACGGCCCCAGCAAGGCGGCCGCCACACAGCTCATGCAGCATTTCGCTGCCGAGCGCGCCAGCCCCGCGCTCCGCGTCTTCTCCTTCCACCCGGGCGCCTTCTATACCCCGTCTGTCGCGGAACATTACGCCCCGGATTCCACGGGGTGGGAGGATATCAATCTGCCGGCGCATTTCGCGAGGTGGCTGGCGGGCCCCGAGAGTGGGTTCCTGAACGGCCGGTATCTGTGGGCGCATTGGGATGTGGATGAGTTGATTGCCCTCAGGGACCGGGTGGAGCGGGACAGTAGCTTTTTGACCATTGGGCTAGTGCTGTAGATAGCTTTGGGTCGTACATCTGCACGGCTGCTTTGCAACTAGTTCTGGGTTATACGTTCTATCCATTATTCTGTGCAATGCATGTTCACATCCAACACATTCTCTCTACCCGCGTCGCTAACCCCCCTAAATACATATCTCTTGGTTGCACACTTGCACATTCTCACATCTCCTTTCGGGGCACGTATTTGCAGAACAGGCCCACGGGCAGACTCGGCCCCGGCGCGTTGAGGTCCGTTTTGCGGTCGAAGTGGGTGCTGGGCTGACCCTTCTCGTCACACCCGCTCCACTCGTACAGCGCCAGAGCATAGGCCAGAATGATGTTCAGCTGGATCTTGGCCCACCGCATGCCCAAGCAGGGGTGGCGCCCTTGACCCCATCCGACGACTAGACCTTCGTCAGCGTGCGTGGCTTGCAAAAGAAAGCCGAGGAAGCAACTTACAGCCGTAGGCCTCCCGCTTGAACTCCTCGCGGCCCTCGCGGAAGCGCTCGGGGTCGTACCGGTACGGATCCGGGTATAGGTCGGGGTTGAAATGGACTTCGGTGGAGTTGTACGCGGCGAAGGTGCCGGCGGGGACGACCTCGGCGGTGCCGGGGATGGGGACGGCGTGGGGCGCCATGTTGAGGCGGATCATGGGGAAGGCGACCCACATGCGGATGGCCTCCTTGAAGCAGAGGTCGATGGAGGGGAAGAAGGACTCCCAGGCGTCGAGCGGGATGGCGTCGAGCTGGTCGACCAGGGGCGCGTGGCGACGGTTGTTCGGCGCGTGCGCCGCGGCGACGGTCTTGATCTCGCGGTAGATGCGCGCCTGCCAGTCCGGATGGTGGGCCAGGATGTTCAGCATCGCGCCGCTGAGGTAGCCGGCGTTGGCGGAGGCGATGAACAGCGTCGAGATGAAGAAGGCCACCATCCACTCCGGCGGGTCGCCGCGGTCGAGCATGTACTGCACCACGTCGTCGTGGCGCGGGTCGTCCTTCTTCTTGTGCAGCCGGCGCTGCACGATCGGCGTCACGATCCGGCTCAGGCTGTAGCGGCCCCAGCGGCGCTTCAGCTTGGCTAGCGAGGGTAGGTAGGGCAGCGCCACGGCGTGGATGCTGCTCGTGTGCATCAGCAGCGAGAGCACGCTCTGGGTCCTCGCGAGCACCGCCGGATCGTCCGCGATCTCGTCGCTGCACACTACGCGACAGGCCTGCTGCACCACCAGGCGGTAGCAGGCGTCCGTCGGGTTCATGACGCCGGAGGCGTGGTGGCGTAGCGCCTCAAATGCCCCGCGCGCGTCCCTCGTCACGCCGGGCAGACGCTTCCCCAGCTGCTCGGACTTCTGCAAGTCCACCAAGCGGCGCTGGAAGTAGCTGCGGCCGTTCTGGAAGTTACCGTGGAAGATCGCGTGCAGCGGAGGCACGAAGTCCGGGCCGTGGCCGACCAGAGTCGCGCCGCGCACGAAGTCGAAGTTAGGGTTGTCGAGGAACACTTTGCGGGCCGCGGGCCCCGACATCCCCACCACATGGTACTTGCCCAGCCAGAAGCTGAAGTGCCCGGTCGGGCTCTTGGCCACGCAGTCTTGCCAGAATGCCCTATGCGTTGCGTTGCTTAGACACGCATGAATGTGGAGGAAGCGAGATAGGCATACTTACCATTTTTGCGTGAAGAAACTCCATGACCCCACCAGTGGCACGGTGTTTGGAGTGAATTTGGGGGACTTCTTGTCGACACGAGGGGTATACGAGAGAAAGACAATGTAGGCGAGAACAGTCGTCACGGTCGCTACCAACCCTGTTATCGCTGCCTTCATCGGCAGCTCGAAATTATTGAACTTGTCGGTGTAGGTTGCATCCATCTTGAGTGAATTTTTCAGGGCACAAGGGAGGGGCACAAGTTTGGGGTGGTGAGACAGCCCTAATAACTTATGTACTGTACTCTCACCTACAAAATCGCCAACGTGCAACTGGTCCAACTAGGCAAGCGAGACTGGTCATCATCGACTGATCGGGATCCGGGTGTTTACTTACGTGCGCATTGACGATTCCTAGGATTCCTAGTATGCAGTTGGACCCCTGTTGCTGCATAGCTCGTAGGCCTAGACTGGGAGTACGACCGGGCTCCGGGATGCTTCGAATCCCCGACGACAATAGCCCGACGCCTTTCTGAATTAAAACCAATAGGGTTGGCGATCTGCACGCGCGCTACTGCACGAATCCTCACTGCTAGATGACATCAAATCATTCAAAGAAGAAATAAAAGCATGTGCATTCTGTCATTTATGCGACCGGTCACCGTGAATCGATCCCGATCCAGCAAAACACCATGCCCTCCTATCTCATCACCGGCGCAAGTCGAGGTCTGGGCTACACCTGGCTGAAGCACCTCTCCTCCAACCCGCAAAACACCGTAGTCGGACTCGTTCGCGATAAATCCTCAACGCATACCCATTTATTAGCAGATCGACTGACCAATGCGCACCTCGTCTGCGCCGACATCACCGACCCCAAAGCCCTGCAGACAGCGGCCGAGCAGGTCGGCGCCATCACCGGCGGGGGCCTGGATGTGCTGATCAACAACGCCGCCATCCTGACCCCGACCAGCGCCTTCACACCGATCACGGACCTGGCGCCCGAGGTCCTGGAGCGCGACATCTTACAGTCATGCCGCACGAACGTGGTCGGGGTGGCGCACACCGTCAACGCATTCCTGCCGCTGATTCGAAGGGGGAGAGCCAAGAAAGTGATCACCATCTCGTCCCTGCTGGCCGATCCGGACCTCGTCCGACACTTCGCGGTCGACAACGCGACGCCCTACGCGATCTCCAAAGCGGCGGCCAACCTCCTCATGGCCAAGTATCATGCCTCGCTCGGCGCGACGGACGGGATCCTGTTCATGGCCATCAGTCCCGGCGCCGTGTCCAAGCCCGATACGGCTCCGTCTGAGGGCGAGGCGGAGGGACGACGGCGGATGGTCGCCAAGCTGCAGGCGTACGCGCCGCATTTCTCGGGCCCGATGACGATGGAGGACAGTGTGCGTCGGCAATTGGAGGTCATCGAGAACGCGACCGTGGAAACCCATGGAGGAGCGTTTGTCAGCCACTTGGGGAATAAACAATGGTTGTGAGGGATTGGCCACTGGAGGGTCACTGCATCTTTGGCCTAGAGAGCCATGCGTCGTCCCCGCAGCGCAGCGGGGCTTGAAGGCGGAAATCAGTATCCCTGGCAGTGGCCGGTGGCCCAGCACGCATTTGGCGAGTAGCACCGAGTGCAGGGCAGAGAGAAAGGTCATCGAGCACACAATCGAGAGATGCCCTGTAGGTACACACTACATAGCAACCACTAGGAGTCGAGCCCGGCCCCTATCCCCAAGCGTGCTCCAATAGACGAACCGATCACCAGGGGAGCGATTTGTATTCCACTAGTATTATAATAACAGCTACACAATCTGCAAATTCGGTGTCTCTGCACATACATAAACTTTCATCGAGAGCGTAGTTAGATCCAATCTATCTCGAAAGAAAGATAAACGCGCCCAGAAACACAGTCATCATGGCCAGGCCCGATGCCGACACGATCCCCGACGCTCCCCGCTGCGCATCACTTGGAAACTCCAATCCCTCTCGCACGGTACCATCATTGATCCATTCCTCGATCCACCCAATCGTCATTCTACGCTGCCAGTCAGAAAAACCCGCTCTCATCTCAGGGGCCGGAGATAAAAACCTACTGGCTGCGCCGCGTATCCGCAAAGTGCTCATGATCCCCAAAAAGATGCTCCTTGTAGTACGGATCCTCCTTCATCTTCTTGTAGTGGTCCACGCTCTCGAACACCACCTGACTGAAGCAATCATAGTCGGCGATATTGGCCATCTGGCGATCATAGATCCGGTTCATCAAGAGGCGCGTCTGCGTCGGATTGTGGATCTGCGTAGCCCCAGTGTCAGTTCGCTCGTGCGGGCACTTAATCCGAGATGACGATGCGTACCACCGTCCACCGTTTGACTCCGTATTTGACCATGAGGTCTTTTGTCAAGGGCGCCGAGACCTGGATCATATGTCGCCGGTAGGCCTCCTCGCTCATGCCGGGCTTGCGATAGCCCAGGATGGTCAGGCAGAGATACCGGCTAGGCGGGAGGCCCTCTGTCTCTGTTGGTGTTGTCGCAGTCATCGTAGCCATTTCTGGTGGTGTGTGTCACGTAGGGTCCGCTCATTGCGAAGCCAGGAGGGCGTGATAAATGCCCCGAATATATGGGGTGATGGGTTCGGGTGGATTGCAAGGGGGTTCGGGGTCCGGGCGTCGCAGTCCGCTTTCCGATTTCCATTTTTCCCGGTTAGGGTTGATCATGTATATAGCCCGCATCAAGAGCAACAAGACCACTCGACATCCAGTCAAACCCAAACCCAAAGCTAAAACAGCAACGACAAACCATGGGCTCCACTGCAACCGCAACCGAAACCGTCACGCTGAACTCGCAGATCGGCCTGTCGGACGAGCACGTCGGCCTCCTGGGCGACGCGGCCGTGGACCGCGCCTCGATCCAGGAGGCCAACCGGCTCCTCCAGAAGAACCACGAGGAATGGCACATGTTCTTCCGCGACCGGGCGGGCCACAACCACATCGCGCACTCGATCCTGACCTGCCTGGCGCTGGGGGCCGGGCCCGCGGACATCCAGCGCGCCTACGACGACGGGGTGGGCATCCAGCGGCCGATCCCGGCGGTCGACGGCGCGACGGTCGAGCGGCTCACGGACGAGGCCTTCTTTCTCGAAACGCTAGGCGCGATCACGCAGTACACCTCGTTCCTGGTCTTCTTCCAGCGGCAGATGGACGCGCACGGGTGGCAGGCAGTCGTGAACAAATATGTGTTCTCGCGCAACGCGATCGCCGAGAAGATGCTGGCGCGGCTGTACGAGGGCGCCTACCACCCGGTGATCCACCTGGGGCTGGGAATCGAGTTCCAGCAGCCCAGCCTGATCGCGGAGGCGCTGGCGCAGGCGGCCGCCCACGACGACAGCCACATCAGCCGGCTGTTCGAGGCGTGCGAGGCGCAGGCGGCCATCGCGTACCCGCCGGCGCACCCCAAGCCGCTCGTGCAGCTGCTGCGCGAGGCCCGCGCCACCGAGGCGATCCGGTCCGCCCCGCGCTGGGAGGACTTCGGCAACAAGATGCGCGACGGCCTCGTCGGCCGCGCTCTCCTCGAGATGGCGGCCATCGGCTCGCAGTTCACCGTCAAGCCCGACGAGCGCGAGCTGCAGCGCCGCACCGCCGAGATGATCAGCGTCTGCGCCTACATGGCCGGCGCCAGCCAGCGGCCCGGCCGCAAGCGCAAGATCGACTTCTTCTACATGCACACCCTCACCAGCTCGCTCTTCTTCAGCGTGCTCATCCGCCAGGACTGGATCAGCCTCGCGGACCGCGTGCGTCTTGTCGAGTGGAAGGGCCGGCTGGATTTGGCCTGGTACGTGGTCAGCGGGTCCGCCGAGCTGCACGACGACGCGATCACGGACTACCACGACGACTTCAGCGCGGACATGGGCTGGAAGGAGCTGTACGCGGCCGTCAACAAGGAGCACGACGACGGGCATGTGGCGAAGATGATCCGCGCGCTGAAGAACGGCCAGGAGGCCGCGCGCCCGTTCGAGGCCGAGTACCCTGATGCGTTCCCGGTCAAGGGCGATATGTGGTTGAAGATTGCGCGCATGGCGCTGGACACGACCAAGGACTGGCCCACCGACCAGAAGTTTGTGAATTTTACGGGCTTTGATATGGGGTGGAAGATCCGGCCGGATCTTGCTTAGTGGTTTTTTGGTTGGATTAGAATACGGTTGGAATGTGACCCTATGTAATTAACTTTGTGGAATGGCTTCGCACGACCCAATACACAATCGCGTGGTATATTTTATTCGATGTCGTATAATCACTAGCTAGGCCCGGTAGATGGCAGATAGGCGTGCAGAAACGGAAAGAAATGTCTCGCGAGACCGGTGGCAATACACATCGGGGTGCCGGAGGGAAACTTGGCCGACCCATTCCTGTTCACCACGCTGACATTCTTCATCTCGTATCTCCCACCCTCGTCATCCGCGGCCTCGATCATCCCCGCGGCCAGGTCGAGGTACGAGACGAACGATTCGTCGTGGTCGAGATTCAGCTCGTGGCCGCGTTGCGCATCCACTGCGAGCCCCCCGGGCTTGATGAAAATCGTGGACACCAGGTCCTCCTGCGCCCGGAGGTAGGCCTCAGTCCGGCGCAGGTCCTCGTAGACGTGCGAGGCGGCGGTGCGAAGGATGGGGCGGAACCACCACGGCATGTGGCGGCTGAGATGGTCGTCGATGGTGCCGGAGGAGAGCAGGACGATTTTGGGGAGGGGTGCGCGCAGCTGGCCGTGGACCTTCAGCTTCTCGATGGCGGCGATGATGCTCTTCGCCGTGTCCAGGCCGACGTGGCAGCCGGGCACATTGTCGTTGGTCGTCACCACGTGGAAGATGGCGCGCGTGTCGCGTATGCATTCAGCCAGCAGGTCAACATCGTAGATATTCCCTTCATAGACCGTGACGCGCTTGCTGTCGGCGGCCGCTGGGACCTTTTGGGTCAGCTTGGCCTGGTTGCGGCAATAGGCGTGGATTCGCGCATTTTCGGTGCGCAGCAGGTTGTCGATGAGAGCTGTGCCACAGTTGCCGGTGGCGCCAAGGATCGCGTAGGTGGACATGGTATGACGCAGAAATTAGCGACCAGTCTTTCTTTGTCTGTTGTTCTCGATCCTGGCCGGCCAGTCCATGATCTTATCGATCGGGCTTCTTGGCCCCCGATGGGGGGGTTCGGGGTTCGGACATGCGCCCTGAGCAGGACAATTGTCGGGAGATAGTAGTCCACGGGCAACGAGAAATAGGCTATCGGGGTGTAGCGTGTCCGAATCTGTCGTACGCCGTGTGAGTTGTGTCATACTTATTTCGAGGGACTCCCATCCAAGGGGGTGGGGTGGATGCACAAAAAGGGGGCTGCTTTGGGATGTGGTCGGGGGGTAGAATGTCCGAGGGAGGTTTGAAGCCCAACAATAGCAGGCAATTGACAGCTCGGGGGTTAGGATGTCCGACATTGTCCGCCATCAATGAATTTGACGGCGCCACAGATCCACAGCAACCAACTTGTGGCAAACGCAGTCGCTGTAGAGGATAGAGTGGTGAATTTTGGTTGCCTGGATTGGAACTATAAAAGGGAGACATCGAGTATGGTTTCGTGTCCCCATTCAGATCCCAATCCATCAGCAGTCAGTCAGTCAACTCTAGTCCAAAATCATCTTGCCATTCGATCTTACTCTACACTGTCTTTTCGACTTGATTATAACCATGACCATCCGAGCCCTGAACCAGAACATCCCACCCTGGGCCTTTGCCGCCACCACAGACGAACAGGGCCCAACTCACCCATTCTCCTCTCCTCATTCCACTCCCAACCCCTGGGCCTTCCAATCCGCCCCGAACCAGGTCGGTCGCCCCGGCCACCCCTACCCATCGCCTTGGGGGGTGCAGCCCCGCGACGGGGACGACACCAACGAGGCCACCCACGAACCCGGTGAGGCCACGGCTCCGCGCAAGCCATACCCATACCCCGGGCCGGCAAAGGGCCACCCACCATACACCTTCCCCGGCGCGCCCGAGGGCCGCAAACCATATCCGTTCCCGGGCTACGCGCAGGAGCCACACACCTACCCCGGCCCTCTCCCATGGCACCAGCCACATGCCTTCCCAGGCCCGGCGGAAGGCAGAAAGCCCTACCCTTCGCCATGGGGCGATGACGACGGAACAAAGCCCAGGCCGTTCCCGCGCAAGCCGTACCCCTACCCGGGACCCGCCGAGGGCCACCAGCCGTACCCGTATCCGGGTCCCATTCCCTGGCGCCAGCCCTATCCGTCCCCATGGGGCGACGACAACGGTGACGATGACGATGATGACAACAAATGCAAGTCCGCGTTCCCGCGCCAGCCGTACCAATTCCCGGGTGCGCAAAGACACGGCGCAGGCGGATTGCCTTATCAGCAGCCGTCTGACACGTTCCCCGGCTTCCAGCGAGGCGGACCCCGGGGCCGAGGATGGGGTGCGAGTGGTTACAGTGCACGCACCGGCTTCGACGCACCCCACCACCCTTGGGGCTTCCCCCTCCTCTCCTCCAATCAACCACCCTACACGTTCCCCGGAGTCAAATCTGATACATACCAACCCGATGTGGACGTGTTCGACACCCCCGAGGCGTTCGTGATCCACGTGCCTCTGCCCGGCGCGAGAAAGGAAGACGTCGAGGTCAGTTGGGACCCCAGGGCTGTGCAGCTTGGTATTTCGGGGACTATCGCTCGGCCGGGGTCAGAGGAGCTGCTGAAGACGATTGCGCTGGATGAGCGCCGGGTGGGGGCGTTTGAGCGCAAAGTACGACTAGGCGGCCCGGGCAGTGCGCCGAAAGTGGATGGCGAGGCGATCTCGGCCAAGTTGGAGGATGGGGTGCTGGTTGTCGAGGTGCCGAAGACGGAGCCGGATGATGTTGAGGTGAAGAAGGTGGTGATTGAGTGAGGGGGGCTGTGTGGGGAGGAGGCTGCGGGAAGGTGGATGAATGGGTTATTGGGATAGGGCAGTCGATAGATAGTTGGTAGTTAATGTACTGTACTTTATTTGTGTCTTCATCTCGGTCGATGTAACCTGTAGCTATCTCTTGTATTGAGACTCACATCTTATACAACCACTGCAAGTTTGATCTCAGCTAAAAAACGATCCACAACGATGTCTCACGCTTGACCGCACTAGAGGGGCAGCAATATATATAAAAGGTCTTCGCTCTACACAACAGGAGATAGATGCGCGCACTGCACGTTTTCTACCATTGATTGCCTAGAGCACTACTAGGATGTTTCTGGAACTCGAAACTACATTTGCATAGCTATCAAGAACATATCCAGCCGCAAGAAGGGGGGTGTGGACGGAGTGACAGTGCTCATGCAGTGGCAACTGGAAAGGAAAGCCTCCCGTCCCGCCAAGTCGAACTTCCACCCTCTCTACATGCAAGCAAAGGACAACCGCCTTGGAGATGACAACCAGTCTGTCAATAGAGATACAGTTTGATCGCAAGCCCTCGTGGCTAGGTGATGATGTATTCCTGATTCTACGAACCCATTCACATATTAACCCACGGAGGCAAACCAGTCGAGCAGAAATGCCACGCTCACACAAGGACTAGGGCCAGCATCGACCGCCACGGTCGACCAGACTGCAATTGTACCTAGAACCCCTACTTCCTCAACGCAATCCAGGGGACATTCCTCTGCGGCCAGAAACATGAAACCCGGTGCAACCGACCTCGGACCATTACCATTGCACCGCGCGAGGAGGGATTGGTGGGGCTCGCCAAACCAGAAATGCCCCGAAACCCGAGAACGAATGCGAATCACCCGAGCCTCGCTTCCCGACGCATCCATCCACCACCAACAACCACCACCACTTGATACAAGTTCCCACAGAGTGGGAAGGTTGTGTACCTCAATCCGAAAAACCACACTCGCAGTCCCCAAGCCCAAGGCTACAGTCCACGATGACAATCACAATGCACAAGACCCCTACGTTCGAAGGTACCAACAACCACACCAGGTCACATGACCTCCTCCACCCTAACCCCCCGGCCCAAATCGCAGAGTACTGACCAACCACCCAGAGATCACCAGCTGCCAGCGCGCCCTCTTCGAATGGGCCGACAGCTACGACACCAAAGACTGGGAGCGTCTGCGGGCGAGCGTGGCCCCCACCCTCCGAGTAGGGGTTACCCTTTCCGAGCCCCCCTTCCTAACCCGCCAGTTCAATTCCCACCCTCTGATATTTTCCCTGTAGATCGACTACCGGTCCTTCCTCAACAAACTCTGGGACGCGATGCCGCGCGACGAGTTCATCCGCATGGCCTCCGACCCGCGCTTCCTGGGCAACCCGCGCCTCCGGACGCAGCACCTGGTCGGGCTGAGCGCGTGGGAGAAGACGGCCGACGATGCCATCGTGGGCCGCCATCAGCTGCGCGTCGCCCATCAGCGGTACACGGACGAGACCCTCGCTGAGGTGGCGGTCAAGGGCCATGCGCACGGGACGGCGACCATGTGGTACGCCCGCGTCGAGGGGGAGTGGCGGTTTGCGGGCGTGTGTCCCCAGATCAACTGGACGGAGTTTGACTACGATCAGGTGTTTGCGGAGGGGAAGGAGCATTTTGGGGAGGAGGGCGGCGCGGACTCGGAGGAGAATGGGCATTGAGGGGGACGGGTTGTGTGTGGATGGGTAGATGAATCGATGCCGGGATTGATGGCGCGAATGATCCTTCTGCAGGTACCAGGATGAGGATGACCAATGGTGGGTGATGATGTGTTCTTATTGAGGATGTGGCCTTCTGGACTGCGATTGCTGAATTGATTCATGAAAGCCTTATTCTTGAATAAGAAAGTCCTTCCTACAGGGCCCTTTGCGAGCCGGCAGCTACATAAATCATTACATAACTCTACTATCTGACTTTTCTGTAGAGGCTACATATAATCTAAGATAGGGGAGAATAGAAGAGAATAGAAACTAAAAATATTGAACTGATAGTAAGGACACAAAACATTAAATTATAGCCTAATTAGTACCGACTGTCCGTATATGTACATGTATTTATCTGTTTCCCTACTAAAGCAAGATATCGCATTGTTCGAATTCGAGGACTTTTACAAAGAAAAGACTACACCAAAAAAAATATGCTCAGACTCTAAAAGTATTTCTTGAAGAATACTGGTAGATCTTAGACGAGAAATTCTCGGAAAAGCAGATTCACAAGTATTTACAGCTGGGAGCCTAGGTCTTTCAATTATTCCAAATGTAACAAGTATACCGGTGAATCGGAAACAGATCTATAGAATATGGTTCTTGGTTATGACAGCAACCAAATCTACTAGGATGAAGATGTCTGCTATACAGCCGCCCGACGCAGCTACCAACCCACCAACACTTCATCATCCTGAAAGGATTTCGAGATTGAGGAAGTTGATCGTGAGACTATGCTGGGGGAATTAGAAATACCTAATGACCATTGGACTTTCAAGGCGATATTACACGCTCCGATCTGAATTCTGTAGATATATTGCAAATGATGCACAAACTGTCGCGCGGGAACCCTCACACATTCTTACCACCGAGATCAAAAAGCAAATGTTCGGTTTAACTATAATACTCCTCCAACCACGACCGCAGAGCTCCGATGGTAGGATACTCCAAGAACAGACTCCCGGCCACCACAATCCCCAGTTCCTCGCGGAACTTCTCGGCGATCACCAGACTCATCAGGCTGTCCACACCCAGATTGGCAAATGCTGCGTCGTCGGTGAGATCGGATGGGTCGAGACCGGCTTCGGTGGCAATCAAGGCCAGAGCCTTGCCGGATGTGCTGTCGGAGTCGATGGCCGGGGCAGCAGCAGCGGCCGCCGGTGCTGGTGTAGAGGCAGGGGTCGGTGCTGACGGATTGACCTTTGGGGCAGCCTCTACCACCGCGGGCGTGGGCTGCGAGACAGGAGCAGCAGGCGCCGGGGCAGAGACGGCAGGACCGGCACCCCCCGCAGCAGCATAGGACTTCGCGATCGACGAGTCCGGCGCGGCGAAGAATCGGTTCATGAGGATGCGGGGGTAGCGACGGAACTGGATGCCGCCCACCATCCCGACGATCACATTGTCCTGGAAGATATACACATCCCCCAGATACACGGAGGGATCGTCGGCGGTTGGGATCATCTTGACATAGGACCGGTACCGCTGGCCGGGGACCAAGGGCCGCGCGAAGCGCATACTGTCCCATCCCGGGGTCACGCAGAAGGTGTTCGCCGTGTCGCTGGCGTCGGAGACGTTCATGATGAACCCGGCCAGATGCGCCACGCTGTCGATGAAGTACGGAGGCACGGTGTAGCTCCCGCCGCCGGAGACGTGCTTGAGGGTGACGTCGGCGAAGGCCTCGAACTCGTGCATCACGACCGCTTGCATGCCCCGGTACTTGTCGGCGTACTCGACAAGGTTGTTGCCGAAGAGGGTGTACGCCATCCTGTGCGAGAAGCGGTTGGCGATCCCCTCCGCGGCGAGACGCTCCAGGGTCTCGATGCGGCCCTGCACCAGGTGCGCGAGCGGGCTCCACGATGAGAGCCAGTCGTCCGCATTGCCGTACACGACGCGGCAGGTTGCAAAGGGTTCCGAGACGGTGCCGTCGTTGGCGACGCTCTCCCAGACGAAGTCGGCGGCACCGGCGTGGATGTCGGCTGTTGTCGCGGTGACGCGGAAGTACTGCGGGACCTTGGTGTTGCTTTGGGCCACGAGGCCCTTGGTCACCTTCAGGTCCGTGATGTTGACATGCACGGTCTTGGCCGTGGGGATGAGCTTCTTGTAGAGGTATTCACCGAGGGTGTATACGATATCGCCATGGATGGACTATGTGGTCAGTAGGAGCCCGAGCCAGGAGGTCTGATAAGCACTTACAGACGTAACGACACCGCAGTTGTTCATCTTGTGTCCGTGCGCAGCGGCAAGGAGATCAGGCTGCATCAGGTCAGACTGCATGACGACCTTGCCGGACGATCCAGAGAAGTTCTCCTCGATGATCTGCTGCACAGTGGTGGTGCTGAGACTAGAGACCGGGGCAGCCGCGGCCTGTCGATTGATACCCTTCTCCGCATCGTAGAAGGTATTACCCTTGGTGAGCGCCCAGTCTCCTCTATACTGAATCCAGTAATTCTTCTCGTTCCAGCTGTAGGTGGGCAGATCTAGAAGACGCAGCGCCGCCTCAAAAGGCCGATGGAACTCATCCCAGCGCACCTGCAGCCCCGCGATGTGAAGCTGCCCCAGACTCGCTGCGAGAGTGGTCCAGTTGTCCTCCCCACGGCGGAAAGAGCCCACCGTTACCGGAGCAGGGTCGAAGCTGGCTTTGATAAATGCCACACAGACCGGGTGCGGCCCGACCTCAACCCAGACGGTGTCCTTGTCGACGATCGAGGTCTCCTGCGCGTTCTGCATGGCAGACAAGAAATCGACTGTTCCGCGCGTCGCTCGGCGCAAATACTCGGCATTGAGGGACTTTTCATCAAAGACAACTTTACCCAGCAAAGGGGAGACGATGGGCAGCGTGGGTGGGCGGAAGATGACGCTCTTTCTGGCGGTCTCCTCGAACAGGTCCAGGATGGGGTCGGTCTGGGCGGAGTGGAAAGCAAATGGGACATCGAGGAAGATGACCCTGTAGCCTTGTTCTTTGAGAGGGACCGAAACGGCTTCCATCTGCTCGGTGGTCCCCGACAGAACCGTCTCCTTGGGCCCGTTCACGCATGCGAGGTCATACGGCAGGTCCTTGACCGCATCCTCAATCTCGCGTCGCGACGCCTTGACGGCCATCATCTTGTGCGTGCCGGCAGTACACAAGGACTCCAGCATCTGAGCACGCGACCCAACCAAGAAAATGGCGTCGCTTGCGGAGAGAACACCGGCGATGACGAAGGCCGCGTACTCGCCCAGACTATGTCCGGCGACGACTTCGGGTTTGATACCCAGTGTCTCCCAGTATTTGGCCAAGGCAATCTCCACGCTGGTGTGAGCCACTTGGGTGATGACGGGCGACCAGGCGTGGTCTTTGGGATAACTGCCATCGACGGCTGGGAGGAACGAGGGAAAGCCGTGCTGTTGACCCAGACGGTCAAGGCTTTCGAGCTGGGACCGGAAGAATGGGGAGTGGTGGTACAGCTGCAGGTTCATCGACTTGTCGGCGGCGCCTTGCCCGGTGAAGACAAACGCCACCGGCGTAGCTCCGGTTGTGGGAATTGGCTTCATGGAGTCGACCCCGTCCAGCTTGGAAATAAGTTGTTGCTTCAGGCTGCTCACGTCGGTAGCGCTAACGGCCACACGATGGTTGTGGTGATACCGTCTGGCTGTAAGGGAGTACGCCAGGTCGGCCATACTCACATCTTCATTTTTCTCAAGGTAGGCAATCAGTCGCTGGAGATTGCCCTTGAGGGAAATTTTACTCTTTGCAGAGACGGTAAAGACATGACTGGGTCGCGGATCGGATCCAAGTCTGTCTCGCACTGGACCTTCCTCCAGCACAAGCGTAGTATTACCACCAGCTGCACTGAAGTTGTTCACCACCGCAATGCGCTTCTTCTCGGACGTCCTGGACCATGCAGTGGTCTCGAAGGGAATATGCAAGTTGCGCCGGTCCATATCTTTAGGAAAGCCCGGGTTGATGTCAGTTTTGATGCCGACATGAGGCGGAATTGCACCTTTTTGCAGCATAAGCAGGACCTTGATAAGCGCCGTCACACCCGCAGCAGCCTCTCCGTGGCCAACATTGGCCTTGACAGCACCGATATGAAGCGGCTGTTTGGCGGTTCGCCTTTTGCCCTTGATAGGGGCAAACACGTTGGTGATGGACTCCATCTCTTCGGCATCACCTGCTTGAGTTCCCGTGCCGTGGAACTCCACGTAGCTGACGTCAAGCGGGTCGATGCCGGCCCGCGCCATGACTTGCCGATACAGATCGGACTGGTGGCCGGCGTGAGGATGTGTGATGGAAACCGCATTGGCAGAGTGGTTGGTCGCCGCCGCTGGAATCACGCCGAGGATGTTGTCGTTGTCCGCCAATGCATCGTCCAGCCGCTTCATGACAATCGAGCCGACACCATCGGCGCGACAGTACCCATCAGCCGTGCAGTCCCAAGTCTTGCAGGCGTTGGGCGTCTTGGTGAGGAAGTGGCCGTTACAGAGCCCGGCGAACGCATCCGAGTTGGTGAGCACATTCAGACCTCCTGCGACGACAGTGTCGACATCGCCTGCCCAGAGTGCAGTGCAAGCCGCCTGGATGGTGGCCAGACTCGAGGAGCAGGCCGTGTCGCAGTTGAAACTGGGTCCCGCGAACTTGAAGAAGTAATTGATGCGCCCGGGACCAAAGGCGCGACATCCACCGGGGATGAAGTAGGTGCTGATCTCTTGACCCGTGTTGACCTCCCGATAGTCGTCACTGGCCTGTCCGTACCAGGTGCCAATGCGGCTGAGATTTGTTGCCGGCGTGCGGTTCGCCACATACCCGGCTCGCTCCAGGGCTTCATATGCGGTGACAATGGCCAGGCGCTGCATGGGGTCGGTCTGTTCCGCTTCACGGGGCGACATGTTGAAGAACGGTGCGTCGAAAAGGCCGGGCTCGTCGATGAAGCACCCGTACGCCGTGTGGCTGGTATTCATCCTCTTCCCAGTAGGATCGTGATGCGAGTCCACATCGAAGCGATCGGCGGGGATTCTCCGGTGTACGTCCAGTCCAGCTTCAAGGAGATCCCAGAACTTCTCTGTATCCGTGGCACCACCTGGCATGCGACAGGACATGCCGACGATCGCAATCTTCGACTGCATGGAGCTTCCGGGCGAGTACTGTCCGTGGTCGACGTCGGTCCCGACCCACGCCAGAAGGTCGTCGGAATCAACAGGGAGATCCGTCATGGCGGACGTCAACGCAGTCGACAGCTGCTGGGCTGGAAGAGAGTGACGGAAGACCTTGATGTTGACATCGTGGACGTCGGTCTTAGCCACCCGCTCTGCAACACCACGAATAACATTGTCCCACACGATTTGCTTGGTTAGAACTTCGAAGATCACCTGCTCAAACAGCTCTGCAGCACTGGAGGCAAGAAACGGCTGGCCGGAGCTGGTGGACATGACGGGCACGACGGGCTTGTATCGTGCCGGTAGCGAAGGCGATCGGACGACTGCCTGTGCGTCTTCACGCGTGTAGAGATGCGCTGCATGGCATAGCCCTCCATAGACCGGGAGGTGCGCAAATTTGCGATCGCGAAACGAGGCGTAATTGCGGAAGAGCGCCTTGAGCCGAGATGGGGGTCCGCTCACAGTGACCGAGGTTTCGCTGATCGCACTGACAAAGATCTTGCTGGCTGATGGGGTCCGCTCCTTGGCTTGGATGTCATCCAGCTCTGTCTGAGCCTCGTCGACTGTCATTCCATGGACAACGTATGCCCATGACTCGGAAGACTCCGCATCAACGGCCTCTAGGTTATGCGAGACGTCGGCCACGAACACGCCAAGGCGAAAGGCAATGCGCAGGACCTCCACGCCAGCCATGACTGCATCGTCCAGGGATGTGGAGACTGAAACGGCTGTCGAGACCAGTATACCCACTCCCAAGCCAGTCAGTAAGCTGTTGGTCTCTGTTGCCCGGTCCTCTGGATAGAGCTCGCAGTGCCTGATCAATTAGTCTAGCACAGGAAGAATCAAAGGGAATGAGAGGCGTACCCGATGTACATCCCCAGCTGCAGCACACAGAGCAGCACTCCATCGATAGATTGAGCAAGCGGTCCCTTGCGTAGCTTTGTCTCACCAGCCAAGGTCGTCACGGACTCGAAAGCAGGAACCAGCTGCCCCAGTTCCACGCGTAGCTGGCTGACCTCATTTCGCAGCACCCTCGTGGCTTCGCTCAAGAACCGAGCCAAGATGGGATGACTGCTGTGCTTGCTATGACTGTGTAACCGGCGCAGAAGGGTCGAAAGGTCATCTGTGGGAAACTCATTGCTGAAGTACAGGACCTTAAGTTTGTTGGGTAGGTCTTGCGCGTCTGCCGGGGGGGTATAGGTTACCATGTCGAATGAGGCTGTTGAGGACGACGACGAGGGAGCCGACATGCCCTTGCTACCTGTACAAGCGGCAGCAAATTTGTAAGTGTAGGGAGGTGGAGGGTAGATATCAGGCAAAAGAAGAGTGGAGAGTGTCTAGCGCGCACCAAAATGCAAAGGAGAGTGAATCAAACTGATTGATAATGGAGCCACATCGACTTGGATTGCCAGGATAAATAGTCCAGTCACTCCATGTATCTCCATGTACTTGCCACCACATAGACTAGCAGCAGAGACAAATAGCCCGACTCCCGAGTCGGGATCCGGACAACGGAATACGCAGACGCAGCACCCCCGACGGGTTATACAAATGAATCTTGGGAATTTCCGGTCTGAATTTTCGATAACGCTTCCAAGCCAGACCAGACCATCGCATCCCAAGATCAAAATGGGTGAAGGAGGCTACCGACAGATCAATAAGACCCTGAACGCCTGCGCGTTCGATGACTATCTCGTCACCCAGCAGTCACGACTGCCCAAACTTCTGGATATCGAACAGCTCAGTCCGCGGGTGCTTCGAGTCCTTGGCCAGAATGCGGGAAAGGTATGCCCCTCACCGACCCCCCCGCGAGATGATCGAACCTAATGGCCGGTGAAGTTCACGTTGCAAGGCACGAATACCTATATCGTGGGCACAGGCCAGCACCGCCTTCTCATCGACACCGCACAGGGCTACCGTGAATGGGCCGATTTGATCGACGTCACACTCTCGAACCGATCGATCTCATTGTCCCATGTGTTCCTCACCCATTGGCACGGCGACCATACCGGCGGCGTTCCGGATCTCATCCGGATGTATCCCCACTTGGTGGATGGTATTTACAAGAACTCGCCCGAGCAGGGCCAACACCCCATCGAGGAAGGCCAAATCTTCAAAGTCGAAGGTGCGACCCTCCGCGCAGTTCACGGACCAGGCCACTCGCACGACCACATGTGCTTTGTCCTTGAGGAGGAAAACGCCATGTTCACGGGCGACAATGTCCTTGGCCACGGCACGAGCGCCGTCGAGCAGCTGGGCCTCTACATGGACACTCTCCGGAAGCTGCAGGCTCAAGGATGTAGGACGGGCTATCCCGCCCACGGTGCCGTCATTCCCGACCTCAATCTCAAGATCGCCACCGAACTGGCGCAGAAGACCCGTCGGGAAAAGCAGTGTCTTGCTGCGCTGGGTCGGATCCGGAAGGAGAGGTCCACGGGGCAGTTGGCTAGTGTTACTGTTGGTGAGCTTATTGACGTAGTTCATGGCACTCGGGTGAATGAGGAAGTACGGAAAATGGCATTAGAACCGTTCATGGAGGAAGTCTTGAGGAAGCTGGCAGAGGATGGAAAGGTGGCATTCCGGGTGAGGAAGGGGGTCAAGACTTGGTTTGCTCTTACTTGACTTTGTTGCCTTGACTTTTGCATTCTTTCACCGAGGCTGAGAGCATTGTTGTATGATCCAGTATAATTATTCGACTCTCAGTCGTGTTGAGAAGGTTGACAGCCCCGCCTGGGACGTGTATCCTACCGATAGCTACAAACCATGCCTACGCAGTGTGACAATCGTAAAGTTTGTGCATCAGTGCAATGAAGCTTTATTGGCTATCGAGCTCTAGAGACAAACTATCTAAGCAGCACCACCATCAATTCCAAGAACCTTCCCATTCACCCATTCGCTCTCGCTCGAGGCCAAGAAGCACACTACCTTGGCGATATCGACGGGATACCCGCACCGGGTCAAAGGCGAGACATGAGCCACAATCTATACTGTTAGTCTCTGTGAACAAAATGGCGCGTCTTGACGAAACTCACATCCAGGATCTGCTCTTTGGATAGCTTGTCCGCGTTGGGCAGATAGTCCTTGGCCGTCTCATGGAACATATCGGTGACGGTGCCGCCGGGGGCAACCGCATTGACGGTGATCTTCTTGTCGCCACAGTCTTTGGCCAGGCAGCGGACAAAGGTGTTGATGGCCGCCTTGGACGCGGAGTAGAGCGAGTGCTTTGGCACGGTGAACGAGTCGGCCGTGTTGGAGCTCATCAGAATGATCCGGCCATTCTGGTTCAAGTGCTTGTACGCTTCGCGGGCGACGAAGAACTGGCCGCGGGTGTTGACGCTGAAGACGCGATCAAACTCTTCCTCGGTGACCTCACTCAGGTGTCCGAATGAGACGACGCCGGCGTTGGAGCAGACGATGTCAATACCGCCGAACACCTTGACGGCTTCCTCAAACAGCTGGACGGTTTGGGGCACCTGGCTGACGTCGGCCTGGAGAGCGACGGCGTCGGACCCCAGGGATTTGATCTCCTCGACCACTTGGTTGGCGGGTCCGGCGGATTTGCTGTAGTTGACGATGACCTTTGCGCCGCATCGGCCCAGCTCGACAGCCATCGCGGCGCCGATGCCGCGGCCGGATCCGGTCACCAGGGCGACTTTGCCATCGAGCCGGTAGGGGATGTACGAGATAGAACCCATTTTCAGAGTGTTGTGAGTTGTGAGCTTCGCAAGAGCAACGGCACGACGAAGGATATCCTTTTGGAAGTGTATCTTGCACCGTCGTGAATCAAGTGTACGGGTTGAACAAGATATTTGTTCCCAGTCAGGGCTATTTTTCCTTTTCCGAATGCCGTCCGTCGAGGTGTCCGGGTCGTGAAATCCCCCGTTATTGCCCGACCCCGTTTTCCGACTCCACAAGATGTCCATCCATTTCGACGATTCTGCGTTCTTTGTCTGTTGTCGCCTGGTTGCATTCACGGTTGAACTTCGCCTCCCATTGCCTCAATCCTACCCAGCGAATATTTTGTCACTACAACCTTCGAGCCCTGAAAATATATTTCCACAACCGAACAACCTGCAGTGCCCTGCAAAACCACATTCACCATCTCTACCACGAATACATCCAATCAATGACCGCCCCAGCTTCCACCCAAGCCGCAACACTGCAGCGGTTCCTCTCAGCCTGGAAGAAATGGGACGCCCAGGAATGGATCTCCACCTTCTCCGACGATTTCCAACAAATCACCCTCCCCCACAGCCTGAACATGCCCGTCCGTACCCGCAAGGAAGTGGAGGTTGTTCTGCCTGCCCTCGTCGCGACGGTGAAGTCCTATCAGGTACGCACTCCGTCGCGGTAGTAGCTACGTTCAGGCGGTCAAGCAATGTTAACTCCGACAGCTGCAAATCCACCACGTCATCCATGATCCCGAAAACAACAAGGCGGCGGTATACGCGGCGTCGACGGGGACGCTTCCGTGGGGGGACTGGAACCTCGAGTACGCGGCTTTCTTGACGTTCACCGACGACGGAGGAAAAGTGGCCCGACTCGAGGAGATGCTCGATACCGCGTTTCTGCAAGAGTTTGGGCCGAAATTCGGGAAGTACCTGGAGGAGAATGGGGGGCCGGGGGCGGTCGCTGCTGGGGGGAAGTAGGACCCGCGGTCGAAAGCTTGATTTTGAATACTATAATGATAAATCGTTTCATTCCTAGAAAATGGTGTGTGGACTCGTGCATCGGGAGTCAAGGTCGTGGTTTCGTAGAAACAGGGCGTATCTCTAAATGCACCAGACACGAAGTCGTCGTTTCGGTGAGGGTTAACGAGGCCGAATTCAGGGCTGGCCTCGGAGGATGTATTGTAAGTTACCGCGGACACGATCAGGTTTACACACCCAGCCAAATAACTGCAGCTGAGAGTAGAATAACTCCAATAATAAACACGTCACATCCAATGACTGTCAGATATCTATCTACCCGTGCTCAAGCCTCCTCCTGCCCCTTAATATACGCCTCCAACTTCGGCAAGAAGCTCTTCATAAACACACCATCAAACATCTCCTCGATCCGGTTCACGGACTCGCCACTCTCATCGAACCACACGAAACACGCGTGCTCGTTCTTGTACGGTCCGAAGGGCGAGTCGGCCGTGGTGATGGCATAGATGACCGCTTTGCTCTCCGCGGGATCATGGATGATGTTGTGTACCGTCAGCTGAATCGGTGTTGATTAGCCCTTCGTGTGCCATTGATTAGCTGGGTGGGCTACTGTACCTGAAAGTTGGTCAGAATGGACATGAGCTTGGGGAAGAGCTTCTCGGTGATGGCCCGAGTGCGAGGCGGGACCCCCGAGCTGAATGGCAGAGTCACTTGCGCGCAGTCGTCGGACCAGCTGGCCAGGAAGCCGTCCGGCGTCCAGCCTTTCCAGCCGTCGATGAATTTGTTTAAGGTGGCGGTTTGGATGGCGGCGGGGGCGGGCATGGTGGTAGCTTTGTCACTGGGCAAACGGTCGGTGGTCTGGGTGGAAGGTAGAATGGGGAGGGAGGTATTGCAAGAAAGTCTTAAGGTGATCGTGATGGCCCATGGACAGTACTCGGGGCATTCAGTCAATCGGGAAGTCGGGCTTGAAGGGCCCGGGGGAGTCGGAATGGCTGGGGGGAATACCCAATGAGCAATTACCCGAAAGCACGCTTCAGGAAGATCGTTGCAGTTGAAGAAACACAGAGAAAAGCGGGAATGCTATCATGAAACTAGTCATTCACTGATTTTCTTGGTCAGATGGGAATGGGGACATCGTAGGGTCCATTTTGAGACACATTACGTATACTTGGGGATACGGCTGGATGCTTCAAGCTTCAATAATCAAATTCAGCACAACATCACGGTTCCAGTCTGGAACTATCGCCTCGTAGCTAAGATAACCTTCGCAGGCCAAGTTCCCTTGACCTCAGCGTCCCCAATGATCTCTTCCATCTCCTGCCACAACTCCCCGAAATGCGGATCTTCCCTCGCAAACGGAAACGACAAGACATGCTCCTTCACACCCTCAAGCCCAGTCACAAAGCTCCACCCATCCTCCTGCACAAAGGTCTCGACATCGTCTACGCCCGTATAGACAGGCTCGTGGACCTGCACCTCCGGCGGCAAGGGCGCCGTGATGCCGCCGTTCTCCATGTTGAGGTGAACGCGCTGGGCCCGGGGCAGAAACAGCCGCTCATCCAATGGGGCGACATTGTACTGGCCCTGGGTGCGGGCCATGACGGCAACCAGCTTCTCCGGATCATCGGCCTTGGCCAGCAGGGCGCGGCCGCCGGAATGGTTGATGCGAGTGTAGACGTCCTGGATGCGGGGGTCCTCGAACTGCGCCGCGCCAAAGGCCGCGCAGGCAAAGGTGCCCCCGGGCCGGAGCTGGCGCGCGATCTCGCTCATCGCGAGCGGCTGGTCGCAGAAATGCAGGACGTTGGTCGCGAAGACCATGTCCACGCTGCCGGGGGCGATGTCGTCGCCCTCTTCGACCCGGGCTGCGCGGTAGCTGAACCCGTCCGTGCCCAAACGATCCTCGGCGAGGATCACGTTCTCCTGCGCGATGTCGGAGATGATGACATGCTGGAACTTGGAGCGCAGGATGTGTGCGTAGGGCCCGTTGCCGGCGCCGACATCGTGCACCGTCCCGAACTGGCCGCCGTGGGATTGGTGGTAGTGGAAGAGGCGCTGGAAGAAGGCGTCGGGCGCGGAGGGGCGGCCTTTGAGGTAGTTGTTCCAGAAGGCTTGGCCTTTGTCGAAAAGTTTGTCATTCGAGTCAAAGGAGGGGACCGTGGCTGTTGCCATGGTGTACGGATGCACTGGGGTTGGCTGGCGGATGGTCCGGTGGTGTACACCACCTTGCCTGCCAAAATATTTAAACCTCCATTGACTCGCCGAGCTTCGGATCTCGGGGTTCGGGGGGTAAGCGCTCGGTGGTAAAGGCCAACTGCATCTATTCTGCATCTGCAAGTGGATTACAAACATAATGTATCACTGTGCATTGTACAAAGGAATCATTATCGGGGTCCCGATTTGGGCCCCTCCCTCTCCGGCCCCTCCAGGCCCAAGTAGCCCTCGATCTCCCTGTGCAATGGTGCAGCGGGGTCATCACCTCCGCAAGCGGTCCACAATAGCCCTTGACAGGTCACAAAGACGCTTCCGCAGATCGGCTTCCAGCGTGTTCACCAAGCCGGGCGAGAAAGGTTTTAAAAACGCATGGATGCCTCCTGCAAGGGGGCCGGTCATGTGCAGCGAGGGGTCACAGGTGTCCGGCGGCTCCTCCCCGGCCGTTTCCGAGATGCGGCGCAGCCGCTGTGCCAGCAGATCAACGGATGCCTGGACGCCTGCGAGCTTGGAGAGGATGCGCTGCACGGCAATGCGCTGTTCATCCTCGCACGCGCAGTCGGTGGAGGAGGGGGGGCCCTGCAGGACGGGCTCGAGTGGGTCCTCGCCTGAGGCAGCCCCCGTGGCCGCGGTGTACCAGGCAATGACCCGGAAAACTACGAGAGACAGGGTGATCAGGAGGTAGCTGTCGTTGGTACAGTTGCATTGCAGAATGCTGCGGACGGTCTCGCTGGTCTGCTCGTTTTGGGCGAGAACGCGTTCGAAATCGGGCAGCGTGGGCGTGGCGGTGGCCCCCGGATCGTTGCCGCACCCCGGATTGCCTGGGGAGAGATCGGCTAGCAGCGCAAGAGCACGAGCCAAGCATTGGCAGGCGGCCGAGGTTGGACGGCTGATCGTCGGTGCTGCATCGATGTGAGGTCGCACTGCAGATGTGGGAGATGTCGGGTGCGTGATGAGCTCCGGTGCAGGGAATGGGCACGTGCGGGTGTCGTCGAGGGTGAAGTCAAAGAAGGTGGCTGCATCGTCTTGCTGTTCTAGAGGAAGTCCTACTGCCGAGGCGAAGAGCTCGTCCAAATCTGGGAAAGAACTCGCGGGGAGTGATGATAGGCAGTTCTCGTCGAGCGATCTCAGGGCTCCGAAGATGTCGGGATACGGCGAGCATTGTCTCTGGAGACCGAGCGACGGGGAGAGCCCACCACCATCCGGGGTGGACGGACTGGTGGTGTCGCTTGCCTGTGCTGAGGTGAATGTCGGACTCGGTGATGCTGTGGCGGTCATGGTCGCTGCCATCGTCAACGCCGAGTCCCTTCGTGCCCTGGTGTGAGTTTTGCCCGATGTACGACCTGCACGCTTTGCAGTGCTATACACGCAGGGGTGATCTCGTTTGGCACACCGAGCACAGCTCGGCTTTTCTTTGGTGCATCCGACTTTGGTCGCCGCGCACAAATCACAGGATTTGCGCAGCTTGGACGAGGCTCGTGAAGATGCGGTCGGCAGTGGTGAAGCCATAGTATGGACTGGCAAAAGGGCAGGGTGATTCAATCGCCGAACGGGAAGTAGAGAATGCGATGAGGGCGTGGTCCCATCTTCTTAACGCTGCGCTATTTACAGCTCTAGCGGACTACAAGCTATGGTGGTATGGTGGCCACAACTTCCCAATCACGAGCTGTGGCTTATGTCGATCCTGTTAATCCCAGCTTGGACCAGTTTCCTGATTTATCAGGCGCAGAAAGAGTACCCAGGAGGCATGATGCTTCTCCTCTGTCGGAGTCACTACGAAAGCAGTCTACTTGATTCGTGTTCATTCATCGATAAAAGCCCTAGTCACAAGTAGCACCACTCCGTCCCAGACTAGCTAGGTATAGGTAGGTACTAGGTACTGTACCTAGTTCCAAAGACAATAGCGATGGCGAAGCTCCAGCCAATGATCGGCGAATGTGACGTGCTGCCGATAATCAATCGGTTCCCTGATCTTATGCTGGCCTCCTATTGCAGGAGTCCCCGATATTAAGGCTTACCGCGCTTGGACCTGTTGATAAGCTCTATTTGAATTGATGCTGACGTGAGATCTTCGCCACTTATGATTAGCCTGAATGTAAGGGAGCAGGGATCAGCGGAGATGGCGTTGGTTTCTCGCCCCAGGAGGATTCTGTCCCCATATTGCCCCCAATCAGTTCCAAGGCTCAGATGCAGGATCGACACCACCCCCGAGTGGTTCTGCATGGTTGCAGGCAGCGACTCTAGACCCTCTAGGCGCCGGTGGGGTAATCTTCTCATAAACACCCCGGTCCCAGCGTGCACAGCTTGGAAGACTCCCCCTATCGTCCTCCTTCGCCATGATTTCATGCCAAAAAGAAGCAAACACCCCGTGGAGACTGCTTTGCTTTTTCGTATGCCGGGATACGTTCTGGGTACAACGCAGAAAATGCTTGGTTCGCACCAAGTCTCGTTCATGCATTGGGCGGAGAAACCCGAAGAGTGGAAAAGCAAGCGCAATTGTTCAGTCATGCACACCACATTTTAGTGCTGACGGACCCTGACGGCGCGTTCCATCTAGCGTTGCAGCGCGTATCGCAGCTTTGCCTGTTTCTTATCCAGCTCCTGCGGATAGAATGTCCGACCGGGGCATTCTCAAAAAATGTCCGGGGATTCTAACTCCCGAGGCTAGGAATGAAGGCAGATACTCTGCAGTCCTGCAGGAAATAGCGCCACTTCACAGTTGTGAATATCCTCTGCAGCCCAGAAAACCCCGCCTTTGGCATGTGGCCCACAGTCATCCTGCCTCGAGCTCATTACAGCATCTGACCAAATACGTTCTTCACGAGCTTGCATGGTCCGAAGGATCTTCCATCTTGCTACAGGCGGGGCATCGTGGCCACCATACGCATAAAGCTGTGAGTCTGGATTTGACGAGCGACCTTCAGCTCATTCCTGTCCAACCTCCCATGACATGGCGTACCTGGCTCAGTTGGAGGCAGCCTCGAGTAATCTTTCGGCAGCACTGGAGGAGCTTGCCTCGCATTACAGGAATGGCGGGACAGACAGTCTGGGTGCTCGACCACCACAGCTGCTACCCACAGAAGCACCTCCAGAGGTCCACAGGGCAAGAGAGTCGGCGTTGGCAAGTCTGACCAGATTGCAAGTCATGCTGGCTGGGCCGACGGATTTGCTGCAGAATCTGGCAGGCCAGGTGGTTACCATTTTTCTCCTCACTGAGATACTGACTAACAAAACGATAGGTGCAATTGCTGGCCTGTATACAATGGCTTGGCGACAGTCAAGTTCCTGCTTGTATTCCGTTGGACGGCACAGCCTTGATCAAGGATGTTTCCAGTCTTATCGGGGTTCCAGAAAGCCAGCTCAGTCGGGTTATCCGAATGGCCACAACCGGGGGATTCCTCCAGGAACCTCAACCAGGCCATGTGTCCCACAGCGAGGTTTCCGCGGCCTTTGTGACAAGACCGTCGTATCTCGACGCAGCCATGTTTTTGGCTGAAACGGCTGCCCCTGCCGCGTTGACCAAAGAGACAGGTATAAAACAGGATTCCGACTCCGATGGGCGGAAGGATGACAGCCCTAGTCTGTCATCCTTCGCCACTGCCAGCGAAGCCCAATTGCCTCGCCTACAGCGGCAGTGGCAGGCCTACCTGCGATATGGAACGGGCCATGTGTGCGACACGGCGACCGATGTCTTGACCTGTCTAGAGGGAATCCGCATGGCCAATGAGTCTGCCGTGGTTGAGGTAATCACTCCCCCCCCCCCCCCATCACCCACCCGAAGCCCGCGTCCATGTCGCTGATCTAAGTCTGGGTGAAGGTCGGCGCACGATCCACAGAACGGGCCATCGCTCTCGCAAACCAATATCCATCGCTCCGCTTTACAGTCCAACTCCAATCCTCCAGACATGACCGACTGCGGACATCGAATCCCAGGATAACCATCTCCCACCGACAGCCAGGATCACCACAACCCATTCTCAACGCCGCACTCTACATCCTCAATTTCCCCATCCCCGTGCCAGGATCCTCACCCGCCTCGGTGGCGACGCACCTCTCGGCTGAGCTTCGCGCACATCTACCTGCGTTGCGGCTGAACCGTTCGGCTACCTTGGTCGTCATTGCTCCCTCGACGTCCGATTCAGATGAAGGGATAAGGCTGACTCGGATCCGCGATCTGTCCTTACTACAACTGGCCAGACAACGCGAGTTGGGGTTGTCCGAAGTGATCAATCTGCTGAACGGAGTCAGCGACGGGGAGGGAAGACTGGTGCTTGTGAATCAGGTGCGATCTGTGGGAAAGTATGGGGTCACGGCGTTGGAGGTGAAGTATCAGCCTCATGAATTGGTGCGATAAGAACTTCTGAGTGTAGCCCTATGGAAGGGAATGAAAGCATTCGTCTCAGACCTACAAAATATGCCCAGTTTCTCTCAACGCCCCTTCAATGCTTGATCAGACTGCCGCGGTTGGAAAAGACCCAATTCAATCCAACGAACTAAAGCTCCATTGCTACTAGTGTCCAGTTATCCCAGATGAGCGATACTTGCCTAAATTCATCCAATGCTATTGCTCTGGGGCGTAAGCACAAAAACAAATTCTTGACCTCTTCCTTGGCACATCCGGAGCCAGAGTGACCGCATTTTTTTCTTTTCATATTCTAGTTCCATCCAGTTCAGGCTTTGAGAGGCAATGATCTGTAAATAGAAAGGGGAATTTGCCGAGGTTCGAGGGGCGCAGATATTGCAAGGGAGCTGCAGGAAGTCGAGAATTGGCTTCAGCGGTGCTAAACAGTCACAACGCAGCCGGAGAAAGCTGTGACTAACTGAAATCACGCTAGTTATCCATTAATTGGGGGGGGAGGGGGGCAGCATTTCCGGCCCGGGCTCAGACACCAATTACTTTCTGCTTTCAGTGGCCTTGGGACTCCTGTCTCCACTCCGCGTACTTTTTGTCGTGTGGTTGGGTTGGCGCGCCCGTGGGAGCGGAGTTTGGGGTCGGTGCCGAGCGGGGGCACACGCCACCGAGAGTCGCCTGGGCAAACATGCTTGATTTCTTCAGTCTGCCCGTCACAGCAGGCGGCGAAGGTGTGGCACCTCGGGCACTAACTGTACCTTGGAATAGGACTCCCGCATGACTGGCCAGCTGCTAAAAGCTACTCCGCGCCCTGTCCCCGCACGTAAAGCTATCTTAGGTAGGCCTGGAATGTGGCAGTCCGACCAGGAGAAATAAAAGATAGTTATCTCCGTGGGCGCCACCGGACTCGGGCTCGAATTGATCTCCGCTGCGCTTCTGCGGGTGACCTCATTTCTCAGTCGGGTTGGATTGTTGCATGGCGCAGTTCATGCCGCGATAAGCAACCGGTCCCAGTCACGAGTCTCGGCATCCGTATATTAAAGAACAATCAGGATTCTAGAGTTTGGGATAGAGTAAATCTGGCAGAAAATGATGGAATGTGACTACACCTTTGTTGGGCTCGCCAGGTAGCTCTCTCAATCAAGGCTCTCCACCGAGAAGCATCGGGTACTTTGATAATGTGAAGGCTCAAATCAGAATCTAGCCCTAAGTCGTGAGCCATCAACCGCTGCCACTGTTAGATAACGAGATTAAATGATGACTTGACCCGACTTCGTATTCAAGAGGGTGTGAAGCATTCCATGCACACTGTTTGTTTTACTACTGGAAGTGCGTAGGCACTGCCGATAATTCACCACCGCGAGATTACGATGCCGACCTTCACTTACGTGTCTCAGGACATGACTTCCGCAAACGCCCGAATGAAGATCAGATTACTGGACCCACCCAACGGATATCTTCAGTATTCAACAGATAATCCCTCAGAACCAGCCCGTACGAGACAAAGCACCCTTGTCCGCGGGCATTTCCACTCGAGCATTACTTGCAGCGGAAGTCGGAAGAGTCGAGATGTTTAGATCACCCCAAAACACAGTATACTCCTGTAAATCCGAGATATTACTCCTCAATTCTGGCTGAGTGGGCTGGTACCTTTCAGTCAATAAATTGTATGACCTTGCCCGAACGGCGATGCCCTGATAGGAAAAGTGAGAGCTTGATGCTATCTGATCATGATAAATCGTCCAACGCCACGGTCCTGTTAGGTATTGGATGATTGGCTGTTCATGCGGTCTTAGATTAAATGGGATACCAAAATATATGCGACGTCATCCACAGACAGCTGGAAGGCGTGGTCTAGACCATCATGCTTCTACGAAATAAGCTGCTGACGATTGACCGGGCCGAATCACTGCGCGCAGCACGGTTGTCGACGGGGCATCAAAATGACGACTACGCGCCTAATCACCTGACCCGGCCAGGATTTCTAAAAACTCATATCGCTATTTGAATATTGGAATTGAACTTTTCTAGCTGGCAATCTCCTATATCTACATCTATACCATTGTATATCTTGCCCGCTTTGAAAAATCATTTCTTCAACCAATCACACCACGACTCGGCTAAATTTGGATATGATTCTTCTCACGTAACTCTTGAATTTGATCTCAGGCCCACACCACCACCAATCAGCGCCCGTCGTGGGCTGTAGTGCACCGGATAGATTATCCTGGAGCGGACTTTGGACGGGCCGCAGGGGGGTCTGTGAGGGGGAGGTTTCCGATGGGGCCCCCCTCTCGAAACTAAAATCTGACAGGCATAAAGCAACTAGGGTATGGATCCACCGCTGCGGTCTCCTCCGAGGCGGTGCCCCAATCACTTTTCGATCACAGGCGTCGAAATTGCGTAATTGATTGAAGAACAAGGGACTGCATTTGGCTGCAGATGGAGAATATGAGCCCGGGTAAAGTGTGATGAAAGACGGACAGAAGCCGCGCTCACATGCTTGCGGGCCATGTTTTTCCAGTGGTTTCTCATCGTCGCAGCATGTTGTGGAATTGACGCCGATAAGAGGGGACATGCTTCCTATCAGGCTGGTAGCGTTATGCACGCCCTATCTCTTCGCGATATTTGTGGGCGTGTAGCATCTGAGTGCAACAAACACATCCTATCCAGTCTATCGCTGAAAGCACAAGCCAGAGCCAGCGCACGAAGAAGTGATGGGCGATGCCGCAACTCGCAGCTGGGACACAGTTGTCCCTTGCCAGATGAATCGAAGTCGCCCCTAATGCGCGTGGCCCGCCATCGACTGCATTCTAAATACCCCTGTTACTACATCTCTGCGCCTTTAAACAAAGTACCAATGTATTGTACGAGGCATGTATCTGCACAGCGCTCGGTGTAGAGATAAGAAATCCGTGTATTGTGCCATACCTGTGTTCGTGGAAGTTCGCTACTTGGTGTCTTCCGAAGCGGTGACCCTCACTTGTGCATTGATGCTTCTTGACTCTGCGGTGCTCCTGTTCGAAGGGGAAGGATGCCGGGCTGTTTCCTACACCTACACTTCACTAGAAAAAGTAATGTATCGCTGTAACATTTTTCCAACAGATTGTGGACCTCTGATCCCCCCCCCCCAAGCACAAGGGCGAATATACCACCTTCTACCGCCCTGGGAGAGACTATCAATTGCACCGCGAAGAAAAAAACAAAGTCAACCTGAAAATTCAATCCGAAGAATCACGTATAATAAACACAGTCTCCTTCACCAAGCTAGCGGGGAACTCCTAGTCCGCACCGCTCCCAGGAATTCCGGACGGATCGTGCCGATCCAGGTGACGATGATGGCCAGTGATTCGCATGGCGCGACCCACCCACTAGGCCTCACCAAAGCCCGAGGCTGTCAAGTCGGGTCGACCCCCAACCCATTTCCTAGCAGGTTTTGGTTTAATTTTTGAATTGTGGATTATATTTGTACTTAGATATATAAAGTAAGATTTCTTAGTAGATATTCGCAGATAAATAAGGATATAAATACTAGAAGCTCCAGTAGATTATAAAATCGACGTTGCATGTGACAATTAAAAATCAGTATCCAAAATGACTGATTATTCAAGATATTCCAACCATGTTACAGGAATAATAAAAACAACAAATATACTAAAGCTAGCTTTCTACAATCTCTATCTTACACAGGATAAGCAGTGGACTTTGATAAGAAAAAGATATATGAATTTAATTAGAAGCTTTAGCTCAGTCCTATAGAAGTTTTCATTATTATTTGTCTAGGTTCACGTCATTGAAACTTTGAAGTTTTGTTACATATGTGTACTGTTTTTCATCGACTATATACATAGACACGACTAGTTAAACCTCTTTCTAACAGCGTAAGTAACCAACTTGACGATAAATATCTTCTGACTGGCCACTCTCCCGTATCAATTCAGTCTGGTGGAAGGAATCTCACGTGTCTGGATCCATTTATCATTTTATCTCTCCTTCTGCCTCTCGTATTGTAGACTCAATCTCAAAATCATAAATCAATCCTTTAAATATAGCCAACTCCCTAGCCAACAGGCTATATGCCGCGCAGACATTCGGATCAGCCCCGGCCTAAAGAAAAAGTTTAATATACTCTACCCATATATAGCCACCAAGTTGGCTGGCAGGGTGGTAAAAATAGGTCTCTATATACATCTAAAGGAGAGTATAGTGTTCTCTATATTCTACATTGAAATGCCTCTCGTCTTCTGAAACGAGCAGAAAGTCAACGCAACCGAAGTAACAGTAGATAAAAAGAAAACAGCAAAGTAGAGCTATCGGAGCTGCACTTTCTCAGCCATAAAACGACCAAATCATCGGCGCTTTTCTTCGTCTGAAGGCAGAGTATTATAAAAAAGACTCCGTCCGCTCTAATCGAGATTTTTCAGATCAGCACCCTTTTGTTCGAACATATGCAACAAGCACAGACTAAGTACATCAACTTCGGCCTCCTCTTCGTCACGGCATCGGGCCACTGCCGAGAGGCGACAAGGCCCGCGGGCTGCAGCCGGTCGACCAAGCGTTGCACGGCGGCTTCACAGCCCCAATATATGGCTGTCTTATCGGCTGTATACAGTCTTCCGTCCTCACCAAGACGCCCTAATTACATACAGCAGAATCCATCGGCTGATACATCATCTTGGCCGGGGTCCGCTTTTGTGTTAAGCAGAAGCTCTCTCCGTCCCGGAGACTTCAACATAACAGCTAAATGCAGCGGCGGCAAACAGATATCACCATACAACTCACAGCATTTCTGGTCGTCATCAGATCCGTGATATTAGATGCCGAGGAATATCGGGGCGGTTGTTGTCGATTGCGATGTGAAAGGGTGTATCGGGAGCTGTGGGCAGATTTACAGA
The DNA here is from genome assembly GCF_003184825.1 of Aspergillus fijiensis CBS 313.89. Lineage (NCBI taxonomy): Eukaryota > Fungi > Ascomycota > Eurotiomycetes > Eurotiales > Aspergillaceae > Aspergillus > Aspergillus fijiensis. The sequence continues at coordinate 41,672 of NW_024469024.1, read as the reverse complement.
ATCTACAGAAGCAAGAAGAGCAGCGATGGCAGACAGGTTGCCTACCCGGGTCCATTCTACAGTTACATGAATAGGTAGTATCTAACAAATTGCAATGCGGTGGAGGAGATAGGCTATAAAGAATGTCCAAAAACAAGATATAATCCCCAAGATGAATCAATATTAATAGGTGTAATCATTGGTCCTTGCAGTGAATTCCAACCACACTATCACCCGGACAAGTCCCTATCTGCCTTACTAGCTACACATGGGTGGCCTAAAAGGCACCCTTCCCTATCTTCCCCAAATCATCTCACCTATGATTCTATCTGGAAAGTTCTCAATTTCGAAATTTAGTCTTCTGGGCCGCGGAACGACTCAGCTCCGCCAAAGACATATTGCCCAGGATCTCAAAGACCGCCACATCCGCCCCGATGCGCTTCCCGAACCAATTGCGCAGCTCGACCGCCACCAAAGAATTGATGCCGTTTGCATGCACCGGCCGATCCACGTCGATCTCCTCCACGGGAAGGCCCAGGATCTGCGCCAGCTTAGCCACGACCCACTGCACGATCTGCGCCGCGGCCACCGCGACGGACGGGCTCGCTCGCAGCACGCTCGCGGCATCCGCACCCGCTCCGGACTTTCCCGCTACTTCTGCCGCGGCCCCAAGGGCTGAGGAAGGGGCGGCGGGATCCGGAGTCGGCAGGTGAGATTCGACGAGGTGGAGGGGCCGGAAATACGGCCGGTGCATCCAGTAGGGCGGGTCGAAGCCCTTGGCCTCCATCGCGGCGGGGCATTCGATGCCCACCACGACCTGCGCTTCGGTGGGCGACGGCCGGGCGGTGGCGGCGTCGCAGTAGTGGGTCAGCAGCGCGTGCAGGTCGGCCGGGGTAACGTCCATGAAGTAGCCCAGACGGCGTAGCGAGTCCAGCATGCCGGCCGTCTCGGCCACGACCCCCTCGCCGACCATCATGCCCAAGTCGATGGCGACGGCTCTCTCCCCGAGCTGCACCCGGTACCGCGCCAGCGCATCCTTGAAGGTGTTCCCGGCGCAGTAGTTGGATTGACTGGGGGCGCCGAGCACCCCGCCGATCGACGAGAGGAGCACGAAGAAATCCATCCCCTTCGGGAGGAGAGCGTGCAGGTTCCATGAGCCGAAGACCTTGGGTCGTGTGCTGATGATGAAGTCCTCGTATGTCATGTTCGTGAATACGGCATCCTGAAGGGTTGGGCTGGGTGAGCGAATGTTTTCTTCTGGGTGGGGGGAGTTTCGAAAAAGAAAAAAGAAAAAAGAAAAGAAACAAAGGGTCGTCGTCACTCACTCTCAGCACCATGGTGCACTGGAGGCATCCTCGGATGGGAGGCAACTTAGAGGCATGCTCCTTCAATACATCGGCGAGTGAATTCGGCTGGATGATATCGCATGTCGGCGCCACCACCGTGACCCCGAGCACACCGAGATCCTGAACCAGCTGGCGCGCCGACTCGGACCGGGCCCCGGAGCGGGATAAAACGAGGAGATTCCGCGCTCCTCGACCTGCCATCCATCAACACATGCTCCGGCCCAGGCCGCCAAAGCCACCTGCAATCACATATGTCGCGTTCGCGTTGAACTGGTATTGTGATTTGTTGCGCATATCAGCCTGCATGGTGGTCAATCCATTGATGAGTTTTGTTGTCTTGGAGAATGTTTTATCAAACAAGAAAAAAAAAAAAAAAAGAGAATTCTCATAGCTGCACTCACCGATACGGACTGCTGTGGGCCTAGATCTAGCACTACCCACCGGATATCTGACTTTTCTGCACGGTTTGTAGGGTTTGGGCAAGCTCCGAAGCCGCGAGGACTTTCAGCGGCGTCACCGGAACCACGGACCCGTCTAGCATAAGCTGTGACAGTTGCCGTAGAAGCTGCTGGACGATCGCGGGTTTCTGGCCATGGAGCTTAGTTACGTCCACGGCAGCAAGGGTGATACACCTGGACGCGGCGTTTCGGAGGAGACAGGGATGGTCATGCGGCCGATTGTTAGAAAAGTCTAAGCTGACCAGCGTGCCAAACGGTGCCAAGGCATCCAGCGATCCTTCCAACTCCTGGCTGTCGAAATTCAAGACCATATCCACCCCTCCTTCTGAGATAGCCTGCCAGATGTCATTGACTATCTCGAGGGCACCCTGGTGCTCGGAAAGGATGAACTCCGGGGAAAGGTTGAATTTTGCTCGCAAGATCTCTCGCTTCTCCTGGCTATGCTCTGTGACGAGGATTTAGCGCCCATGAGCTGAGCAAGCTGCTTAGCCAGCTGACCGACCGCGTTGGCTGCATGGCGCACAAGAACGGAGTCATCGGTCGAGATGCGTCCCAGAGTGCGTAGAGCATAAAGGGCCATCAACCCCGCCGTCGGGAGTGCGGCCGCCTGCACGAAAGAGATCTGCGGCAGCAAGGGAGCCGCAAACGCCACCGGCAGGCGCAGGAACGTGCGGCAGCAGGTGGGATATCGCAGGAAGACGCGGTCGCCGGCCTGGAACCCACTGCGCGAGCCCGCCTGCAGGACCTCCCCAGCACCCTCGGAGAAGATCCCGGTCTTGTCGTCGTCGTCGTCGCCCGGGGCCTGCCCCGAGGCAATGAGATAGTTGGCGTGACCGACCCCACCGCGTGCACGTGCACGAGAATCTCCGACTCGTCCAGATCGCCACGCTGAGGCGTTTCCTCCATCTCTTCAACATTGAGCTGAACCAAGGGGACTGGATGTATATCCCGAAGGATAAGCGCTACTCCCTCAGAGTCGGGCCTCTCGGAGCAAGCATGTGCTACTGCTATCATTGCTGCCACGCAGGTCGCGCATTGAACCCCACAAAACCGATTGACGATGTATCCTTCATGCGCGTTCGCCGTTTCATGCAGTAACAACCTGCGGTCGATGACACGGTCAATTTCTTGGTACCGTTTGCTGCGAATCTCCTCATAGCAGTAGCCGAAACAAAATGACTTGTTCCACAGTTCCACGGCAAATCTCAGTAACCATGTCAATCTATGCCCATGTCAGGTGCGAAGCCTTTTGTCGTTACTTGGAAACCAAAAACCAGCAAATTCAAGGTTGATGGACTGGGATGCTCTGTATAACGTCTAGGGCGGTACTGTTCAAATTGATTTCACTGGCAATACGCTATTGCAATTCTTCGCATTTTGAAAAGCTTCTAAGAGCGTTGATAGTCGTCTCTTTGGCTTGAGGCCGGGGTCTAGTTCAGTCCTGCCGTTTAGGTAAAATCAAAAAAGGTCAACCTTTGCACCGTTTTGCCATCATCTGTACTTTGTTTGCACTGGAGTTCGGTCTGCAACGCGTTGTCCAAAGAAATCAATGATTGTACTAGCCCATCTTCGTTCACCAGCGTGACTGGGATTGTTATTTAGATTCTCGAATCGATCCGGCTGAGCCGAGGGGTCCGAATACCCGACCTCGGAGGCTCACGGGGGTCAACCAAGTTGATCAGCATCGGGTCTTTCTGTTTATTCAAGTATTGAAGCACTTATTTTTGCACATTAGACATGTGTTTTAGATCCTGATCAATATTTGATACATGAAGATTCTTGGGAAGATTAAATCAAGAAATATGATATGAAATATCGACCTTAGCGACCGAATTATCACTCAAACTAGTCGACATTCCCATCCGGCTTCCGCCGTAACCGGACCCGTTGGGGCCGTAAGCTAGGCGGGAGGGGCTTTACCGCAGTGGAGACGAGCACGGAGGGATAAACATGGGAGATGGCTTGGGAGCGTAATGCTCCTTCCAGACGCGCAAGCCAAGGAGGCTAGGATTGGAGCAACAAGAAAGTGGGTTCGGGTTGCATTGCATTAGCCCTAGCCCCCATAAACCTATCTACTTGGTTTCTTTGTCTGTTGACCCATAGAATCCAACTACTCCACATATACTTTAGTTAAGCGACCAGGCCAGCCGATGCACCAACAAGAGATGCAATGTGAACCCCAACCAACTAACTAATAAGCACGTAACAAATTAGCGTCCATTTAGGAGCATATCCATAATCGCACCATCCCCTCACCCCTGTGCAGTCCTTCATATAAAGCAACCGATCAAGCAACAGGCAACCACCCATTCCTCCCCTCAAACCCTCCCTCCCCTCTCATTTCCCCAATAGCTTTCCAACGCTCTTACCCCCAAAGATGCCCACTCAACCCACCATTGTCCTCGTCCACGGCGCCTGGCACACTCCGGCCAACTACGCCCCTTTCATCACCGCCCTCGAGTCGCGGGGCTTCACCGTCCACTGCCCCCACCTGCCCAGCTGCACCAACACCTCCCCACCACCGGCCACCTACCAAGACGACGTGGCCACCGTCCGCAACCTGGTCACCACCCTCGTCAACAACGGCGAGCGCGTCCTCATGATCCTGCACTCCTACGGCGGCGCCATCGGCACCGACGCAGCCCAAGGCCTGGACTGGCCCTCGCGCGCAGCAGCCGGCCAACCAGGCGGGATCATCCACCTCCTCTACCTCTGCGCCTACATCCAACGCCCCGGCCGCACCGTGTGGGACGTGATCACCGAGGCCCAGATGACGGGCTTCTGGCCGCAGTTTGTTCGGGACCACGCGGACGGTTCCACCTTCCCCGTCGACCCCGTCCAGCTGTTCCTAGGGGACTGCGACGAGAAGCAAGTGGCCGCCGCGTTGCCGCATCTCGTGCGCAGTCCGCTGAGCGCCTTCCATACGCAGAGCGTCGGGGATGCGTGGCGGAGGCTGCCGGTGACCTACCTCACCACGACGAAGGATTACTCCGTGCCCCGCGTGTACCAGGATATCATGCTGAAGCATGTCGCAGAGGACGGGGTGACGGTCCGCGTGGTGGAGGTGGATACCGCGCACAGTGTGTTTTTGTCGAGACGCGACGAAGTGCTGCGGTTGGTGGAGGAGGCGGGGCGGGATGAGCGGAATCCTTGATTATGGGTGGTCACGTTTGTGTTGGGTGGTGTTAACTGCAAGTTGAGTTTGTAGGATCGGGGTACGGTTCTTGTCGTGTTGGGGGATACGGCGGGTGGCAGCGAAACCACGGGGGTCTATTGATATACAGTGGGGCGTAATGGATGCGGTAACTAGCACTACGTTATGCTTGATATGCCGCTCTAAATATTGAACCTTATCAAGATATGTATCTTCAACAATCCCCAAAGGATGTTGGATTGATAAGCCACCTGTGGAACAATCACTAGCATTTTGAACATCCATGCCCAGGTTGATAACCTCGATTGAGAAACTATCTTAACTCCATGCCACCAATCTATCATAAAATCATCCTACGAACACATTTATTCGCTTGTACATACTCATCACAGTTTCTGCAGAGCCCATCCATCGGGTTACATGTAATCATCACACCATAACCCTCAAAACGAGAACCCTCTTCTGTCTTCCTTTTCTCAAGCAATCGTCTCTATCGCTACGGCAAAGCGCACACCTTCAAGAATTGACATGTGCAGCTACTTCTCACTGTCAATGTGCTGCGACTCGAAAGACGAACTCCTCCTTGCCTCTGCCCCCTGCCCCGCCCGTTGGCGTCTCACCTCTGTTAGGGCCTTCAGGCCCGTTGGACTCTGGACAAGCAGTCTCCCCCATCTGCGTTCTAGACGGATTCTCGTATAGCATACACAAACGCACTCCGCACACGAGCCCGTTCGTGTTCGATATTCTCCTTCACCGTCAAGGGCCTGGGAGGAGGTCCTCACAAAAAGCACCACTGGCGGTAGGGACCCCCCGGCCACATTCCCGCCTATCTGGCAGTGACCGCAATATCCACCTGACGTTTGATCTTTTAGATCTTATACAAGAATTAGGGGAGCGAAAACCGCTCGATGGGGATGGATCTCGTAGTCACGTCTACTGGTAGTCTAATCCGGGTGGGGTTGTGAAGAGTTGGGGAACTACTTACATGTATGTATGCTTTCAGCTGCATAGCTCGGTTAGGAGCTCCACACCCGACATCGGGTATCCAATCCTAAGATGGGTAGGGAGCGAACATCTGCTCCAGCTAAAGAGTTCTCGAATCCATCCAGGCTGAGCCCCGGGTCCAAGCAAACACGAGGGCTACCGGGCGCACGGTAGCTCAAGATTGAGTTTCTTTGTTCATTGATCTGTACGGTGGCTTTTTAAATTCTTCCACTCGATTCCAAAGATTTGAGGCGATCTTCTCGTACAACGATGGATAGGTTTCAATCCCCCAACACTCTCTGCCAATCAAAACATTGCGTCTTCATCAATAGCCTGGACCAGCACAAACACATACCAAAAAGTCCCCGTCCAGCCAACAAGAAGATTACCTCACAGCGCGTGATGCAGAACCCCGCAAGCCAACCCCATTCCGACCCCCGAGTGCACTATAAAAGCCACCACGAGTACAACTCCGCAGACCGACTACTTACCCAACCTACCATTCCAGTCCCAACCCTATGCATATCAAGCCACAACCTTCCCACCATCACTTGCAACACCCTCTTTGAGAGATCATGAAGCCCACCACAATCCTCCTCGCAACCATCCTCCCCGCCCTAGCCATATCAGCAGCCGCCCCCGACCCCGACCCCGAACCCGAAGCCCCCGATACCGCGCCGGACGTCGATCTCAGCGAAAGAGCGGACGCCAACCCCCCCAAGACATGCAAGATCAACAAGGCGAATCCCCCGGATATCGCCCCATTCTGGGAGCTCCCCTGCGCGTGCACCGGGCGTGCAGGGCAGTGGACCCTCGGGACCGATATCAAGCTTGTCTGCCGGACGGAGGTTGCTGGGACGTAAGTTTTGGAAAAACATCCTTGCCTTTTCCCGTGTCCCCATCCGTCAGGGGGCTTTGGGCTTGGTGCATGGCGCATACTATCCCCAAACGGGGTTCCTCTCCCTCTCAGGGGTACTAATGAGTTCTGGTGATGCTAGGGATTGGTATAAGACCAAATCCGGGTTCTGGGTCCGGAACCTGAAGGCTGGAACGCCCGGACCGGGATGTAAGGGTAAGTAGAGACGATCCACCCACTCCTTCCCGGTCAGCCTAACAAGACCCTCATCTGATCGATTCATCAACAGGCGGGATCCCTGCGGGGCTGCCGAACTGCGATATCTGAACTTGGGTCACAGGGACAGGGACTTCTTCTTCGAGGTCCTTGCCTGCTTGCCCCGGATCCCGGCGGCAGCCACTCACTCACTCACTCACTCACTCACTCACCACAAAATGGAATGCTGGGTCATTTCACCTGATCGGTCAACGCACATGAATGAATGTTATTTTGATAGCGTCAATCCCTCCAAAAGTGACCTACTTTGGTTGCAAGGTTCGGAATTAGGGCACCGTGCTTCAGTCACTTATGCAATATGCGTACTTGCTTGGCAGAATGTTACATCCAGCCCATAAGAGGTATATAATCAAGCCTCGCATCGCATGACATCGCATCTATTCTGCTGTGTGAGATCCCATAGTGTTATCCTCGGTGAACTTGTTCGTTAGCTTGCACGGCAGCCTTTTCTCCCCAGAATGTCCTAAACGCTTGGCATAAACAGGATGATCCCTGATTGTTCTAGCGCCTGTACGAGAAGACTAGCAGCCGAAAGAATTTGAACGCGATAGCGAGTACCATTCGAGAATCCATAGGCAGTCAGTATTTCCAATTCAGAAAGAAGATCGACAGGATGGATTCTAGTCTGCACTACCCAAACCCGGGATAAATCATTATAGTTTATGCGCATATCTCCACGGAGTTATTTCTTCGCCGCACAGTTCCCTGCTGCTTTTAAGTACTGGTCTCCCCAGCTATTTCTCGGCGTGTATCGTGTCATTCTCAAACGGGTGAGGACTGGGGTTGTGGAACTGGTCTGTGAAGCCGGAGATGGATCTCATGGGTATCCTCGTATAGATGCAGGCGGATCAGAGGCAGAAGTGGGTCATGATGGGGAGGATAAGAGGGCGATCCACAGGATTGGAGACAGTCGGATCGAAAGAGAGTGTGTTGTCGGGCTGAACTGGCTGTTTGCGGCTGCTGGACTGCTGGAGCTGATGAGCAACGGTCGCCACTTCGCAAGTTACAACTACGTATAAACTAAGCGAAGTGGTTGCAAAGTCTTCGAAATTGAGCTGACCCGCGATGAATCATTGCTTCTTGTTAAGATCTGCTATGCCCCAACCCTTGTATAATAGATCTAGATCCATCACTCTGGTCAAAAATACCATGTCTCCTCTAATTCAAATCCCAGCATTGAGGCTACCGGATGTAACATAGCGTCAGTCACAGCATTTCACAATTCTAAACACCGATGCAGAAATATGACTTACCACGTTTTGAATCACCACGGTGGTCCCATCCGTCACCTGCGTCCGCACCAACTGCCGCCCATCCGTGGCGGCCGGCACGAATGGGTTAGGGTTGATGACCGGTCTGCCCGCAGTGCCCCCTGTGCACGGCACCACATCGCCCAGCGCCGCCCGGGGAATTCCGTCCGTTAGCCCGGCATCCAGCTTATACTGGTTGGCTGTGTTCAGGAGGTACGTCTTGATTGCTTGGGACATGCTTCCCAGCCCGTTGGCCATGAACTGCGTCCGCAGGTCCGGCTGGGACAGATAGTAGGCGACCATGCCGGCCGTGATGGCGGTCGCCTGGGAGGTGCCCGCCGGCTCGACCGCGTAGACATTCAGCTGCGAGGTGTCCACCCCTTGGTCGTTGTATCCCACAGTCGCGCAGTCGACGTTGGTGCCGATATTGTAAAGGGTGAGAATGCCGCGCTGCTCTTCGTCGCGGGACTGCGAGGTCGGGTTGCGACTGTTATCGAACAGAGCGTTTCCGACGACGATCAGGGGCGTGTCGGCGCCGCCCTTGCCCCGGGGGTACAGGTAGTTGAGATCCAATTGCGCAGGCTCACGTTGCTGGGTTGCATCGTTCCCCGCGCTGCAGATCACCGCAACACCGAGGTCATAGAACCACTGCAGATATTTGTCGAAGACGTCCCGATACGGCTCGTCAAGCGGATTGAGACTTCCGCCCCAGAGGAATGCCTGCCGAGGACCGCCTTTTTCATGAGGTTTTGGTTAGCAGGGAGAAGAAGGGTAGAAATAAGGTACACGAGAGGGAAAGGCAGACTTACCGAAAGACATGGAGATGACGGCGTTGCCCTGGGCGCCATTGTTCACAATATGCCGGTAAATCTCATGGAAGACAAAGGCCGCCCGGCGGGCGCGCATTTCCAGTATCACCCCAGATTTGGATATAACCAGCTCGACAGCGACGAGCCGGGCAGTTTTGCCCATCGAGTGATACGCCCCTGTCGCGAGGGAGGCCATACATGTTCCGTGGCCATTCCGGGGTACGATCGTTAGCCCCGTCTTCCGAGTACCTACGTCGTCCACGCCGAAGCTGTCATATAGCCGGTCGGCAAAGGACTTGATAGGGCAATGTCAGCATATACCGCAGGCTCCGGACATAGCTGTGTGGCTCTCAACTTACCTCATGCCCAGCCAGGAAGGCGGAGTCAATGACATAGACAATGGGCGCGCCGTTGGCGTTCGCATTCGAGGGATCATTGTAAAGCAAGTCGTCGAAGCTCAGATAGTTCCCATACAGGTTGCTGTACCGTGATACCTGAGAAAGCCATTGGAGATGGCCGGGGCTCTGCTGTTGGAGATAGAAGCGACTGTTGGCCGTCGGCTCGATGCGTGCCTGAAGGTGCGGCTGCCTTTCTGTGGCGTTCAGGTTGTCGTTCTTCAACCACGGCTCGTCAAGGGGATTGTTCGTAGAGCCAGGATGCCAGGATCCCGCTGGGGTAGCGCTATACGACCTCTTCTTCGCTGATACCGCGTCATCCAGGGTATCGTCGTTGCTATCCAGGTCAATTTCTCCATCGACACTCCACGCGTCAACGATGGGATTGCTATTGAACATTTCGGCGGTGCATTGATCGACGATTCCCATGTAGACGAACTATAGTCACAATGCCTTGGTAAGTACGAGCCGCGGTAGGTGGGGAGTTCAAAGCGAGAAGCTTACGTTCGGCTGCCACGACTCGGTAAATTGAAGAGCCTCGGGATCTTTTGGCAGGGTTGCGACGAAGTCTTGGAACTCCTGAACAGTTGTTCCTTCCACCGTCATGATAATGACCGGACTCGTGGTAGCTGTAGCGGCACAGGAGGTGGAGGAGGTGGAAGAGGATGTGGTGGAAGTCGCCGTGGTCATCATGGTGGTGGTGGTGGGCATGATGGTCGGTGTCGCGACGGGTGGCGATCCGTTACTTTCGAACAACGCGGCCAGAGTTGCCAAGACGAGGACTATGCGATATATAAATGAGTACTAGGTCCAGAACGGCGGTTCTGACACAAAGGCTTACAGATTCCAGTTGCCGATGCAGCCGCAGAGACAGGGAGTCCGATAGCATTGATCTGTCAAGGTTAGGTCAACATGTTCGTCGTTTGGGAGATATCACGCAGACAGACCGTTATCCTAAGTTGAGAAATACTCGCTGCGGCGTCGATGGCCGGGGCAAGGCCAGCAGCAATGGCATCAGAGAGCTCGACGAGATTGGCATTGATATCACGGATCACCTCGATCATTTGGCTCTGGAGGGCATCCACTAGTGTCCAAAACTGTGAGAATGCTAGCCATGGCCATGAAAGAATCGAACATACCTGCATTATCCCACTCCTCAAACGCATCTTCCGACACGCGCGGATCGTCTTCATCAATGGTATCCAGGCGCCGTCCCAACGTCAGCAACCTGTCACCGTTTGACTTTGCCGCCGACAGACTACTCGACGCCTCATTTGCATCACTCTGATCTCCCATCATCTGCAGCTCAATCTGCTCATACTCACTCTGATCCGCACGCTTCACCTTGGCCGAAGAAGACTGCAACAGACCCTGCAGCGTCTCCAGATGGTTCTGGTATGATTCGAGCACTTGCAGCGCCTGCCAGACACTCGCGTTGTACTGGTGAATGGCGTCTGCCAGCTCCGCGTAGGTGGGATCCTCCCAGGTTCGATCAGCGTAGATCTGCACGCGGTTTCCCCCGCCGCAGGTCTCGCCCGCGTTGCCGGAACAGAGCATGTTGCAGTCGCTGTCCGAGTAGGCTGTTCCGTCGTGGATGGTGTTTCCGACGAAACATTGTCTGGAAGGTTATCGTTAGTCTGTCTACAATATAATGCATGAGGTTTATAGGGACCGTACCTGCTATATTCGACACCCGCGTATCGCCATGCACCGGCTTTGGCGAGGGATACGCAGGCCTCGACCGTCATACCCGTGGCGTCCTCTTTCGAGTCGGCTACCAGAACGCGGGGGCTCTCTTGGTCGGAGTAGCAGCCTAGGAAGGAGAAAGAGTCCACTTGGGTTGGTTGGGTCGGGGTTGAAGAGGCAGATGAGGTGGTCGTGGTCGTGGTGGACCTCGATGTCGTCGAAGTGGAAGAGGTTGAGGAAGTGGTAGTGGTCGTCTTGGAAGTGGTAGAGGTGGAAGTAGTAGTCGTGGTAGACTTGCTAGTTGTAGTCGTGGTGCTTGTGGTGCTTTTCGTGGCAGTACTCGTCGTAGTGGTCGAGGAAGGCACGACCGGCGGCAGAGAGGTCGTCGTACTCGAAGACGTCGTTTTTGTAGTGGTCGTAGTAGTCGACTCAGCACCGCCGACACATTGATTGCTACCACAAGTCTGACCTGGGCTGCAAACGTTGCACGCGGTTCCAATACTGCACTGAATGCTGGGAAAGTCGCAGCAGACTGCGTCAGACGTGTAACAGTTGCCATGGCTGCGCCAAACGTCAGCAAGAAGCCCAGCCTAGATATATTCACAAATAAACCAAAGCTCACCAGCATAGACCACTATCACAGCCAACACCTTGTAGCGTCGTAGGATTCAAAGCACACCATTGCAACCCGGGCGGCGCGCAGGCGTAGTTGCCCTCGAAATTGATGCACGTCTCCCCGGACGGACAGACCACATCGCTCGGGCAGTCCGACTGCTGGCAAAAGAAGCCATCGGGGCAAGAGGGATCTGCCGACGACGTTGCGCGACGGACAATTTTGGGTGCTGATAGAGGGGATCTTAGGGGACCAGCGGCGGAAGACGCCACGAGGCCCAAGGCATATAGCCAGGCTACTGTCCTGCCCACGGTCATCTTGTTGATGCGCAGATGACCCAAAGCCTATTGATACTCAGTCAGTGGTCCCTGACTCTGAAGGAATGCATTGTGTTCTTATAGTAGAGCCTCTGACCAGGGAATGGTGTCGGAGCAGCAACCCTGATAGGACGGGCTGCCACGCGAGCTGAACAACCGGACCCGCTATACAGTCAGAACTAATATAGGGACATGGATTTTTCTTCACGCCAAGCCATGAAAACGAGGTGGTGACTATCCTCGTCTATTGGGAACCATCAGCCTCAGGGACACTAAAGGACACTAAGAGGCACTAACCCGCCGCTAAAAGCAGGGGTTTGTGCCTCATGATCCCCATAAACCCTTACGCAGCTCGTGTTCGGTAATTTGCTTACGCTCGGCAGCTGAAGTAGATTACTGATCCGCCTCCACTACTACGGCGCATATGGTTTCTGCATGACTCGTCCCTGCAGATATATAGTAAATAGTTCCCTTGCGTGTTAAGTTTGAGGGGAGCTTCACCTCACTCATTTGCTAGTTCACAACCGGCCATGTCCCGGTTGTATGCCCTCTTAGGGCTCCTCGCCTCCGCGGCCGCCCTCAACCCCTCCTGCAGCCCCGGGGGCAACTTCGACCTCACCAAATGGAACCTCCAACTCCCCACGGGAAGCACGGGGAGTCCTCAGACGATCTCGGGGTCGTCGTTAGCCGGATGCAGCGGCTACAGCAGCAGCGTCTTCTACACGGACGGCTCGACCGGCGAGCTGGTCATGACGGTGCCGGGGTCCCCGTCGAGTGCGGGCTGCGTCACCACGCCCAACAGCAAGCACTGCCGGACCGAGTTTCGCGAAATCAGCCCGTCCAGCTGGAGTCCCAGCAATGGGAACAATCGCCTGCGGGTGACCTTGTCGGTGCCGCAGCCGGACGACTCGTCGCATGGGACGGTGATCGGACAGATCCATATCGATGACTCGATCTCTTCGTGAGTACCAGCTTCCTACCGTTGACTTGACATGAATGCTCATTCGATTGCAGAAAGCCCGTCTGCGAGTTGTTCTACAGCTCCTCCGGCCAAATTACGATGGGGGTGGAGCGCACCCGCGCCGGCGGCGAACTGCTCTACACCACCATCGCCACCATCCCCGTGGGCACGAGCTTCACCTACGAGATCCGGTACGAGAGCGCCCAGCTCTCGGTGGCGGTCAACGACGGCGGGTTTGTGCAGCTCTCCCAGTACGAGCTGGCCAACCCCAACAGCTACTTCAAGGTGGGCAACTACAACCAGGGCGACTCGTACTCCGAGGTGCGCATCCAGTCGATCACCGTGACGCACGGGTCGGCCGCCTCAAACACGGGCTCCGCGCATCCCGTGTCGACCATCTCCGTGGCCGGGATCGGGCCGCGGGAGGTTCTGTATGCGCTCGACGCGACGGTGAAGCCGTACCCGTCGCCGACGGGGGCGTGCGCCGCGGCGCCGACCAAGTACTCGGACAGCACGGTCAACCTGCGGTTGTACTATGAAGATAACTGCTGCCATGATGTGGAGACGGCGCATATTGGGACATTCAACGTGTGCCATAACTCCGATGGTCCGTTTGCCTCGATTGAGCAGGCTGTCGGGGCGAATCTGTTCGACCGCGGCATCCATATCGTCGCCTGGGATGGGTTGGACTGCACCGGGGGCTCGACCAGTTTTAGTTTGAGTAACAGCAAGGGGTGTCAGGCCGTGACCAGCGGGACCAGATACCAGAGCTTCATGATCAGCGAGCCGCAGACGTGTGCGGTGACGGGCCCGGCCATCGCGAGCGACAACACGGTGACGATGGAGCTGTATTCGGATGTGGGCTGCTGCACCACGGTGGAGACGATCAAGATGGGCAACACAGGGACGTGCCATGAGGCGGACGCGGCGTTTCACTCGTTCAGCCAGGCGGTAGGCACCAACGAGTTTGGGTGGAATATCCACATCCACACCTTCACCGAGTCTGGGTGTCAGGGCACGTACGACTCGTTCTCGCTGTCGAACGCGGCCACCTGCAACAAGAATGGGGTCGCGTGGAAGAGCTTCATGATCGCGCAGGACTGCGCGCGGCACGATCTGACGGCCAAGAATGACAATACCGTGTCGTTGGCGCTGTATCGCGACGGCGAGTGCTGCGTGTTCAATGGCGAGGATATCGACCTGGGGACCGTGGGCAGCTGCCACAATGCCAACGACAAGTTTGGGAGCATCACCCAGGCGGTCGGACAGAACATGTTCGGGAAAAACGTCCATGTTCAGCTCTTCGAAGGGGCTGATTGCACGGGGACGATGAAGGACCACAGTCTGACAAACGCGGACGGGTGGTGCAGTGCGGGCGGCGTGGATGAGGAGTTCCAGAGTTTTTGGATCAAGAAGCAGTGTGATACGCACGAGCTGTCTGTGACTGGCAGTTATGAGGTGGCGCTGGCCTTCTGGCAGGATGGGAACTGCTGTGAGTATCAGACTGAAGCCCAGCAGGGCCGGTTCGTGATCGGCGAGTGCCGCAACACCGAGGCGCCGTTTGGCAGCGTCACGCAGGCCGTGGGCCAGGACGTGTTTGGGAATAACATTCACATCCAGGTGTACGAGGGTCTGGGCTGCACCGGGTCGAGCAAGCGATTCAGTCTCACGAATGCGGATGGGTGGTGCAGTGACGGGGGGGTGGCCGAGCAATATCAGAGCTACAGCATTGCGCCAGAGTGCGGGTGGAAGGATCCTGCGAATACCAACGCCAACACCGTCACCATCGAGTTATACTCCGACGTGTCCTGCTGCTCATATGTCAGCGAGACGGTTCTTGGTGTTGCCAGTACTTGTCATAATGCCCCATCGAGCGGTTCCGTGGCTGGGATGGGCATTGGGGCCGGTTCTTCGTGGGATGGTGCGCTGCTGGAGCTTTACGGTGAGAAGGATTGTGCAGGAGACTTCAAGTATTTCGAGTTGTCGGGAGACCTTGCTGGGGCATGTGCTGTTACCGGAGGTGTAGTGGCCAGCTGGCGTTTAGTGGAGAGTCAGCAGGTCAGCAGCTGATTTAGGATAGTAGTAGGAATAGAGGTCTAACTTTTGTAGATCCAAGACAGCCTACTGAGCCGGTAGAATCATGTCAAAGAAGTATAGATGAGAACTTGTATAGTGAGATTTTGTCAAAGGTCGATTTTTTCACTGGCTGTATGGAAGATCACTCATCTTGTCTGGGTTTGTCTGCCCTGGACTATATATAATGATAGTTGTGAGTGGCGAATGAATCCAAATCAAGAGAACACTCCCAAGCAAGAACATGGTCATGTTAGAAATCTATCTAAATCTCTTGTTCCAATAGTATAGAGCGTTACTTGAAGGACAATCGTTGAATCATATATAGACCCCACAGAGAAGACTAAAAGAGATCAAATAATACAGGGATTGAATCTTATAGATACCAGGGAGACAGCCCGACCCCCTTCTCAAGACAGAACCCAAAGACAAATTAGAACATCATATAGAATCATGGGGCTTTGAAGGATTCCGGGGGGGAACCCCCGGACCCCCCTTTTTCTCTCAGAATAACAAATAAGCTACAAAGTCTGACACGAGAATAACTTCCCAAGGTTCCCGGGGAGAACCCCCGGACCCCCCTTTTTCTCTCAGAATAACAAATAAGCTACGAAGTCTGGCACGGGAAAACTTCCTGGAGTTCCGAGAGAGACCCCCGGACCCCCCTTCTAATGAGAAGTCTACCAAAGGAATCTACTGCGCGATGTACAAGAATAAAGAATTATAGGATACCCGGGGAGACCACCAGCCCCCCTTCCCCTCTCAAACCAAACCAACCGAACAACAAAACCACACACAAGAATGCACAGAATAATTAAGAAGCCAGGGAAGACCCCATGACACATGTATTGTACCAAAACAAGCAGCAGAAACGACGACATCGTCTCGAGAAGAGATATCAAGAGACACCGGGGGAGACACCCGGACCCCCCTCTCTCCCCAAGACCACCGACGACCTCACAAGACAATCACTCAATCTCCACAACCTCAACCCCCTCTCTCACAGCCTCATTATTCCCCGGAACAAACGGCAACGCCCCCCTCAACCCCACCAGGAACCTCTCCACGAAACCATCATCATCCACCGGGCCGCGGATACACTCCACCAGCGCGACCCCCTCCCCCTCCTCCTCATCGCCCGACCCCAGCGACCCAGCATAATCCACCCTGTACCCGAACGCCACCTCAGGCGCCCCCTCCCACGCCGCGCCCACCGTCACCAACCCGACGACATCGACCCCGTCGCGCACGACTACCGGCCAGCACTCCCAGAGCACGCGCTTGCGGCGCGCCAGCTCCGCCTCCCGGCAGGGATCCGGGAGGAAGGTGGCGCGCTCCGGCGCGGCGGTGGGGTAGGGCTGGCGTTCCTCGCGGGGATGCGGGCAGATCACGATCAGGAAGATGCCGTGGGCGGGCGTGGAGACGGCCAGCTGGGTGTAGTGCAGGGTCAGGTCGCCCGGGTAGTTGGTTTCGCGCGGGGTGGCGGTGATGGTGTAGGTTTGGGTCTCGGTGTCCGGGAAGAGGCTGCGCAGGCGGTGGAGCCATTCGGCGTAGCGGTTGGCGGGCCCCATTTTTGCGGTTGATCTTGGTAAGTTGGTTGGGTTGTTGGTTAGACGGTGTTGAGGGTGTGGGTGCTTTGTGTGGTTAGTGGGTTGGGGCTGTTTGTTTGTTGCTCAAAGGGAGGTAGAGAGGTAGACGGAGGTTTTATATCTTACTTCTTTGCTGGGGTTCAATCGAGATTGGAGGTTTGTTCTGTGGTGGTGGGATGGCTGCAAAGGACTAGCTGGTGAAGACCGGTTTGTTCTTTGTGAGAGGGCTCTGATCAGGACTGTGCTTTGTTCACTCTCTCTGTCTTGGTTGGCAAAGTCGAGAGAGTATCAGTTGTGGTGATATGGATGTGAAGGTGGGAGTGAGTAGAATCGCTGTTGATGGAGATAACAACTTCACACTGGAGCTATGACCTGGGCCTGGAGACGGCTACGCAACAGTTCATCGGTGTAGCTTTGTTCCTGGTTCTTACTATACTAGGCTTGTTGCTGCTTGCTACACTTCTCACCCTCTGTATCGAACTCACTATCAAGTTGATATCAACTGAGAATCTCCCGCCAAACGTCCAACACCCCAAAGAGCAACCAACTTGAAAGAGTACCACCACCCATAAAGAGCCACCGCTCCTCACACATATGTAAATAGCCCTCTCATATTGCCCCCGGAATGACCTCGAAACCATCATCAACCTCCACCAAAAAACAACCTACGACACACACACTAGAGTCACCACTCAAACCAAACAACAAACCCTCCCACGACAATGGACTTCCCATGGCCGCCCCCAAGCCCACCAAGCGGCAGCAACGCCAGCCTGGCCGACGAACTACCAGACTACAGCACCTCGCCCACCGTATGGCTTGCCGCAGTCGCCAGGAAGGTCTACCCGGCCTCCGACTGCTACCACGGGTGGGACATCCAAATCACCACCGAGGCAGCAGCCCCGGCCTCCTCCTCTGAGGACCACCACAGCACCCCCCGCTGCGACGTGATCACGATTTCCCATTCCGCGTCGCGCACCGTGCTGATCCTGGTCGCCGGCCCGGACGATGATGAGGTTTCCCTCGAGTCCCCGCGATCCGAAGCAGAAGAAAAAGCAGACGCCACCGCCATCATCTGGCAGCGCCGCCGGGCGTGTCTGCAGCAGCAGTGGGAACGCCACAACCTGGGCGACGAGTCCGACGAGACCAAGGCGCCGTCCATCCACGGCGCCGTGCTCGTCCGCGGCCAGCTCATCTTCGGGGAGTACCCGGGCTCTGCCAGCCCATCGTGGGTCAACACCACGGATAACGATGCCCCGTTGGAGCCATGGCGATTGTCCGAGAATGAAGGCAGGGCCTGGTTTGCCGATAAGCTGCTGGAGATCCGGTTGTCTGCCGGGGAGCCCCGCTATGAGGTGGCGTACTGGGTCTGGACGAAGCTGGGACTGTCGTATGCGGACTGGTTGAATCTTGGGAAATACGACCCGCTTGAGTTTGAGTAAGCAATTCACCTCACCCACCCCATTTGTGGTTGTGTCATGGTCTGAGGTGGTCATAGTCTGAGGAAGATTTCACAATTGAATTTCAAAGATATTCTGATATTATAAGTTTGATGCATCGTAGTAACTACACCTTACTGCAACTTTATTCCTTTTTCTTGTCCGCGAGTTCGCCCTCCTCGGCGAACCGCAGGCGCTTGCCGTACACCCACTTGGTGCGGCCGAGAAGAGTCCCCGCCGCGAATCCCAAGTACGCGCCTGCCAGGATGGTGATGGGGAAGGCTTGCCACGGACGGTCCCTATGGATCATTAGCATGTCATATGAACCGACTAGTATCACCCTTGAACCCTGCACTGCACGCCCAGACACTGCATCCCACTCAAACAAATAGGCAATGAACTCACCAGTCTAATGGAATAGGCACCGCGCCCAACCAAGCCCCAACGCAAGTCCCCAACGCCGCCCCCCACACGGCATCAGCCGGCCGACCGGCGCCCCAGACCTCCCTCCAGACCGCCCCATCAACCCCATGCACGTAAACCAAGGGCACGGCTGCCAGGAGAGCCATATGCGCCGCACAGAGCGCCGTCTGGGCATGATGCGTGGTGAACGGGGCGCCGAAGAGAACGAGGAGGATGGCCAGAACCGGGGTGGCCAAGAGGGCCGTCAGGATGAGGGCGAGGAGTGAAGGCTGGACGAGTTCGCACATTAGCATGGTCTTATCTAGTACATCGTAGCAGTAAGAGTAGCATAGATTCTGCTACGCTTGCACATGTCACAATAATCTTGCAAGAAAAAGCACTTACAATAACCTTCCCTCCCAATCCACCCAGCACCCCCACCCCTACGCCCGCGCCCGCGCCGCCGCTTCCACCACCACCGCCCTTGCGACGCGCAGGCCGTCCCGGACGGAGAATGATGTTGCTCGAGCTGGAGCTTGTTCCGGAGGGGGTCGCACCGGAGGAGCTGCTGCCCGGGTTGTTGTCAAGCGACCCGCCCGCCGGTGGGAGACAGATGATCGCAAACACGACCTGACTGGCGGCCAGGAACGGAAGCGCGTTCAACATCTCCGACACGGGATCGTTGACGAGTTGAGGGAAGCGGACGGCGAATCCCAAGAGAACGGCCGCGGGGTGGGCGAAGGAATAAATGCGCGCGAGCTGCGAGGGGAGGATGCGAACGGGGGGTGAGGACTTGAGGATCGGCGGGGGGCCGCCGCCGCTGTTGCTGCTGCTGCTACTGCTGCTGTTGCTGCTGCTGCTGCTGCTGTTGTTGTTGTTGCCGTGGATAGCGGACATTGCTCCGGTCGCTGTGGGTGAGGGAGGAGAGGAGACCATCTTGTGCGCCAGAAATTGACAAGAAACAAAGCTGTCAAGATGAGGTGGAGGCAGCTCGGGGAAAAAGAAGCTGAGAGAAGGAGAGAAGGGGAACCCCCGGAGAAGGCGGAAGCGGAAAGAATCGAAAAACGGGGCCGGGTGCCTCAGGTGTCAACACCTCGGGGGTACATACAGTAAAACAGTACAGTACAAACAGTACAAACTAGTTAGTCTAACCACTGCATCGCGCGCGCACATTGACCACAAACCAGGTGAATACAACCTACACTGACACAACTCTTTTACTCTTCTACTCGTTACTCATCTACTTATCACACAGCGAGATTCTGTACGTCTACATCGCTTTTATTCAGCGCTACCCTTTCCCGAACTAATCAATACATACATCAGTCGTAACCCATAAAGCATCAGGCGCAGCTGCAGCCAAAGTATGGCAACACATTCCTCCCTGCACACCCTCATACATAACTTCGCCTGTCTCATCTAGGACAGTTCTCGTCATCCAAAATCCGGAACATAACAAAGGAAAAAGTACGCAGAAATTCTATGACGGTACACTAGGCCCCGGTCCGGACTCAGCCTTCTCTTCGTGAACCGTCTGCAATGGCTCAGAAGGAGGCGTTGCTGTTACAGCCTCAGCGGAGTCTGTGGGGTGATCCGTGGGTATTGTTGGTACAGTAGGCTCAAACCCGGCCACTTTAGTCTCCAGAGGTTCAGCGCCCGGCTCAGGGACAGAGTCAGTGCCAGGCGCAAGGCTAGGCTCAGCACTAGGCTCCGTACTTGGCTCAGTGCCAGGTTCGGTGCTGGGCTCAGTGTTCGGCTCAGTGCTAGGCTCAGTGGAACTGGTCTCCGTAGGAACAGCAGCTGGGGCATCGGAAGCGGCCGGGACCACGGAAGCCTCAGCAGCAGGTGCAGGGACAGCAGACGTCATGACTGGGCTCTCAGGCATGTGAGGCTCTTCGGGAATCGGTGGCGGGAGTCCAGAGCCAGGCAGAGGTGACACCGGAGAACCGACGCTCGCATCCTTGGGCTGGCTAGTCGAATCGATCGGTGCCGGTCGGTGTCGCACATCTGTAGCTGAAGGTGAGAGCAGTTGCGTTGAGATAATCGAATCCGCGTCGTTCACAGGACTGCGCGTGCGATCGCGCTCCGTGGATTCCTTGACGCCATCTCGCACTTGAGCAACCTTGGCTTTGAATTTCCCAAACAGACTACGCTTTTCCGGCTCCGACGCCAACGACGCTTCTCGCGAGCCCCCGGGGTTGCTGACTTCGGCGTCGAGACTTAATGGTTGGTAGCTCGGGTCGTTGGCAAACTGCTGCAGGTCTGACGGGGAGCTCCTGCTGGCATGGTGCCAGCTGCCGATCGAGCTGGTACTCCGGTCTGCGCCCGGAGTCGACGCCATGAGCGGGGGCGAACCCAAGCCCAGGCCAATTTGCTCATTGCTGCGCTTGGACGACCGTGGGAATCGCCAGCTGCGGCGGTGTTCCTTGCGTTCTGCGCGCGACGCCTCTTCCGCCGCATCTACATCCGAGTAGTCCGTGAACGACGACCGGGAGTTCATCGACGGGGTGCGAGATCCGTAGGGTCGGAGCGAGGTGTCGCCCATCTGGCCGCCCTCAGTCTGCGAAGCCTGCTTTTCGGGCCGACCTTCTCGCGGTGGGCTCAGTTCATCGGAACTAGTGGTTTGGGGAGGACGAGGAGTTGCACCGCCCACCTCATTGCCAGCATCCGTCGACCGAGGCCCATGCAGAATCGCGGCCAACCCAGGCTCGGATGTCGCGGCTTGCAGCGAATGAGAAGAGCTCTGCGCACTCTCGCTCGCGCTGCCGGGAATTCGTTTCTTCTTCAACCGATTCGGCTGTCGGGGTTCCCGGCCTTCTCCGCTCGGCGGTGGTGATTTGGAGAAGAAACTCGACAGCTTGCGCTCCCGCGTCGGAGTCACCACAGCGGGCGGGGGAGATACCGTTCGCGCAGCGGGAGGCAGGCCTTCATGCAGTACCGGTCGCTCTGTGACTGGTTTTAGTGGCACGGGCTTCTCGGTTGGAGTTGACCCATTTTCAACGTTCGCCCTGGGAATCGGTCCATGGGTCGACGAGTGAACATAGACAACCCCCACCCCAGTGCCTGTCGTTGCAGGTGGAGATTGGGGGTTGCTGGGCTGTGGGCTAACCGCTGGTTGAGGGTTGCTCGGTTGTGGGGGAACTGCTTGCTCGGGTACTGCTGGCGCAGGGGTCGATTGCACGGGAGGCCGGCCTGGCATGAGCTGCGCAGGGATGGGCGGCCTAGACGCAGGCTGCGCTTCGCTGGGTGGAGGGACAGGAGAGGGCTGGGTGTTATTAATGGTGGTAACGTTAGGTGGTGATTGGATGGTAGTACTGGAGGTGCTGGACGGGGTTTTGTCCTCCTCCTCAACCGTGGGTGGCGCACGGCTGGACGATCGGGAATGTTGCGCGGAGGTGCGATTCGACGAGTTCAACCCGGTCGACTCAACAACCCGTCCATAGCGATGGGGAGGAATGGCCGGGGACATCTTGGAGGGCAAGGTGTTGCTGCGATGCACACCCGCTCCACT
This sequence comes from Aspergillus fijiensis CBS 313.89, assembly GCF_003184825.1. Lineage (NCBI taxonomy): Eukaryota > Fungi > Ascomycota > Eurotiomycetes > Eurotiales > Aspergillaceae > Aspergillus > Aspergillus fijiensis. Next base: position 19,574 of record NW_024469024.1, on the reverse strand, counting down.
CATCGAGGGTGGCGTCGCCGGGCTGGCGTTGTTCGAGTTGCGCGAATTCCGCGACGAGACAGACACATTCCTGCGAAGGCTTTCGTACTTGCGGAAGCTCTCCCCGCCGCCACTAGCACTCGAGACGGAGCGGCGGATGTTGGTGGAATGAGTAGTGGGCCGGCGCGTCACACCTCCTTCGACCTCCTTGAGTGTTTGTTCATCAGCAGCCGTCCCGTTCATTCCGAACAAGAAATGGTCCTGATTCTCAATCAGGAAGATCAGCACATCCTGGCTCAGCTTGTATTCGTCCGGCGACATGTCGTGTTGCGGATGCGACAGCAGCCCGGGCTGGAAAATAGCGGACAGGTTGGCGGAGGTCATGCGGTTCTGGTCCGATTTCGATGCGAAAACCGCGAGAAGATCCAGAATGTAGAGGAGCAATTGCTTGTTCAGAGGGGGCAACTCGCGGATCAGCTGTTGGTACGCGGCAACGGCCTTCGCATGATCAAAGGCCTCCGACTCGTTGGGAGGGGCATTGTTCTGCATTTGTTCTTGAACTTGTCTTTGGTAGGTGCGGAGCGGCTCGCGGAAACGTTCGTAAAAGTCCAAGGGGACGATCGGCTCTGGTAGTTGGTTCAGGTAGCGTCGCAGCACGTTGGCTGCGTCGTGCACTGTGTATCCCGTCCAGTCGAGGCCTTTGCCATATCGCTCGGGGGAGTCGAACACCTCTTGAAGGTCCTTGATGCGTTTGGCAGACCCGCTGAGACGAAAGATACCCTCAACGTCGGTCGCTAGACCCCTGGATCAGTCCTGGTCAGAATCAGCGAAGAGCAAGACCGGCATACCTTTCTCCTTCAAGAACACTCCACACTTGGCCACCACGATAGGCACATAGCCGTAGATGAAGCTCTCTCCGTTATCGTTGGTCAGCGAAATGGCGACATTGGCGTACTTGATGCTGACGTTGAGCGGGACGCCGAAGATACCCTGCGGTTTCTCTATAGATTCATGATCAGCGCATGACCCGCAAAAAAAAAAAAGACTCTCGGCTAGAGTAATGGAAACAGGCAGTCGGACTCTGTCCGATGCTAAGGGGAGCAGACCGGGCCTGGACCGGATGCGAGTCATGGTGTCTCCCAGCAGTGACGCAGATCAACAGCAGATGACCGCATCGCATCTGGCACCACCCTTGCACTGCAGCCTCCCAGGCCTCAGCCTCAGATGTGTTCCTCCACGCAAACATACCTTTCGGTTCCTCCTTGCGAGTGTTCCTTTTGAACTGCCTCCACCAGGAAGCCAGATCCCGTTTCGAAGGCGGCGAGGTTGCGATGACGTCTGGCTGGGCAGTCGGAGGCGGAAGTGGGTGCAGCGGCTCCACGCCCGCGTGCGATTTGCCCGTGACCATGGTGAGGAGGAAATGCGCGACGGAGACGAGGGTTGGGAGGAAGGGGGGGGGGGAGAGGGGCGAGATGCGACACTGGCGGTATTGAAATAGAGAAAGTAGCGACACGACCAGACCAGACCAGACCAGACCCAGCTAGCAAAAAAGAAAAAAAAACCGAGGCTGCTGTCACCGCCCTCGCGTTGGCGCAAGAAATTCCGGGGCTGGGAAGCGTTGATCCCAAAATAGCACGAGGGCTAGTCAGGCAGCGGATTTAGGTGCCGCGCCGGAGGGGAAACAGCGTACAATGGGAGGGGAAACCCGGGGAAATGGGCCCAGGTACGTCTCGAACGGTGTATGGCGGCCGAGGGGAAGGGAAACGAGAAAGAGAGAGAAACGGGGGAGGGAGAATGTGAGAGGGGTGGATAGAAGGGGGAGAGAAAAGAAATCAGGAGGAGGAGGAGGAAGAGGAAGAAGAAGAGGAAGAAAGGGAGACGAACAGGCAGGGATGATAGATGAGCGGGCGGGATGAAAGGGGAGCGAGCCAGAGCGTCACAGTTAGGTAGAGTAAGTTAGTTAAGTGGTAAGTGGTAATGAAGTAAGAGAGGGAAGCCACAAAAGCGAATCAATCGATTTCTCGATAGACACGGGGACGAAACGCTGCACAACCTGTCAGGTGTTGAATTTTGGGAGAGTGGTTGTTGTTGGAGGTGGGCTTTTTTTGGTGTTTTTCTTTCTTTTTTTTTAGAGGTAAAGAGAAAGGAGGTAGGTAGAGAGAGGTACTGTACTGTAGGTGATAAAAAGAGGGAAGATTATCACACTTGACGTTGTCGTCGTCGTCGTCAGTTTTGCACACACCCACACTCTCACTCGTTCCCAATCACTAGCAGACCACGCACACACAATCCACTTCAAGAGTGGACTGACAGAGAGAGGGCTGACTTTTGGACCCTCCGACAGGGTGTGCGTGCTGGTCGATCCGGGGATGAAGAGCCAATGACCATCATCGGCAAAAGGGGGGCAAACGGAGGAAGGAGACTGGTCCAGAAGAGATCGTCAAAGACCAAAGACGGACACGAGTCTGGTACTGGACTGGATTGATGATGGTGATGGATGGAGGAGGAGGGGGGGGGGGGAAGGAGGAAATTGGAGAATGAATGAATGATTGATTGTTGGTTGATGATTGATGGACGTCAGTCAATTGATGGGGAATAATAATAATTTGGAGGGCGGGACCGGAGGAAGAGAGAGCGAAAGAGAATTGACAATTTTGACAGAAGGAGAGTAAGTCAAAAGGTAAAGGATGGGGAACAATAATGCCCGCCCCTCTCTTTGGCATTGATCGCCTATCGGATGTGAGGTATGTAAATTGGAAGAGAGAGTGCGTGTGTGTGTATGCAATTGAGTATAGATTAGTTAGTGAGTTACTTGGTCTAAGTACTGTACATAGCACTGTACCGTAGACTTAAGACTATCAATTATCAAAAACGAGGGAGGAGGGAAAACGATTAAATGTCAATAATTCTCCATCTTATTAATCTTCCGGAGCGGTGCATCGAAAAGATGTCGATGATTATCATTCGAACCCACTTCGAATGGATGTCTCCTCGAACCAGTTCCAGGGATCCAGGGTTTCTGGCACGAAACGACAGAAGCAAAGGAGATTCCCTGGGCTTTCCCTTTCCCTTTTTTTTCTCCCGTCTACCCTTTTACCCTTTCCTTCAGACCCGTGATCCGACGGTTCTGGCCCTGGGTCTAGTCAGTCTACTAGGCGGTTCTTCAATCATTCCGTTACGACGGTTGGATTAATCTGTTGCTAACTACTGCAGATCGAGCCACTAACAGGAGGCCCAACAGAGTGAGACACTCAATCCACCTAAACTGCTAGTCAAGCCCACCAAAAAGGCCCCCCATCTAGTCTAGTCTGGTCTAGTCCTACGTGGTGAAGAAAAACACCAGACTCGGTGGATGGCTGATGCAGTTCGCAGTTGACTCCACGCGAAGCAAGAATGAAGATGACCAACTGTTCGTTCGTTGTGAAACGGTCTGGGCCAGGTTGATACATTTCTCGGTAAGAGCCACGCAAGAACGCAAGAGAAAAGAAGGGGGAAAAAGGGAAAAGCCCCATTCTTGTTCTCTCCGTCTCCTACTTTCTGTCTTCTAGGCCTCCAGGGCGTGTCCTAAAAATATGAATGGGCCAGGATCGTGGTGCCTGTCGGTCTGCCTGTCAGCAGATGCAACCCTTGGTAGTAGTAGTACGTAGTTAATACATTCGGTAGTTGAATGGCTCCGTCACTGCTCCGTCCCCTTCATTTTCCCTTTCTTGCCCCTCCCACAGAAACAGTAGAGGACCACTCCATGACGAACTCTACCGCGGTTCACCCGATCAGCAACTGGCTTACTCTGTACTGTATACTCCGTACTATACACCCCAAAGGTTAGGTAGGTGGCTGTCATCCCAAACGGCCCGACACTGGACCTAGGCGGACGGATTATTCAGCGGGATCGCAAGTGTTGGTGGAAAACAATAAGATCTTCTTCTCATCCCCTCTTTATTGTCTGGTCATGCCGCTGCCGATCCTGGAATTGAGAAGGAGACGCACGGATTGTATTGTAGACCTGGGGGAGGGAGGGGAGAAAAGGATTGGGTGGACTGAGGCGGTACCTAGTAGAGTTTCGTACGGGGCAGGGGAAGAGGATATTTCCCTTATTCCCTTTCATTCCCTAATGATCGAGCATCGACCGTCGTCCAGATCCCAGGGTGGTGATAGTGCCAACCATGGTTCTTGGGGCCAGCCAGACAGTAGGTCGGGGTCCAGGACTCCCCCAGCTGGGCGTGTGCTTTTTTTAAACTCTGCCGCAAAGGGCTGACGGTTGTCTCGTCTTGTACGGAGTAGCGTCTCGTCCACGGTCGCCTCGGGTCCTGCTCGATGGAGCAACCGACGGAACCGAGAGGTTCCGGATTTCAGCTGAGTCAGACGTGGTTGCTTCACGTGATGATACGGGTAGGCGACAGCCGACTTCACGTGATTCTCGCTCAAGTGATGACACGTGATCGCCGCAGAGCCTGCGGTCCGCTGTGAAGCTCCGGAGCTGGTCGTCATCGAGGACTATCAAAGTTGCTTGCTGTGTGCATTCCCTGATTTCCTGAACACTTCTACCATTCACCCCAACTTTATATCACCATGGAAGGGTACGTGTCAAGACATGCATTCGCGACTTCGAAAATATTATTCCCACAAGATCATCTGCTGACCAGCCTAGACTCAATGCATCGGAACAGCGCGAGCTCGCTGCCCGCATGGAGAGAAAGCAGCTGAAGGAGTTTATGACTGTACGTACCTATCTTATCCCAAGGCTGTTTCCGATTCGATTCCCCTCGCAGTTTGCCCTGTGACTGTGACAAGCTCTACCACCGCCTACGATAAACTTATCCCTAGCTACCGCTTTCCACCCAGTTACTGACCCTGCCGGTCCTTCCAGATGTACTCCAAGCTCGTGCAGAAGTGCTTCGACGACTGCGTCAACGACTTCACCACCAAGTCCCTGATCAACCGTGAGGAGAGCTGCGTGATGCGCTGTGTTGACAAGTACATGAAGGGTTCGGCCCGGTTGAACGAGCGGTTCCAGGAGCAGAACGCGGCCATGATGCAGCAGGGCCAGATGCCGGGTCGGTAAACTGGTGCTTTGTACGATCTTGTCTTGCTGGGTAGTTCTTGCATTCGGTTTGGCGAACTGTGTATAAAATCTTTAGAATTCAACGACGAGCTCCTGGTTTCGGAAGATATATGATGTTTTGGGAATGCTGTTGGTACGATCAGTGCTTTAGATGCGTGGTACGAGCCGGCGTACAGTGTAGTCTGAGCTCATGCTTGAGTGCGCACCAACTCGGATCGAATGAGCCATGCAGCACACGATGGTAGGAAGATAAAAGCCTCGTGAATTGGATCTTATCGAGGCTGCACACCAGATCACCTTGGTCATCCTACCAAAGTAAGTCTCCTATCGATGGAGCAGGCGTTGTACACGTAGGCTCAACTCATGAAGCTCTTTCTTTCCGGTCAATTCGTAGGTCCCTCGTCTGCCGTCCCGTCATTCCTCAATCATTCGGTTGCTGCGCAGGTCCCAGAAATTGTTTCTGAGGTGTCGAGAGAGTATACAATCAAATGCTTGCTTTGGTACATTTTCGTCAGCTAAATGAAACCCCGAACAGACTTTCAGTATGTCCGGATCATGAGTACAAGCTCGGATCTGCCATCGACCCCTAACCTACCACGCAAACTCACCACGACGACCGACCTGCCTTGCTGCCCCCCAAATCAGAAAGCGGTGGAGCAGCCGATATCGGGTCGACGAGAGCGACCCATCCCGTACATTGAGCACAGTCCCGGGATGATAAAGTAGTACTCGAGAGCAATCTTTCGCACTACGAAAGGAAAATGTCTCAATTGGGTGGGTGTCTTTTGGAGATAGGCCGAGACTTCGCCGATAAATGTATCTCTCTGGACGATAGTCGATAAGGGCGATAGGTACTGTACTTCCTAGTATTGGCGGCGACGACGAAGGAATCGGGCACGGTGCCAAGCGGCCGGAAACTATTGCCCTTTCTGTGAATCCACACTAAGATGACTCAAAAGTCTCAAAAGTCTCAAATGATAAGAGGTGGTGGGGACGGACTGGACGGAGTGGGGACGGAGCTTACTGGGTACATTTTGGCGTGTTTGCATGGTTTACAGCATGACTAATCCCATACTGCATCTGCTATGAACCTTGAAAAGTACGATTCAATGATGCGATGATGCGATGATGCGGAGAGAATGAGGGGCATTCCGTGGCTATGCATGTTGTTGCACTCACTATCAGCTTCACTGCTCCTCTTATCCTCCGCCTCGGATGCTCCTCCGAAGCTATAGCCTAGCTATAGCCTTGAGTGTTTTGCAGGTAATTGAGTAAATTGTACGTATAGTAAATACCGTGCCCCTCACGCCTTCTCCTCTTCTCTTCTCTCCTCCTCTTCTCATCCCCTCCCCTCCCCCTCATCGGCAAAACTCCAACTCCACTTCTCCCTGCTGTCTGTCCGGTTCGAGCAATTTATTCCCGCCCGGACCACTTCACTTTCCACCGCTTTCTTTTCATCTTCCATCATCTCTCTTTTCTTTCTTATATCCTCCCCCCCCTCCCCCACCTGCCTTCCCTTGGGTCCGTGTAAGCTACCATCTTTGACCTGATACCCATCGTCATCACAATGGCTGACACCGTAGGAAAGGTGAGCTACCCACCCCTCCATAGCTTGGTGTCACCCGCGTTCTCTCGCTAACTTGTCTTCTCTAGACCATCACCTGCAAGGTGAGCAGCTTCGTCTAACGGACCCAAATAGCACAATCCAATTGATTTGATCTCAAAAATCTAGGCTGCTGTCGCCTGGGGCGCCGGAGAGCCTCTTTCCATCGAGGACATTGAGGTCGCGCCTCCCAGGGCTCACGAGGTTCGCATCCAGATCCACCACACCGGTGTCTGCCACACAGGTCCGTAATATATCTACTGCGTGGATTTGCTTTGTCCAACTGACCCCCGTCAGATGCCTACACTCTCTCCGGAAAGGACCCGGAGGGTGCTTTCCCCGTCGTCCTGGGTCACGAGGGTGCCGGTATCGTCGAGTCCGTCGGCGAGGGCGTCACCTCCGTGAAGCCCGGCGACTATGTCATTGCTCTTTAGTGAGTATATCTGCCTCTCATCAATTTGACCTCGATCTAACCACCGGGTCAGCACCCCCGAGTGCCGGGAGTGCAAGTTCTGCAAGTCCGGCAAGACCAACCTCTGCGGCAAGATCCGCGCCACCCAGGGCAAGGGTGTCATGCCCGACGGCACCTCGCGCTTCAAGGCGCGCGGCAAGGACCTCCTGCACTTCATGGGCACCTCGACCTTCTCGCAGTACACCGTGGTGGCCGACATCTCGGTGGTGGCCGTGACGCCCAAGATCCCCACCGACCGCTCGTGCCTGCTGGGCTGCGGTATCACCACCGGATACGGCGCCGCCGTCGAGACCGCCAAGGTCGAGGAGGGCTCCAACATCGCCGTGTTCGGCGCGGGCTGCGTCGGTCTGTCGGTGATCCAGGGCGCGGTTAAGAACAAGGCCGGCAAGATCATCGTCGTGGACGTCAACGACGGCAAGGAGGCGTGGGCCCGCAAGTTCGGCGCCACCGACTTCGTCAACCCCACCAAGCTCAGCGGCAAGACGATCCAGGAGCAGCTGATCGAGATGACCGACGGCGGCTGCGACTACACCTTCGACTGCACGGGTAATGTCGGGGTGATGCGCGCGGCCCTGGAGGCGTGCCACAAGGGATGGGGCCAGAGCATTGTGATTGGTGTTGCCGCTGCCGGGCAGGAGATCTCCACTCGCCGTAAGTTTCTCTGTCGGTGTATTGAGGGCGATGTGTGCTAACCTCGTGCAGCATTCCAGCTGGTTACCGGCCGTGTGTGGAAGGGATGTGCCTTCGGTGGGATCAAGGGCCGCACGCAGCTGCCTGGCCTGGTTGACGACTACCTGAACGGCCAGCTGAAGGTGGACGAGTTCATCACGCACCGGGAGAAGTTGGCGGACATCAACACCGCGTTTGAGCAGATGAAGCAGGGCGACTGCGTTCGCTGTGTGGTTGATATGTCGTAGATGAAAAGTTATGACTGAAATTGAAGTTGAATATTGAATGCCATATGAATTACCGAATCCACCCATGCGCCGACTGCTCTACTTCCGGCTGTGCTGTATATATGTTAAGCTGTTCCGCAAGGTCCTCATGAGGACCTGGTAGACAAGCAGCAAAATGAAGATCAGTCTGTACCCCGCCAGAGACATAAGACCATGCTACCAAGTATAGAAGAACACACCACCGTCCAAGCAAAGAACATACGTTATAATCTTCCCGACCAAAGAACAACGTACTCAATCCCAGATATCATACATCTACCACAAATCCCCACCCCTATCTCCTAACGCACCCATTATCTCCTATCCCCCCACACCCAGATAATAAACCCCTCTATCAAGACGAAAGTCGGCCAACTTCCGATGGCCCCCTGCATAGGCCGTATCCGACAGTACCCGCCCACGGCAGCAACTGAGGGGAAGAAGAGGGGTTGAGTTCGAGTACACAGATAACTGTCAACAACGCAATAGTATTGTATCTCCGATGACGGAGTCCAGTCCCCAGAGAACTACCTCCCAACCTCCAACCAGCTATATAACCAGCACCAGCACCAGCACGAACACATACACAACACATACCCAAACACCAAGACCAACACACTCAGTCCCAAACCCACCCACCAATCGACACACCACACCCTCTCACCTCCACACCCGTGACCCCCAAGAACCGAACCCAAAATGCCTCCCCCCCAAACCACCGACCCCATCCCCCTCCCAGCGCCCTTCTCCTCGATCCCCCGCCTCGCGCTAACCCTCGGGCCCTCCCCGATCCACCCGCTCCCCCGCATAACCGCCGACCTGACCACGCCCACCAACCCCGTCCACATCTACGCCAAACGCGACGACCTCTCCTCGCACCTGGCCTACGGGGGCAACAAGACCCGGAAACTGGAGTACATCCTCGCGCCCGCGGTGCTGCCCCCTGCCCAACAAACCGACCAAACCCAAACCCCCTCCGCATGGCGCAAAGCAACCACCCTCATCTCGATCGGCGGCCTGCAATCCAACCACACGCGGCAAGTGGCGGCGTGCGCCGCGCACCTGGGGCTGAAAGCGCGGCTGATCCAAGAGAACTGGGTGCCCGACTACGCGGCGCACAGCCGCGTGTACGACAAGGTGGGCAACCTGCAGCTGTCGCGGCTGATGGGGGCGGACGTGCGGATCCACCTCCCCACGGAGTTCGGGATCGGGGAGAAGGAGACGCTGCGCGCGCTGGAGGAGGAATGTCGGGGGAACGGGGAGGTGCCCTACTATATTCCGGCGGGGGGGTCGGATCATCCGCTGGGCGGGGTGGGGTTTGCGCGGTGGGCCTGGGAGGTGAAGCACCAAGAGGAAACGGTGCTGGCGGCGGGGGAGAGGTTCGACACCGTGGTGGTTTGTGCGGTGACGGGGGGCACGTTGGGGGGGATGATTGCTGGGTTTAAGTTGCTCGAGAAGTTGGATCCCGAGGGGGAAGGAGGCCCGAAAAAGAGGAAGGTCGTCGGCATTGATGCGAGTGCGAAGCCGGACGAGACGCGCGCCCAGGTGTTACGCATTGCCAGGGTGACTGCGACGCAGATCGGGTTGACCGAGGAGGATATCGCCGAGGAGGATGTGGTTCTGGTCGAGGATTATCATGCCGGGCTGTATGGCGTGCCTGACCGGCAGACCTGGGAGGCCATTGAGTATGCGGCCCGCATGGAGGCGTTTATCACCGATCCGGTCTACGAAGGGAAGAGTTTCGCCGGGATGGTGGATTTGATTCGCAAGGGGAAGATTACGGGCAATGTGCTGTATGCTCATCTGGGGGGGCAGCTGGCGCTGAATGCGTATACGGATGTGGGTGAGAGGAAGGGGTCGATTTAAGATGATGTTTATGGAGAAGACAACGCATATCGATTTATCAATCAGCGATCAAAGTTGGTTGGAAGCAACGCATATCAATGTATTAATGAGTGACTAAAGTTGGCTTAAGTGATGAGCTATGGATGGTAGTGGCAAGTAAAAATACTACCCCTACAAAAGCTTGTGCTCAAGAGTCATCTCAGACTCAGGCTGCAGGCCAACACACGCCCGGAAGATGTTGGTCAAGGCGTTGCGCTGCTTGGCCAGCGAGTTGACCACCGGAGTGCCAGGGGGCGTCAAAGGAGCCTTGAGCATGTAGCTCAGCACGCTGAGCACGCTGTGGAACCCACGGTACTCCTCAGCCTCATCCGCCTTCCAGCTGATGCGGGTCATCATCTCCGCCACCAACACCAGATCGATGATCAGAGGAGACGCCAACAGCGAGTCCTCACAGATGTTGAACAGACTGATCGTCTGGTGGCCTCCCATGAAGATCTCCGCGTAGTACTCGTCCAGCGCACGCTTGTTGTCGCCAACAGCCGGCATGTACTTGATCACAACGGTGTGGTCAGGGTGCTCGTCCTCCGCATACAAGATCTTGTTGGCAGCGACCATGTCGTCCACCACGTTCGACTTGGAGATCTCCTTGGAGCGGAACTGCTTCTGCGAGCTCAGGTTCTTGCCGTCGTTGTTGCCCAGGTGGTTGTAGCTGGCAATCGAGGTGAGCTTGATACCCGCGTTGATCAGGAAGTCGACAAGGGCACTCTTCATCTTGGTCTGGCCAGACTTGAAGTCGTCACCACCAATGAACGCTCCGTACTTCTCCGCCAGCTGAAGAGCTCCGGGAACGAAGGTGTTCTGAGGAGAACCGTTGATGAAGGGAATGTTGTCGAGGATACAAGCAACAGCAAAGACAGTCGAAGGAGAGACCTCGAGGTGTCCATCCTTGATGGCCGCCAGCAGGTTGTCGGCGGTGTCATTGACGCCCGGCACAATGTCGGCATACCGCTCAGTGTTGGCAGTCCACATGACCACGACCTTGTCGAGACCGTTCTGGGCCTTGAACTCACGCATGTCCTTCTGGATCTGCTCCACGTGAGCCCAGCAGGCCTTGGATCCCTCCAGCACGTTGTCCGCCCGGTCTTCCTGGTTGGCAGCAATGAAGTCCGGGTAGTAGATACTGGGCAGGGGCTTCATCTCGGCCATCTCCTTGCGCACCAGCTGCTTGAGCCCAGGCTCAAGAACCTGGGCCCGGTCCATCGCGTCCGCCAGGTTCATGCTGCTGATGTCCCAACCACCAACGACCAGGTCATTGGGGTGCACCATGGGCAGCATGTCGTGGAAAGGGATGTTGATCTCCTCGCCCGTCTTGGCGTCGGTGCCCAGCTTGATGGTCGATCCCATCACCACAGACCCATAGTAGTTGGAGGCACGCATGCCCTCGCGGGTCTCCCAGCTGAGGCCGCGGCGGTTGGCAATGAGACCGGCAGTCACGGTGGAGCCGTTGTTTCCACCCCAACCGACCATCATCACACCGACTTTGCCCACCTTGCGGTCGACCTTGAAGTGGTAGTTGGTAGCCTTGGGAGTGGCCACCAGCTTGTTGTCGGCCGAGCGGGTGACCTCGGTGGTGTGGTACACATACTGACTTTTGATCTCGGAATCGGTGTACACGACATTGGGCGAGTTGACGGTAAACAAAGGAGCGGTACGCGCAGACCCGTTCACGGCGCCATTGGCAACAACATCCGAACTAGCGTGGGGAGCCATTGTAGTGACAGAGGATCGGAAGCGTTTCGGAATAGAGAGTGGTTAAGGATGGCAAATTAGGCGTTTATTGAATGTGATATGCGCAGTCCGATGCTCCACCACGGTTGGATGAGCGCCGGCCGTTGAACGGGTGGTGCCGTCTAGAAAGAGAACTGTTAGCTCTGAACTTGGAAAAGTGATTGTGGACGCGAATTGCTCCAAGGGAAGGATCAATTGCTGTTCCGGGCAACACGATGCTGCTGCTGCAGTGCCAGGTGATCGTTGACAGCAATCCGGGGGTGGGGCGCGGGCACTCACGAGTTAAGAAGTGTGGAGAAAATTTTGACGGTGGTATGAGATCACGCCTCGGGCAGAGTGTGATCGAAGAAAGGTTGAACTTGGAGAAGTTGGTTTACGAAACGAAGATGTGGAAGTTTGACGGTGGGTGGAAAGGAAAAAGGAAGGGGAAACCTTGGAGGGGAGTTGCTCTGGGTTCCTTCTTATAAGACAGACAATCCAGGTACGGACGGAGCAGCTCGGCTCCCGCTGGGCGAGTCCGCAATCGTCCGCCCGTAGCCCGTCCAGCTCCGTCTCAACAAGTTCGGGGAAGCGACCCTCATAACTTGCCCACTACCCACTGCCCACTACTGCTCGCGCTAGTTGTCCCAACTTCGAACTACCAGTATCTACCGGGCCAATTCACGCGAGTATGCTTAATTGAATTTCTCCGGAGGTACTTATTCTAGATGTGTTGGCAGCCTGCGACAGGAGAATTTCCTCCCAGAGGTTGCGGTGAGCCCCGCGGAGACCAACCTCCCTGCGAGACAGCTGTTGAACCGATTTTTTAATGTTGTGGATCTTTACTGGATGATTTGTATGACCAGTGAATAGCCAGAGTCATGAATCGTGCGTTATGCAGACACTTTTAGAGTAGTAATGACTTAGGTATACTCCTTGATTGACTGTGTACTGCATATAGATCGTGGTCAATTTGCCCATGCTATCTGCCCGCACGTGCTCCTCAACCATAAATTTCAATTAGTCCGGCATGCTACCCCTGAGACCGCTGGACTCGTGCCCATTTCCACCGAGGGGACATCATTTCCCAGCAGCAGGCATAGTGGACCATGGGATGGCAGGTACCCGCGGGGCTCCGCTTCGCCGACAGTTCATCGACATGCTCAGTATTCATGCAACTTCGGTCTGAACAATTGAGTCTGGAGCATTACGCAGTCATAATCCTGAACCAGTACCAAGCCATGCTGCTGCTGCTGCAAGCCAGTCTTTTGGGAAGACGCAATGTTGCGGTGAGCAACAGCCAGCTCGGCAGAAGTTGTTCCATGGTTGCCAACTCGGCCCCTGAATTTATGCATCGGTAATGCTGTTTGCGGAGGCTGCGGAGTGCTCTGCTCCTCTCTTATTGCCTGATCGCCTCGCTTAGCACCCGGCACCGCGCACTTGGAATTATGCTGCCTGCCTGCGAGGTCTTGGAAGTTGGGACACGACATCAGTCGTACGTACCCCCGACTGCCCTCTAGATTAGTTCATGTAGGGTTTGTGCTAGTCATCTGGTGCTGGACGGACAAGGTCATCTGGTGCTGGACGGACAAGGGATGGTTTAGGGGGGGGGGGGAGACTATGTCAGGTGACCATTCCCCGCTGCGGACTTTCAGGCACCACCGGCTCTGGTGTGCCTTAGGCCGCCAATCTTTGCCTCCAACTGAGGGCAGGGGAGGCGGCTTTTCTCTCAGCATCCTCCACCAATAAATTAACCATCCACCATCTCAAGCCGGATGCTGACCTCTCGGCTGGAGGAACCGGGCTGCAGTAGTTGCAAGCAGGGTTCCTTTGACCGCACAACGATGTGATCTCACGTTTGTTCTTCCGTCGATAGCCAGACACGGCACAGCCGTTGGCCCCCAATTGAGGCTTTTTGTTTAGTCGAAGTCTGTATACGAAAGATGCTACCCTCTACGCACTATAGCGACCTTTTGTAGACTGGTTCGGCGCTAGATAGGATGAGACGGCACACGCCGGAGTCCGGTCCCGGGTCCTTCGCTTGTGTGCAGGCATACTCGTAGTAGACGTCCAGGGTGCCAGCATCCCCAAAGGTGAGTTGATGGTCAATCAGTCAGCATCTACCCGCACGCTGTGTACGGAGTACGCCTCACGGTCACACATTCCAGCCATTGACGATGACACGCAGTCGACTGACTTCATGAGCAGCATCAATTGCCATGAACCTGGAAGACTCAAAGTTGAGCGTGAGGTGCAATTGCCGACCACCGCATTCACTGCCGTCGTCGACACGAACCATGGGACGGGGTGGTTACCGCTTGTTGTGGCCTCCAAGCCTAGGATCAACCTGGCTCACTGTTGATCTGCGCCGCAAGACGGGATAGCAGCACCTGGAGGACCGTCTGAGCCAGACACTAGTGCCGACTCGCCTGATGGACCGACCACCTCCTCTGCCCTCGCGCGACAAGCATTGTGTGTCACAACGATCGGCGGCGGCCTACCAAGGGTTGACACTCAGCATTTTCGGTATCGTGACCTCCCGGCTCCCGGTCCACTGCCCCAGACCTGGTCTCCCCTTGCATTCGCGACGGTCGGGAATTAATGACATTTATGGTTTGCGCATGGGATCTGCCTGTCCTTGCGGGGTTCACCCATCTTATCCATCGGGGGGTAGTTGTTTGGTTGTAATGAGCCAGACAGTCGAAAGCAAGGATGCAGTCCTGAGAGTAGAAAACCCCATTAGGATCGGGAATGGACAATCGCACGAACTTTAATGCTGGGGATAGATCCCAATGAGATCACTTGGAAACCAAGCCCAGCGTCACAGGAGGGAGGCTCGTGCACGGAAACGAACAAGCTGCAAGTCGGGATCAAAGAGGCAGCGTTCCCCATGATCCATGATCATGAAACCACAAGGCTTTTGGGTCGTGAAGTAGGTGGGTGGGTGGAAGGAATGGGGCTAGTTGTTGCAAAACATAGAGACCAGGAAGCAGAAAAGAAAGATAACTAACCGTGTAACTAATGGACCCTTTGCATCAGACCATGGGGTGTGCATAACCCCTGAGCCACGATCGGCAGTGGAGGATGACTGGTTCAGGGGGGGCGAAGATGACGGACTGATCGCTCACTATGATCGGAACCAGTTTCGCCTCTAGAAAACTCAAGAATTCCCCTGGAATTATATTGTCTTCGTGATTGGAGGGGAGGGAGGTTGGACAATCAGGGGTAATGATTATAGTACGGAGTAGATATTTAAAAATAAGTCGTCAAACACTGATGGAGATAGTCTACCAAACATAGTCAGTCTCCTGATGCTGGGAGTCGTCACAGTGCGTAACTTACGTCCAGTAAGGACTGTTCGAGATAGTTGTATGGTGGATTGCATGGTTGCAATGATCCAGACCGAGCCAGAATGGCCATGGAAGCATGAGTGAACCACCAGCCTCACTATAGTTGCCCGTAATTATGATTGGTGTGCACAGTCTGTGTACTGTACAGTCCGGGAGTAGAGTCTGTGAGAGTCATGCAGAACGCAATGTTGGATGTGAGAACCAATCACCGTCCACTGGATGGGGCAGGGTTCGTGGATCTTGACAGGAAATTCATCCCATAAAAACCCACACGAGGCTTCATTTGGAGATGCTTTCCTCTTTCTGTGTCTTGTCCGTTGCGAGGATTGCAGGGGAAGGCAAAAGCACTAAGTTCACGGACAATAAAGAATAATAAAGAATAAACAAGGCAATCAACTCAGTTCCATGTTCCAATTCCACCACCTAAATATCCCAACTCGGACTAGTGTTGGTTCCTTAGGCTGACGGCGACGGGATCAAACCGTCCAAACCGTCCAAACCAGACCCAAACCAGACCCAAAACAGAGACGCTCCCCCAAATCCCAGATAGTCTAACGAAAAAAAAGGACTGGACAAACCGACCAGCTCAAAACTAATTCGACTATTAGTATTTTGGATGGGCCTTTTCCACCCAACCCAATCCCCCCCCTCCTCTTCTTTTGTTGACAATGAGTGGTTCCTGACCGACTTACTTCCCTTTGGTGTTCCTGCTCCCTCCTCAGTATCCATGCGTCTCTAACCCAGAGACTTTATTCCCCCTCCCCCATTCTCCAGATCGTCTCTTCTATCGTACCCATTCACCATCAATCTCCGGGGGTGAAAAACCACATTGGTTTTCTCATTCGACTTCTCTCAATTCAATTTCTCTCCAGTTTGGGAGCGGTCTCTCCGTTGGTCAGTCCAATGGTCTAACCACTCGCGAACGTTGCGTGTGCCGTCTGGTATCATAGACCCCGTGAGATTACCGTGCCCAGCATGGCTCCCAGCATGGATATGGGCTTTTTGCCCAAGATCAAATGCTCCAATTGCGGGATCGATGTTGAGATCTCCGCCATGGGAGACCATGTGTGTGCCAAAACAGATCCAGGTAGCAACTCTCCCCTACTTGACGCGTCATGTACCACTTTTTAACTTCTTAAATGGTAGTTCCCCCACAATCACCGCCTCGTCCGCCTTCGAAATCGAGCATTGGATCACCACCCAAAGCAGGCAATGCGTGGGCTGCCAGAGCTGCGAGGATGAATCCTCCGCCACGCATTGATCCTTTGGTAGCCAGTATGTTGTTCCTCCAGACCTGACGACAAAACCACCACTTTCTCATCAATGATACCACTTTGCAGATCGGCCGTTCCTGCGCCCGCACAGTCCCCTAGACAACAAAGACCTCCTCGTCCCCTCTCCTCTCTCCACCGCTACTTCAGGCGGGCCACGCTCGCCGTTGCGTCCGCTTCAACGTAGCCAGACCTCACCTCTGCCAGAAGAACCACAATCCCCAGACTCAATCAACATGGAAACTGCATTTGCCTCGTTTCCTCTGCCCCGATCGATGTCGGATAGACGTCCAAACGTCGGCCCAGACGCCATGGGAGCAGGAAGGGTTGCTCCTCTCCAGCCAGCACGTCATGCCAGCAGCTTGAGTCGAGATGGTCAGAACGCACCCGTTGAACTGCCGGCAGATAACGAAATTCCACCTCCTCCACTACCTAAAGACGGCCCTCCTCTCCCCGGCGCCTCCCACAGATATGGTGCATCGATTGATAGCAAAAGCAGCTATCGAACCTCGGTGGCTAGCACGCGGTACAGCGACCATCGGGCCTCCAAACGATCGGCCTCCATGTCCAGCCGGCGCCCCTCGTTTGGCAGCGTATCCCGCGAACACCTACAATTCATTGACGAAGAGGCACCCCCGGTGCCGCCCCCAGCACCTCAGAATCTGCTACTTCCAGCACGACTCTCGGGAGCCGAGCTTGCCGAGAAGCCGGAAGGACGAGGTGAAATCTACAGTGGATTTGATTTCGGTGTGTCAGCGCGGCCAACGAGTGCCAAGGCTGAGATCGATCATGTTGGGGCCGGGTCGCTTCGAGTATCGTCGCACACAAATCGTAGCTCTGACAGACTGAGTAGTAACCGCGGGTCCGCGGAGCTGTTCTTCCAAAGTCCTACCCCGAGTCCGAATGAGGCTCCCGTTGATTTTGAGCTTCCAGACGAGCCAGCAGCGTCTCCTGCCGCCCCGTCCAGCGTGGAGTACAAGGCTTTCAAACCAGTAACTTCGGAACACCTGCAGCCGGCCGATGCTGAATCCGCAAGTACTCCAGAAGAAGGCAACAAGCAAAGGAAAGATTCCGATTCCGCAAGCGAGAGCAACATCTCAGTTTCCAACTTCGCCCGGGCTCTTGGGCTCGATGTTCCGGATCATGCCGCCGAGAGCTCAATCACGTCGTCGGATTCATCGCCATCTGACACTCACAGCGGCACTTCCTTCTCTAGTCTACCGTCTGACGCCAGTCTCTCGCGGAGGCAACCTTCGGACCCCAGCCGCCTCGGCTCGGTGGTAGAAGAGCTCAAGGGTGGCCCGCGCGCGAAGGAACCCGTGCTGGACGAGCCTGTCACGGAAAGTCCGATTGATCTCGAGCCTCCTCGCATTACGGAGCACCTCTTCAGCCCGGATTCGCCGACTGACCCAGCCATCTCTCAGGGGAGCTTATCGCTCGTGTCGGAGAAACTGCCACGAAAAGCAGACGATCATCAGCCCGAGCGACCCACTATGCTCCGCTCTGTGACGGCACCCGCCCCATCCCCGGCCCCGGCCCCTCGCCCGTCCCCACGCCCGAAGGGGCCTTGTCGCGGTTGCGGTGAGATGATCTTGGGCAAGTCCGTGTCCTCGGCCGACGGCCGTCTCACCGGCCGGTACCACCGTGCCTGCTTTGTCTGCTTTCAGTGCAAGACCCCTTTCCAGACTGCGGATTTCTATGTCCTTGAGGACCGACCTTTCTGCGCTCAGCATTACCATGAACGCAACGGCTCCCTCTGCGCTACATGTCACACTGGTATTGAGGGGCAATATCTTGAGACGGACGAACGTCGCGGCCGCGGTCCGGGCGACCGTCAGAAGTTCCATCCGGAGTGCCTCAAATGCCGCACATGTGGCATTGCTCTGAACGGGGACTATTTTGAGTGGTATGGTCAGGTTTACTGCGAGCGCGATGCTCGACAAGCAGCGGCTGCATCGATGGCTCCCCCTCGGCCCCCTCGCTCGCCCATGCCCATGTCTCCGATGGGACCCCCTGGTGGTCGTGGCTATGGACCACCTCCGGGGTACGGTGGTCGCGGTCGAGGCCGACCGCCTCCTGGCCCTCGTCCTGGCTCCTCTGCCAGCCAGGCTCCTCCCATGCCCATCCCAATGCTGCGTCCTCCAGGGCCTGGGGACGGGCCATATGGAGCCATTGGAGCCCTTCCCAGCTCTCGACGATTCCCTGAACGACGCACCACCAAATTGATGATGATATGATTATAAGTACATTGATGGACGTGATTCCAGCCAACATTCGTAATTTCTAGTTTTCCTCACTCGAGAGGGACCCTCGTCTCATGGTTTTCACTGTTCGTCGCTCAAGCCTTGCCCTTTACTGCGATGACCCTAGACTCTCTTTGCTTTATACCCTTTTCGTGGTTTTCATGTTGATAGAATATTGGTTTCTCGATACCATTGTGTTTCCAGCTGCCTGGCGTTTAATGCCACTGGCTGACTGCTGTCGTTTTCTGTCTACATATTGACATGTACTATATGATGTCTATCTGGAATAGTGCTGTGATATACAGTGAATTGTGTTCTTATTATGGATACTGGTGATGCGAGCGTGATTGCGAAGCATGTTAATAGCGAAGCACGTATGTGCTGAGCCCTACGAACTGGCCATCGGGGGACGAGTGATCAACTACGCTAGTAAGGGATGAAAGCCTTTTGCAGTATATATACAAGCAAGTGAGTAAGGCCTCTCGCAACACCTCTGCAAGCAAGCACACGTACAAGTAAGCAAGGAAGGCTTTATAAAGCATCTTTTCCACAGATCAGATGATTATGTAGTCTTGTTTATAATTGTCATCGACTTAAAAGTTTCTGTAGAAAATGAATGGTTCGATGTATAAGTTGTATATAAAATTAGCAGCTGTTCCGGAAGTGCGTCGCCTCCTCTTTTAGGCATTATTCTTATCTGGGACAATGCAGAGGAATTGTACCTTTCTTTGTTGACCTATAATACCATACTTGCATTGAATTGCTTATTCTAGAATGATGATTGAATCTAGCCATACCTCGCTTTTTCCTTTTGTGTTCTGCATCTCCAACTTCATGTGGCTTTCCACCCTGACCCTTCCTCGTCCCCTCGCCCAGCTCCAACTCTTATTTTAGGTCCCTTCTTAGCAACCAACAATACATATCCCACAAGTTCTGTATCAGAAAGAGTCCATTCACAAAATAGATCTAGTTCATCCATTACATAAAACCCGGAGAACACCCAACGGAGAGCAGCCAGCAACACCATGCTCCCCCCCCCCAATCCCC